>NC_136694.1:13480072-14080072 GCF_947650265.1 Symphodus melops
AGAGAGAGAGAGAGAGAGAGAGAGAGAGAGAGAGAGAGAGAGAGAGAGAGAGAGAGATAACATCATGGCCCTGAAAAGCCCCCAAAGCATATGACATCCATGTGACGGCACACTTGTAACAAATCACACACACAAGTAGTAATCACATTTTCTGTTGACAAAAAAAAAAGTGTAAATGTATGCAAGGCGGAGTAAACAAAACTGCACATTTGTTTTCTTATACAAAACTGTTAATGATCCACTGAATCAGAGGAACTAATCAAAAACAATCTATTTAGAATCTATTAGGCTTGGCAACGGGTAATCTGATAAGCCCGCTGCAGTCTCTGCCCATAGGAGATTGTTTATGTGTGCACATCTACTTCTGTCTGCATTCTTCACAGAAGATTAACTAATTTCATATTTACAGCCATCATTTGGTGTAATGGAGATGAAGAAGCCCCTCACATCCTGTGATTTACAGAGATAGAAAGGAAGCTTTGCTCCATTTTCAGTCATTCTCTGTAAAAGCTTGGTCATTCCTGCTACTTATTGAATAGCTTCGTTGTGAAGGCTTTGTGGAGAGTTGCACAGCCATCCATAGACAGCCGCCTATGAGCTGCTGGGCTTAACTCCAATTAAATATAAATGTGAGACGTTGAGTAAAAGTGTGTGCGTGTTTGTCATTTGAGAGAGACAGCCACTGTGGAGCCAACAGTCATGTTCGCTTCCGCTGTGCCACTCATGCCTAACCCTCTGGACACCGTGCTACCGTCCAACAAGCCCCAGTGTGTGTCCAGATTTGTATATACCTGCATGATTGTGCTCAGTTTTGCTTGTTAGCTGGAGATATGGCAACCCCTTCTGGTGTCAGTCTGCATGTGTGTAGATGTGGTTGTGCGTTTTGCCGTTTAGGCTTGGCACTGCGCCATACACCAGGTGTGGTGTTGGCAGTATCAGTTTGCACCGACAGCGCTTTGCTGGTACACTCAATCCCCTTCTCTACCTACAACGTTCCTCTCTACAGGCATAAATACAGCTCCATGTCAAACATTTGTCACCCGAATTTCAAACTCTGATCCAATACTGATCGTAACTTTAAATTAGACAATAACACAAAAGCCCCCTCTAACAAATGGTGTTTTTGTACTGTACTAGAAATACAATTAACAACAGTATTATAGTGTGACAACCCTTCATGAATCAGTGTAATTAATTTATATTGGTATGGGAGAGGTGCTAGTGTCAGCTAATGCTAACATCTAGATGCAGGACCAGTATCTGGAAGGAGATACATCAGAATACCTCATCACATTACTGACATTAAAACTTTACAATGTACAAAAATATGAACTTAGTCTGCCATGATTATACCAAGAGCATGAAACTAGAGTTAAATTTCCTATGGTCATGAACCCACATAGAAGTAAAACTGATGAAATAGTAAAACAGCAAAGGGCATGTTACTTTGCACATATATATGACATGAAAAGCAAGGCTTCTTTGATGTTCTATCCCAAGATGTCTAATGAAGATGACCTAGAAACAGGCTGCCCTAGTCTTCACTTGGATCATGTGAGTATCCCAGCTTGCATCCAGGCTCTTCTAATCTTCCCTTAAAAATGGATTCTAGCATGCTGCATTTATTATTCATCTGCCTCGCTCTTTCTTTTCCTTGTGCCTCCTTTTTCTCCCGGCTTTCTCTCTTTCTCATCTACTCCTCACTTTGCCTCATTAACCCCTGGTAGTAGTGAATTAGGGTGTGCAGCGCAGCAGAGGTAGTGAATGGGTACCACGCGGCGCAGTCGCACGCTCTCTGGTTAGGCTAGAGTGCATTAGCACTGAGATTATCCAAGACAAAAGTGCTCTCATCAATGATGTCAGCCAACACGAGAACAAACTGTTGAGAAGCGATTACCTGTGAACATTTTACAGAACTGAACTTTTACTGCCACTTCATTTAAGAAGAGGTGTTTGCCAGATTTATCAGCATCACGTTATAGTGATCTGTGAAAAGTCTAAAGTGATGGTAGGAAGGTAGTATCATTATGGCAGATGAGACATTTGTAGGTGGGGAAGTCAGAGGTCCTTGTTTAATGAGTGTGTGTGTGTGTGTGTGTGTGTGTGTGTGTGTGTGTGTGTGTGTGTGTGTGTGTGTGTGTGTGTGTGTGTGTGTGTGTGTGTGTGTGTGTGTGTGTGTGTGTGTGTTCTTCACATACTTTAACAAGCAAACTTCTGACATGCTCATTTGGGGATCTGCACTCTGAATGAGTGCGAGTTAAGTCCTTCCCTTTAATGAGAGAAAATGAGGAAAAAATAGCAATCACTACATCTCATCCTACACACACACACACACACACACCTACACAGACACACAACGCTCAACTATTATCAGGGAGAAGAATCTTTGATCACAGGCTGAGACAGAAAGAGAGAGCAGAAAAGAGAATATGTGAGCAGCAGATGAAACGAGAGACTCCGGGATCTAACATGAAGACGGCCGTATGGAAGGTTCCTGTTACTAATTTATAGCTGTGATTTTAAAGTCGCTATCTCAGTTAGAATTAGAGTTATAGAGCCTTTTTAAATGCACAGTATTAGAGGATAAGATCCAACAATGTGAATGACCCATGAAAGCAGAGGTGGCAGCACCCAGGGCCTGAACACACACACACATCTTACATTCACTGTGCGAAATTCTGCACCCTCCGAGACTTGAGGGTGTGTAAGAAATATCTGTGAGAGTGTGCATCCACAGGGAGATGCTGTGTGCTTTGTCAGGTCAAGTGTAGCCACAAAAGAAGACGTGCCAACAGATGGGAGAAGGATAATTGATATCCACACATACTTCTGGAGGACGCGTGCGTGCACACGCATACAGACGCGCTCATTTCTGAAAGACCTGGGAAATATGCTGCGTTTTCCACACGCGTAACGCCGCACACGGTCCACCTGTTGCAAAGCGGGAGACGATACGGAGAGGACAACGCAGCCACGGAAGCATACATCTTCAGTATGGGGAGCTGGTTTTGCCGGCTCGTTCCCTTCATTGAGATGATTTCATGCTAGGTTGAATGCTAAAACAGGGTTTTTTGTGTGAAAGATGTGCTGTATCTGCTTGGCTTGTCGCAGCCACATTAGGCTGAACTGAGCTGTTTGTAATTGGAAAAAGCTGTTTTAAAGGCTGGACTGTGAGGAGAAAATGGCACATTTTTCTCTTAATTTAGGAACATCCTGATAAGATTAGATGAGTGATGGCGCTTAGGGAACGGGCTAAATTAAGTGGAAAAATTGAGTGTTTCGATGTAAAGTGTAAATCATCCGTTTTGTCTAAAGTCGTATTTTGATCTCTTTTATTATTCATTTCCTCCTCCCCCCACACACACACACACCGTCTCTCTCTCATCTGCTCCGCTCTTGGGTTTGTGTGCGAGTGTGTTTGTTCGTGTGTGTGTGACCCAATGCAGCGTTGTGAACTAATGACCGAGGGCAACCAAAGGCCTGCACAAAGGCAGCCTCTGTGCTGCTGCCGGGGCTAAACAACTCGTGGCCGAGCCAAATGACGACATGAACACACACACACACACACACACACACACACACACACACACACACACACACACACACACACACACACACACACACACACACACACACACACACACACACACACACACACACACACACACACACACACACACACACACACACACACACACACACACACACACACACACACACACACACACACACACACACACACACACACACACACACACACAGGCCTGCACAGAAAATAACGTTACTCTGTCAAATTTTCTGATAAGAGGTTTCGGTTTAAAATGTTATCCGGAAGGGGGGGGGGCAATTCTTTCATTATCACTTCTCTGTGACTACACTAACTGGTCAACTGTAAGCTGTGTGCTTCCACAGTGTTTGTATTTGTTGCTCTCTGGGTGGAGGTCAGCTCTGTAAAAGCTGGGAGGTGGACACACACGTTTCAATGTAAACCCCAGGCACGTGTGCACACACACACACACACACACACACACACACACACACACACACACACACACACACACACACACACACACACACACACACACACACACACACACACACACACACACACACACACACACACACACACACACACACACACACACACACACACACACACACACACACACGGGACTTTGACAGGGCAGCATTATGCACCAGTGGAACAACAATCATCAGTCAATTAGGCTGTGACATGGTCTCTTGACGGTGACACCGGCAGTCCCAGTGGAATACAACATTGACGTTACACAGCAACATAAACAAACAACAACAAACGGTCACTTGTTTTTGACTCTGAAATGCTGTGTGAGATACAGTCACATCTCCTGCATGTTTAATGGCGTTTGTAAATGTTTATAACGGACATTTTACCACAGGTTGCATGACCATCTCACCTGACACTGGCTTGTGTCAATTATGGTGAAGCTTAATTTTTTTTTTTTTTTTTTTTTGTGCTACTGTGATTATTTTTGTATGGTGTTGTCTAACTTTATTTGATGTCGTCCACAGCTTGTAAATAATGGCTGTGACAAAATAATTATATAATCTCTAATAAACTGTCCAGCTCCGTGTAAAAGAAGCGTCCAGTGTGTCGCAGCTTGTCTGTACCAAATCTAATCTGGCTTTTGATGTTCAGATAGTTGCTGCTCTGTTTGACGGCGTCATCCTCTCACCCTTAAGGATGAGGAAAGTGAAAGCAGCAAGGTTCTAGCTCAAGGACACCTCACTGGAACAAATACTAATCAGTTTTAGGAAACACTTACGCTAATGCAGAGGTGACTCATGTTATCTTTTGTGAGGCTCTCACGCCGACGAACTGGCACTCTGCTGCTCTCAGCTTTAGGATTCCCATTTTACAGAACTTCTTTTTTTCCCGTGTTGATGAACTATTGGATCAAAATGAGAACAATGGTTTGACTTTTCTAACACGTTTTTCTGGAACTCTCCCCTCCTGCTGATGTTAAAAGCCCTTGCTTTGCTTCATTGAAGCCTCATTCAGATGAATAGGCATTAAGCGGCTACTCCCCACCGTGCCCACCTGAGCCTGGCACGGCCACAGTGGGCAAACACCGGGCACCGGGGGCTCCAACCACCTGGCCATAAACATACAGCAGATGGCGTGAATCTGCTCCCGGTGGAGGGCGCAGCTGAGGAATCCTTACGTGTCTTATGTGCAGTATCAAAAACAAGCCCTTTTAATAGGTATTGGATTATCGACCAGGATCCTCTCTTTTGTCCTCAGGCCACCTATCGAGTTTGTGTGTGTGCCCTGCAAGTGTTTGAGGGTCATGGTGGATGCCCTTTCATTGTCAATGCTCAACAGCGTCTTAAAAAGCAGAAGTGGCCAAGAGAATCGTCCGAATCACTGAATCAAGACTTTCATTTGGACGTCCATCTGCTGCTTTCTTTCTGCACAGACAGCGCTTGTTTAAAAAGGTCGCTAAAAGACAAAACAGGGCGAGAACAGAAGGAGAGAGACAACCCAATGAGCAACGACAAGGGCAGACAGACGTTAATGAAACAGTCAAAGTGAATGGAGGTCTTCAATCCTAAATATTAAGCACAGGACAGTCAGATCGCTGCTGTGTCCTTGACCACAGCGGTATCCAGATGACGGCTGGAATCGGTTAATCACACAGGTGAGACATCACCTCCGCTCATTACGTCCCGCTCTTCGAGCTTTCTTCCTCTCCATCTGCTTATTCCTGATCTATCTCCCTTCCACTCGCTCCCATCTCTTTTCCCATCGTTGTCCCGTCAAACCAAGGTTTATTTGCAGCAGCATCCTTTGTGTATGTCGGTGTGTGTCGTGTTTGTGCACAGAGGGACTTCATTAGTGCATTAAATATGTTGTTTGTGCCATCATCGTGTTGCTCTGGAGAACCTCGAGCATTACGGTTTGTTAAAAATAGATTGAGTGACGCTAACACAGGATTTCTAAGTGCTTTTAGTTCAGCAAAGGGACGAATGAAGAGATGCTTCAGTTAAGATATTACTACTAAAATATAACACGTAAACTTAATCCAGGATGCTCATGAGGAATCAGTCATTTCTATACCTGTGCACATAGCCGTCGCCTTTGAAGCCACTTTATTGGGTTTTGTAAATCCTTTCCGTCTCTCTATCCCAAACTAGGACAGAAAGGAGAGCTGCTTCCATCCTGCAAAGAGCCCTCCTGTATCTCTCTCTCTCTCTCTCTCTCTCTCTCTCTCCCTTCCACATCCTCAGGCGTGGCTACACAGCAACATTCAACACTTGTGAGGGAAAGTCAACAGGGACAGTGTAAGAATAGGACAAGGCTCCACCATCATGGCCTCACGGTCTGCAAACACTCCCACACAACTGTCCAGATCTGGAAAAACAGATCAGCCACGTCCAATCACATCCTGATGGTTTCAAACATCATGTTACATCTGTAAGGTAATAGAAACACACTGACAGACAACAAGTCATAGAGGAAGAGGCTGAACGTGAACCAAAGAGCAAGACAGCCCTTTTGTTTTTCTCTTTATCTATTAGTTTATTACTTTGACTTGTTTCTGTCAAATGTTTCACTTGGTTTCCTTCAAAGCAGGATTTAAATTGGCACTGCTGCAAGTGAATCTGTGAGTGCCGTAGTGTCAGCTTTTAGAGATTGTTCTGTCTTTGTTAATTGAATATTTTCCAAGAACAACATTTTTTTTTGGATTTATTTTCTGTCTGAAACAGAAGGCAGCCAGAAGAAAAGCAGGCTCTTTGGCTCTGTCGCTTAACACGAACACACACACACACACACACACACACTTTCACGTATAAAAGACACACCTCAACAACCTGCCGCAGCATGGCTTTCCCAGGTGACACGGCCCATGCACAGATCCCTCAACCGCACAGAGGACATGTGACGACAGCTAAATAAAGACAGGGACTACTGCGAGGCTAAGTGAATGGATGTCACTTTGACAAATGCACAGGCCTGAATCTTAGTCAACATTGTATCGTTTGTTGTCTCTCACTCCTTCATAAACACACACACACACACACACACACACACACACACACACACACACACACACACACACACACACACACACACACACACACACACACACACACACACACACACACACACACACACACACACACACACACACACACACACACACACACACACACACACACACACACACACACACACACACACACACACAGAGACAGAGACAGAGACAGACAAATCCATGCCATCACAAGCACACACATTATTATGCGTATTGTGAGTGACAAACACACAAAAACACTGCGTGCATACACAAACACACAGGCTGATTATACATTCATAATATTGAATGGATGACAGGTCTTGAGCAGTGCAGAGGGAAAGCAGTTGAATTCTAATGAGCTACCATTTACCCCGAGAGTCCCGTCCTCCATAGACTGGAAACACACACACATATATATATATATACATATATACAACCACACACGCGTATACACACACACAAACTTGCCGCATAGTAACAAATGCGTAGTCTGTACACAAACACAGCCGTATTAAAGAAATGATGGCACATAGCAAACGGGTGCCTTTAATATACAATCCAAAAGCAGCTATGTACAATTCATCATTCAAATCAACAAAAAGAACAATAAATAGTACATACTTCAAAGGTCAGACTCTATGAGAAGACAAAACTAAAAACCCCTTTCATGCATCAGCTAACTTAGTCTGTCCGGTCAAACCATTCTGTCCGTTATCTGCCCGGCTGAACGCTCCTCACTGCACAGTTAAACACGTCCGCCAGTCAGAGCTTGATGGGTTGATTGAAAGCTAGCTCTTAAAATTAGAGGCGAGAATACATGGCATCGAGGCACTGCAGTAATGTTTTATGACTGACGTGACTTGACTACCATGACAATCGATGGGAGCGAAGCCTCAAACTCGCTTTAAAGCGCTCGTTAAATAAACAGGTTTTAAAGAGGTACTTAAAAATCCGGTCGGAAACGGCCACTAGTGAGAAAAATGGAGCTGTGTGCATTAAATCTGATAAGATGTGACGACCTCCGCTGACACTTGGAGCAGGAATACATAACACTTTCTAAGTGATTTCCTTACTGTGCTGGTCTTTTAAATGACAATGAGCAACACTTAGAAAGAATTCTTCTTACCTTCTTCAGTTTTCCGTTCCTCGTGCCAACAAAAGCAACGGTATTGCCGCGGTAGTCGTAAGCTGCCACCGAGGTCATGCCATCGTCTTTGTCGATGAAGAGCGGGATGCCCTCGATGGTGCTGGTTCCTCCCAGAGGCTGGTTAAAGTCCTGGCCGCAGAAGTTATCGTCAATTTGGAGCGGCTGTAGAAAGGAAAAAGACAATCAGGCAAGAGGTTTCAACGTCTCGACTTAGGTCTGATTTGTAGATTTTACATTGTGTACCTTCATAAGAAAAAGAAACACTAAAGTGTATTGTAAACGGCACCTTTGCATGGGTGAGGTGTGCTAATTGACTTTTAGGATGTTGGTGTGAATTATATTTTTTTTTATATAAGTGTGCACAGCACGACTTAATAGAGTTTAAATGTTGCCCTCTAAAAGTTTGAAGTATGGAGAGAAAGGGCACTGGGGGAGAACAGGTGATGTAACAACAAAGGTCCTGGGTTAGATCCACTTCCAGACACAAGGCATTTGACTCCCTAATTTTCCAAGGACACCTCTGAGAACAGCAGCAGAACCCTGTAAGTCCACTTGTTACTTGTTTCCATGTCACAGTGAGAGTACAGACAGGGCTAAAGGTGAGTCCTCTTATTTCAACACTTTCAATTCATGATACAACAAACTAAGCAGCCAATTCAATTATGAACACTTCCCTTCTTTCTCTTTCTCTGAATCCCACCATGAAAAGCCTTCAGCAGATTGTGAAGGGTTCAGTCAGAGCCCTGACACGGCACTGAGGCTGGTGACCATGTGACATTATATGCTGCATTCCTGCATCATAAGAGGACCATCACCCAGGGCAACCCACTGACCCATATGATGCCTTAACCAGTACCCGCGCGCACACACATACACACGCGCATACATACACACACACACACACACACACACAGTGGAGTTGGATGAAAGTTCAACAAACAATGAAGGTTTTGTTAAATTATCATTTTTTAGATTAAATTGAATAACAGTCGAATTTGATCAGAAATATTGGTAATAAAAGAATCAATGACACGATTGATGACTTACGGAAAGATATTCCTGATTTAACTGCATAGGACATTTTTTTCCTTCATATTTTAAACATTTAACCATTACTCCAAGAAAAACTCATCAACCAAATAACCAATAATGTTGTTGTTGTTGTTATTGAGAAACAAGTATGCACTGAGCTGTAAAGCATTATTTGGTTATTTGAAGATGCCTAACAACACCATAGAAAGAGAGCAGCCTTGAAGCTAGCTAACATCTTGGTTGCATACCTTTAATATAATATAAGAATTCAAACATCGACCAGCCTGATTTCATCACGAGTGTGAGTGCAGTGGTGCACTCACACTCAGGCGTGTGTCAGACCTGAGCTCTTTGACTGATCACTAAAGTGAGTAACTAAATAGGCATCAGTGTGTGTCAACCAGCGGCAGACTATTTGTACTGTGAGTTAGTACACACACACACACACACTTGGAGAGTGTATAGATGGTGTTGTAATCCACCGTCTTATCACTACATCATCTGATTGATCCAAACGGGAGAAAAGATAACACACACCCTCCCTCGCTCCCTCACTCGCTCCCTCCCAATCTGCCTAAACTGCCTGCAGCTCAGCACATGTCAATAATGGGTTTTTTTCTCCTTCTACTTTTTTTTACTCCCCGTCTCTGTCTCCTTCAAGCGGCTACAGTAACCGAGCAAACGTCAATATCCCCTCCCTGTCCTTTTCTACCTCCATCCATCCGTCCCTCCCTCTAAACCCATCTCTCCTCTGCAAGTCTCCCTCCACCTCCATCTCTTGTCCCCCGTCACTAACACACCTCTGTCCCCAAACACCTTGCAGAGGTATGTGTGTACCAGACGTAGTCTCAGTGATATGACCCATTCATTTCTGAAGCGCACTATTGAAGCCCAATGATCGGAGTCGCTGTCTTGGAAATGCTGATTTTTTTCCGGTCAACCTAGTAAAGGGCAAAGAGCTGGAGCTTCTGCGGCTTTACACCTCCTCTTGGCTAAACGCACCCACCTGTAAGTCAGATCAGACACACCCCTTATTACTCATAACCTTTATCTTTCTTTAAATGAAAACATAGATGAGTTACACCAAAATTCACTCCCTGTACATGATATGAGCTGCATGTATTTCATTCCATATGACATTCGAGGAACTGCAGTTTTTTTTGGATTCATGCGCTGGCTTCATTTGTCATCACTGGAGGCTGCTGCTTGTTGTGTGTGCAGGGTGGGGTAGGGCTATCAACTGGAGACAACAAAGTGCTTGCTCCCTCTTGCTCTCTATTTGTTCCTCAGGACTGTAACGCCACATGGTGACGTGTGTGTGTCCTTTTTTGTTTGTTTGTGTGTCTGTGTGTACACATAAGTAACGGACACACACAGCCATTACCTGAAACAACTTTTGTTTGTGACCATTAATAGCTGGGGGGGGGGGGGGGGGGGGGGGGGGGGGGGGGGGGGGGTGTAGTTACTTCTCCTCCTGAACAAAGTCAACTGACAGCCGACAAACACCGACAAACGCACAGAAAATCTTGTAAACTCTATGCACAACATACACACACAAAATACACACATTCAGCCAACATAGCTAGTTTCTTGTCTTTGTCTACAGATTAGGTTACAAGCACCGAATCATGTGCGTCCATGACGCACATCTAGGGTCATGAATTTTAAACCCTTATAGTCCAGGGATTGAAATTTATCAATATGGGTTGAAGGCAGCGTCGAACGCACACACAAACAATCCCATGACGTCAGGGCCTCGGGGAAACAAGTTAAAAGGGTTAATCCATCTTCTATGGACGGGACTAATAGTCGAAAATAGAGTATACAGTATCCCCTGGAGTCTGTAAGGGTTAACATACAGCACTACACAACATGCACACACAATCTCACACACACACAGCAGCCTGTTTAGGTCCCTGTGGGGCACTGGAGGGTAAAGGTGCTATTGCATTCCTGCAGGTCTGGAAGGTTTAAACAGCATGGATCAGCATGGAATAACGGGCGTTTCCCATGAGGTTGGAAAACATTTTAATGGAGGCTACATTCTGATGTGGGCTCTAAAAGATTCCCACGTGAGCTGGGGCTGATATTCAGTATGGAAAGAATATTTCCCCTTGTGGTCTCTGCAGGGTTACTGGCTGGAGACTGCTTAAAATGTCCTGAAGGGTTTTCAAAGACGCATAACTCTACGGGGAAAGATTTAAGACGACAACCTTCCAGTGACTTTGGTGAAAGGGTCGAACCAAATTTCTTGTTTGGATTTTTTTTTAATGACTTTTTCTGTTTTCACAAAAACAGGAAGTGTAATTTGAGTGAAAGAAAAAACACAACATTCTCTTTCTGAAGAAATAGTCATGTGCAGAAACTTCTAGCAAACGATATTGTTGGTGTTAGAGCTATTCTGGTGTGAGAACGATTGTGCTCGGGCAGACTCTTCTTGTTGTCCTTGAGCTGAAGCACATAGGCGGATGTGCAGTCTTAGAACCAAGCAGCTATCGTCTGACAATGACTTTGCTTTTCATTTCTCGGTGAAAACAGATATCCATACCCCACTGTAGACTTCCAATCATTATGCCATCTAGTTGTACCAAGTCCCAGGGACGGATCCAAGAGTGGTCGTCTTCCACCAACCCCCAGATGCCACCCCAAAATCCTGAAGTACGATCATAGGCAGGACTCTGAAATGCACTATTTTAGCTGAGTTACAGGATTTACATGTTGCCAGACTGTTGTGTTAAGAAAACATTTGTCCTATAGTTTTAAGTCAGTAGTTAAAGGACATGTGATAAATAAAGTCAATAAATGCTATGAATCAGTGTTAGAACACCCAAGCACAAGTCAGAGCCCAGATAAAAATGCCTGAACAAACCTTCTCTTTAAAGATACTTCAGAAATTTCACCAGTTCAACGTTGCAGCTTCCTTAGCTAGTTGTTGATTTCAAAACTATTGGCGGTTAATCACTTTGACTATCTATTCAGTATTACACAGACCATTACACCCAAAAAGGGTTAATAAACAGGCTGAGGGTGCAGCATTATTCTTGTTGTGTGTATACAGGACATGTGAGCTGTTAACTGATATTCAAGGTCACAGAGAAATATGTGACCAAGAGATACTGCCGATACTTTATGGCACACAAAGACAAACACACACACACACAGAATGTTTTTGTCAGCAAACAGCAGTAAGTGTCCTGCTCTCCCCTGGGGTGGAGTTGCTTCACCCATTTCTCACACTGAATTACATTGAAATATAGTCATTCATATGGCACCTAACACGAGTGTGTACTCAACTCAGCCCACAATAACACTGGCTAATTGCAGATGTGCGCTGACTTGCCTGCATCGACTGAAGGGAAATGGTTGGATAATCATTTCCCTATGATTGCTATTTCTTTAACTCATTACGTGGAGAAAATATGTTTGGGCAGGCGGGCACACATTACGCCAACCTCAAGTGGAATTGGTCAATAGTAAGCTCTATTCAGTGAAAGATGTGGAAACAGCAGAATACAATATGGGCTTATGTACAGGAACATACATGGTGTTGTGGATTGAACGTAGTGCAGTGAATTATGGCTGTTAGGGTGGAAAGAAAACATGGACTGGAACAAAAAAAAACATTCATGTATGTGCACTGACTGTGGCGACATGTAAACATGCCTGTGTTTCTATACTTCAAATCTGTTTATACTGAGAAAACTGCACAATATATGTTTGTGTATGACAGAGCTGGAAAAGAGAGAGAGAGGAACAAAGGACAGAGAGAACGTAGTGGCGGTTTTTAATGCTGACAGCACGTTTCTTGTGACAAGCCTTCGATTCATCAGTGTGCAATGTGGTTGCATGTGGAAGTCCAAAGTTGTGTCCTCGTGAAACGACCACATACACACAGATTACATCCCAAGTGTTGTGTTTCAATGTTATTGTAACGATGTTACCTGCTGCTGGAGAGACAGAGTTCAGTTTGCGTGCGTTCATGTGTGTGTTGTCCTCGTAATGCAAAGAGGAGAGGACAGTGAGAAAATCATCTCACACCGACCACACAAGCTTTAGCTCGTCCAACTTGTTTTCATATCAGATGAGAAGGGATTTGTACGTACACAACCACACACAGACGTTTTGATGAGAGTACGTTGGCAGGTGCAGGTGCCTGCTGTGTGCGTGTGTGTGTATGTGTGTGTGTGTGTGCGTGTGTGCGTGTGTGCGTGTGTGTGTGCGTGTGTGTGTGTGTGTGTGTGTGTGTGTGTGTGCGTGCGTTGGTTTTTGAATGTGACTGGCTCCAAGCAGAGTGAGGGATTCTGGGAGAGGGTAGCTCATAAATTACCCAGAAATCACAGCAGGGGCTTTGAACTTCTGGAGACACTGCTGGAGTTTTATTTCAAGATGAATAAACACAAGATGAGTTTGTGAGTGTGTGCTGGTTTTATCACATAGAGGAGAAGCGTTACGTCTACAGTAATGGTCTGCTGCCGTCTCCCAACTTCCTGTACACACATTTTCAAAGTAAAAGAATTAATACTGTGATTTTGTTTTTACCCGACACCAAAAATGATGTGCATAAAGGAATTGTGTTGGATCCACTTATTGTGGATGATCTGAAGTGACTCACCCCTCATATTGTGCCTTCACAAACTTGTGTTTGAATTTTCTTGGAAAAGTTCTTTTAAACTGTAAGAAGCTACTAAAAAGAGTTGTTTTTTTCCTACAGATTTCTCCATTCATTTATTTTATTCAATGTAAAAGCACAGACAGATGTTCTAAATCTAGTGAAACTCCATGGTTAAGACTCAAAGAGAACACTGCTCCAAGGATGCTTTGTACATAAAAACAAAAACAAATATGCAGCATCAAACAGCTGGAATACAAACTAGTACACATTAAGAGACACCTTTGTGTTTCAGATAACTAGATGTAAAGATCCTGTAAGGATGCACAGTGACGTCAACTGTGATGTTATTACCTCCATGGACACAGTGTGCGTGTGCTCAGTTATGTCTCAAAATGGCTTCACAAAAAGCACAATGCATCACCAACATCATGGGAGCATAATGTGTTTGGAGACGCTGGAGTGTTTTGGTTTTTTTTTTTGGTTTTTTTAAAGCAGATGATTCAAATTTCTGGACAAGTAAAATGAAATTCATTCTATTGTAGGATGAAATGTATTTTTGTGTCAACTACCCATGAATTGTTTCCTAATGAGAGGCTGAGGTTGTTTCCTGTTTTTGTCTGATCAAAACCGATCAATAACTCATAAAAAGAAAGCTTTTGCAACGGTTTCATAGTTACGGGTTGCAGGGTTGTAATTTCGATGTTGAGTGCACTCCAGGATGACAGAGAAACCTCAAGGAGCTGGCACCTTTTCAGAGAGCCGATTCCAAAAGCTGTCACCACATGAAATCCACTGAAAATCCAGCTGAATGGCAAAGACAGGGGCGGAATAATATAGACTGAACGACAAGGAGGAAGAGGCACTCCTGTGAATGCACACAAAGACGCATCCAATCTCTTGAAAAATAAACAAAAAGACAAATCTGAGGAGCTCAGAGGCACACTGGCGTTCATCAATCGCCACAGCTGCTGAGAAATATGGGGGGGAGGGGTGTTATAGACACACACCTTCTTGCTTCACTATCAACCAACAGAGGTATAAGCATCCTAAAAGTGTAAGAACAATAGCATCACTTGAAGATGGAATATTGTCCTCCACTTTCTGTTAACTGTCCTGAGATTGGGTTTGAGTTGGGTTATACTGATGTCTATTGAGCAAATGACACAATAGATTCTGCAGCCTAATCACAAGAATAATCACACAGCATACAGTATATTCTGCTTTTCACACCCAGCCGGAGCTTAATCTGAAGGGAAATATTGACAATGCCGTCCATGACTGTCCACTGCTGTTGTCTTTATGCTTTTGCAGGAGTTCAGTATGAAACGTTGATGATCTATTGTGTGCCATGTGATGGGTTGTGGCGAGCAGCATAGAGTAACTATGTGCTAATTATGATGCTGATCAGCTGTCTCCAGTCTTTATTGAAATATTTTAACATTGGAGACATGCCAGCCTGCTTCCAGTCCCCCACCATCATCCCTGTCCCCAAAAAACCAAGGACCACAGGACTTAATGACTTCAGATCCGTCGCACTGACCTCTGTGGCGAGTTCACACCACAAAGACCCCCTTCCTGGGTTCGCCTACAGAGCCAACAGCTCTGTTGACGATGCTGTCAACCTGGCCCTCTACTCCATCCTCAAGCACCTGGACTCAGCAGGAACCTACAGTACATTAGGATCCTGTTTGTGGATTTTAGCTCTGCCTTCAACACAATAATCCCGGCTGAACGTGCCTGACTCCACCTGCAGGTGGACGTCCCGTCTGACAGGAGACAGCAGGTGAAGATGAGGAAGAATGTCTCAAGGCTCCATTCACCAGTCTGTCAAGCTCCTCCAGTTCACACACGACACCACCACCATTGGACTCATGTCTGGTGGGGATGAGTCTGCCTACAGGTGGGAGGCTGACCAGTGACCTGGTGCATCGACAACAAACCTAGAGCTCAACGCTCTGAAGAAAGTGGAGATGGTTGTGGAAAAACGCAGCCTCCATTCATATATTGGTAATTGCTTCTTGTATTTTATTTGATTTAAGTACTTGTAATTTTTTTAGCCTTGTTTTTTCTTTCGCACCAATACACCAAGACTAATTCCTCGTATGTGTAAATGTACTTTGCAATAAAACTGATTCTAATTCCGATTCTGACTTTTCATTAACTCCTGCTATTCCCACAAGGTCTGAATTGTTTCTACCCATTTTAAGATCAATATTCTAGAATTTGTCTCCATTTAAAAATAAAACTCCATGTAGAAAAAATACATCTAAACTTGTACCTCGAGGATGCATCCACATGACGTCTGTAGAGCGTGTTGTTGTTGTAAAGCTGATTTAGATTTTAGACATTTAAGCAAACAAACGCAGATACTATTAGCATGCATTGGACAGAAAGAAACTCTGGCCCACATTTTCTGATGACTCCTGATAATGATGTATGCAACACAACACCCACACACAGTACAGATCAATACATAATTACACTGACAATTAGTATCATTAGAGTGATGTGAGAGATGAGGATTTGTTGAGCTCAACACTCCTCAGAGAGAGAGAGAGAGAGAGAGAGAGAGAGAGAGAGAGAGAGAGAGAGAGAGAGAGAGAGGGGGGGGGGGGGGGGGGGGTCAGGAATAAAGAGAAGGAGAATTAAGCAGCTCACACATTGTCTGCATGGGGTCTATTCCAAAAGGTTTTTCTATTGTCCTTTAATAATAGGATGACATACACACTTGAGCACGGAGTGGTTGTGACATTGTGAACACACACACACACACACACACACACACACACACACACACACACACACACACACACACACACACACACACACACACACACACACACACACACACACACACACACACACACACACACACACACACACACACACACACACACACACACACACACACACACACACACACACACACACACACACACACACACACACACACACACGTCTGTCCTGTAAAAAAACTATTCCCTTATTTCACATCAAATCACAAAATATTAAAAGAAACAAGACCTACTAATATTATTATATAATAATATTATTATAATACTAGTGTATAATGTTTAAATCCACCTGCCCAATCAGTGTCTCCTAGTTCAACTCATTTAGACTGTCAATTAACTCTAGTCATCAACTCTGGTTCAATTAATCAGATCTAATTACTGAAACGCATTTGCCAGCACATCCTTTTAGATTAGATCTGCAGGAAGAACTGCGTTTCACAGAGGTTAAAGCTCGGCACGGACATGAGATACACACAGATGGACAAAGAATGTTCAAAAGTAGAGAGAAAAACGAATGTTGTTAATATCCCCAGTGACCACCGGACAGGCCAAATTCAGAAAAACAGGATTAAAGAAATAAAGCAAAGCTACAAGACTAAGTCTGAGAAGCAAACAGGGTCTTAAACCTAAAGAGAGTCCATGATGTACTCAGTTCAGTGAGTCAATGTAATCTTTCATCATCCACAGGTAAAAGGATCGGTTCATTACAAATATGCATCTGCTGCTTTAATGTTGTATTCAGACTGAGGTGCAGCTTGCCATCACTTATTTTACTATCTTTGCTACTTTGATAAAAGCTGTTACAACGACATAGATCGCACTATGTTGGCATCCGCGTTTCTATAATCCCCATTTAAAACATATACTGTGTGTGTGTGTGTGTGTGTGTGTGTGTGTGTGTGTGTGTGTGTGTGTGTGTGTGTGTGTGTGTGTGTGTGTGTGTGTGTGTGTGTGTGTACACAGTATATACATACACACACACACACATTTTTTACACATACATATATCAAGGGAAAAAGTTCCAAACACATTGCCTCACAACTAATGTCTTGAACACTTAACCAATAAGCACAAAGATGACGTTCCAAACTGATGTGTTCAACATTGATTCCAGGCTATACATCACTTCTCACCTTTGACACTAATGGCCGTGCGACAGCTGGCCTACGCTGCATCAAAAAATGAATACTGGAGATCAACTTTTTGTGCAAGGACCAATTCTCCCTATGATTGATGCGTTGGCTTGTGACACAGTTCAAAACCTCCACATCCATCTTGTGATTGAGAGAAAGCAGCCTGACGCGTTCAACACTCCTTGATATGAGCCTCATGAAGGGACATTTCTCAACAAGGCATTTCTTTCTTTCCTTCAGTCGCATTTAAAGTCATTCATTACTTTGAATGTGACCACGGTAGGTCCACAGCTTAAATGGCGACGTTAGAAGGTTGTTTATTACAACAAACAGCGAGTGAGGTCAAAGCATCACAGTTCTGTGTTAAGAAAGTAGCACCATCATACAGCTCGGTTAAACGGACTCCAAAAGACATGAATGTTTCTAATTATGAGAAAATAAAACGTATTGAAGGGTACCAGACTTTAGTCTGTGTTGTCAGAAAAAGCTACAAATGCAACGCATGTAATGCCAACAGCAGCATCCTTACAGCTTCTAGCTTTTGATTTTGTCGCCTCATTGAAAGTTATTCTATCAATCTAAACAAGAACTGTCTCAACGCTTTGCTGTTTGGACAACTGGAGCGCCAAAAGCACAATGACTTCAGAGATCCGAGGGACGACACTGCCCTGATGTTCAACACAAAGACTTTGGATGTCTTTCTGGAACTCAGGGACTCGGTGTGTTTCGATAACCTTAGAAGTGACTTGTATATTGTTTTGCATGCTGTGGAGAGCAAAGCACACGAGTAATTAACTTTAAATAAGATTAATATAGTGAGTCAGAAAAAATGCTTTGGAAAGTGACCCCAAACAAAGACACGTACACACACACACACACACAAAAAGGGGTTTTGATTTGTCCTCTGTATAATCACAGCTATACCTTCTAGATATACACACCCTGTCAAATAAACACACACTGGAACACACAAGCGCGCACATTGAGAGTTAACATGACAGAGTGGCGTGCTGCTGAAGAGGACAGTGCGGTGGCCAGGTGACGGACAAGATATTATTTGTGTCGCAGCCAGCATTCAATCACCCTCTCCCTCTCCTCCCTCGATCGCTCTCCCCTCTCGCTGTCGTCCGCCCTTTTCTCCCGCTGTTCTTGGCATTGGCGGCGAGAAGATTTCTGGTGCCATCACTCTTCCTCTCGCCTCCCTCTTCTCCGTGTCGGTGAATCACCGCTCGTCTTTGGCGCGCACGCTGGCTGTAAAAAGGACTGCTGCTCTTTCCTTTTCCTTCTCTCCGTCACTCCCTGCATTCCATTCTTTTCCCCTCTCTTTCTGCTTCGATCAGCCGTCATTGATATTCACACTTTTGTCGTTAAAGGGATACTTCATCCATTTGCATGAAGCTTTGTATCATTAGACACATGGTAGTAGTGTTGAATGATCGTGAATCATGGGTGAAGTATCCCTTTAAGGTTAGGTGTAGGTTAGGCCACAGATTGGAATCAGACAGCTTTAGACTTGACTTCTTCAAAAGAACCAGAAAATCAGTGGACAAAAGGTGCGTCTAGTTTGATGTAAAACTCGAGTTATGATCACTGTTTCCTTTCTAATAAAAGTCCAGCTGCAGCAACATGGCTCCATACCAAACTGCAGATACTGCACTGAATCTCAACTGCAGCATCACGTCAGCATACAGTGAACACAGGTGAAAAGGCTGCATCACTCGCACACATCCATGTGTACGACCACTGCTACAGATCAGCTTAAAAGGCAACGCTGCTGCATGTTACTTCTTCTACTTTACTCTCTCAATCACTTTCCTTTTACTGCAGGCCTCTTCTTTGGCTCACTCTCTTATTCTCACACTCACTCCATCTCCCTCATCTCCTACATCATCCTTTACATTCCCAAACTCTCCCCCTTACATTGCTGAGCCCAACTCTTACTCACTCCGATTCCCTCGTGCTCTCTTCTTTTTTTCTTCACTAGCCCACATCCTGCCTCTCTTTCTTTTATATCCTCCAGTTCCAACACATTGTCCTTATCCCACCTGTCTTTATTCAAATTCAGCTCCATCTCGCACACTCTTAACCTGGCACCACTCTCTCTCCGTCTCTCTCTCTCTCTCTCTCTGATCCTCCCTCTGTATGGAAATGGTTTGTATTGATCCACTCTCAAACCGGGGAGAAGGTCAGGGGTTTACCAATAAAGCTCAGGGACAAAACAGAGACACACAAATGAACACAGACAACACAGCAGTCAAATATAGCCGTGTGTGTGTGTGTGTGTGTGTGTGTGTGTTTGTTTTTGTGTGACTGCTTTGTTCAAAAAAAAAAAATAGTAACAGTTCTGGCGTGCCCAAACATTTGCGTTAAGAGGGCAGATAGGAATGTCATCCTACCGACGACCACAGGCGAATAAATCAGGATGCAGCGCTAACATGAAGTCAACACGGGGAGCCGACAGAGCTCCTGCTCATCCATCATGGCTGTGTGGCTAACAGCTGTCCAGGCCTCCCTCACCTCCACCCTCGCCTTGCCCTCTCCACCGCTATGTGGCAGGGTCAACTGAACGTCGTCACCCCTCCACTCCCACATTGCACAGCCTTTCCCACACTGCTCAGTCACATGAGGAAGGCTGTTTAATGGCTGAGAAAATGTGGGTGGGGTTCAGTTCACCAGGTTACATTCCTCGCTCCGCGAGAGAAACAAAAATGTCAAAATGACTCCTAGTTGGGCTCATACGTTTCTACTGCATCTCAGACTTTTTTTTTTTTACACCATTTCTAATTTAGATAACCAGAGCTGTAAGAACCAATGTAAAGAAATCAAATGGGTCTCATTTGAGCCACCATCACGGCTTTTCTGCGCCAAAGTTTGTCGCAGCAGTTTGAGATGCCTTAAAAACTAAACTATGATTGACAAGATTTTCTTTGTTTGAAATAAATGTTCTTACATGCAAAATGTCACTGGCTGAAAATGCTGCTTTTTTTTTTTACTCAGCACTGACGTAGCGGCAAGTAAAATACAGGCGTCTTGCAAAGTGCATAATATGATTCAAAGTGCAAAGAATACAAGTAATTTTAACAATAACTTAAGTGTACGGAAGGCTAGAATAGTTAACCGCGTCACATTTCTTTGAGGTAAAAATAACACAACAGTACTGAAAATACAAACCGTAGCGTGAAACTAATTCTGTCCTGGGGGGTTTCCCACCCTCAGGTCCTTGCTAAAGTTGATGTTATATTGGATTGATTTGGGATCATAAGATTTGTTAGCACTTCCAGTTTTATTGCATGTTAATTGTTTTGCAAGACTAGTCATTAAAGTAGAAATGAAGTAAATGAAACTTCATGTCTAATATGTTGCTTTTATTTGTCTACCCGATTCAACGGCTGTGTGCACTGCGTTTTGCAAGTTTGTTGTTGTGTTTAGTTATGTAGCACAGCATCAGCTCCCAGAATAAAAAAAATGTGTATTATCAGTTATTCATACGAGGTCAGATTTGAGGTCCTATGGATCACTGACTGAGGTTAAGGTCATTCGCCGGCAGCTGACATCAGGTCAGTGATTCGGGTCCACGGGGCAGACGTCATTAACCTGAAGCCGACCTCCCCCAGCCTTGCTGCTGCTGTGGGGTCAGCCAATATGAGCTTATCTGTCAGGCGATTACATCACTGTTGATGACAGCTTATGTTGGACTTTTTGAGGGGACTCTGAAGTTGCAAGGGAATTTGATTCTTATCTTCAATGATGTTACAAAGCCGAACGACAAAGCGTGAGGAGGGCCAAAGAATCAGACTGAAGAGTTCAAGAGTAACAACAGCACTACTGTGTGACAGGAAATGTGCATGGGATTTAAAGATTCATTCATTTGTGTTTTGTTAGGAGAACCCTGATGTTATGGAGTCTTTTATTTATATATATATATATTTTTTTATTTTTATTTTTTATTTTTTTTTTCGTTTTGGTACAGCTGTGCTTTTCATGATACAACAAGTTAAAGTATCTACAGGCAGCATTAGCATGGCTGTGTTAGGTGAAAGCAGGGTGTGGAGTTGGAGTCTTATCAAAAGTAAACACACTGCACAGCAGTATCATTATATTTGAAGTTCAATGGTCTATCTATTGACAGTTCACGTGTGTGTGTGTGTGTGTGTGTGTGTGTGTGTGTGTGTGTGTGTGTGTGTGTGTGTGTGTGTGTGTGTGTGTGTGTGTGTGTGTGTGTGTGTGTTCACATACATCTGACCAACAGTTCAGTAAGTTAATGTTTTTTCTTCCCAAATCACATAAACAGTTGATTTAAATGATTTGGTTTAATACAACAGAAGTGTATAGCGAGAGCTCCTGCTGCACAAGTGCAAAGGTCTAATTGAAATAAATGAGATGGCCTGCTTTTTTTTTTTCTTTTTACTCAGAGCTATTGTGAGAGTGATGGGCCCTAAGAAAGAGAAGCAAAGGAAAGAATAAAGACAAGCACTGAACAGGAAAGATACTACAGCATCTATAGAAGGTGGAATGAAAGAGAGAGAAAGGGAGGGGAAAGAGGTCTTAGCGGGGTCTTTCACATTACTTACACTACCGCACAAAAAACACACCTGTGCACTCAAGCTCATAAAAGACGTACACAGGGCAAAGGGTCTTTTCTTAGCAGGTAAAGAACTCCATTTTATGCAACGAAGGGCAAATGGTTTGTGTTTGTCTTTAAAGTGAAGACACCTGCTGGAAAAAAAAAACGGTGTGCACTGACATTTAAGAAAAAGCTTTAAAAAGCACCTTTAATCAAGCCATCTTAGAGAAAGAAGAGCAAAACGGAGGGAACGGATGGGAGAATTGAAGAGCACACAAAAAAGAAAGATGGGGAGTGAGACAGGTGGTCACTAAAGAGTGAGGCTCATCAAACACTAATAGAAGGAACAAAAATATAAGAGGCTGTGGTCTGGAGCGAGGGGGTTTACGGGGGGGGGAGGGACAGAAGAGTATGAGGGACAGAGGTGAGAGAGAAATAGATGATGAATACAGATGTTTAACAGATGCTCATTGTTTTGTTTGACAGTGTAGCGCCTTTATGTTTCAGATGTGAACGCAGGTACACGAGTCAGTTTGAGCTGTGTCTTCTTTAAGGTGCACAGATACAATACAAAATAAATTTTAAAAAATCATACTATAAGATTTGCTGTTTTTTTTGTATGCTGTCTCTCACAGTGGAACTGCACCTACAATGTCAATTTCAGACCCCTCCGTAATTTCTAAGCTTGAAAACTTGCAAAATCGCAGGGTGTTCAAATACTTCTGTTCCTCACCGTGTGTGTGTGCACAAGTGCTACTGCTGACTGACATTTCACAGATCCAGGGGACTGGGCTCATGATGCACTCACTCAGAGCACAAAGAGGTTCTGCATGTAAAAAGTTGTCAGAGAACGTGAATGAGTCTCTTATGAATTCATTGATCATGGTCAGTATTTCATTAAAAGGGTGGGGTTTAAAGTGTAAACAGATAAGATAAATATCGGACTGACTCATGTTTGAGTGTATATTTAATGTACGTCTGCAAAAATATTCACTTCTGTCCTTCGCTCCTGTTCATCAGTGAAAAGCAATGTTGTGAAACTCTCCCAAAAACAGAGTGAAGAAAGTAAGTACTTGACTGAAGACTCGAAAGGCATAAAGAGTAGATTGGGGCTTACCGAGTTGATGCAGGCGAGCTCCTTGTTAAGCAGCCAGGGTAAGGAGAGTTTCCCATCTCCTTTGTAGCAGGACTGAATTCTTTCTTTGATCTTTTCTTTTATCCTCCTCAGGGTGAACAGGCACAGTGCAGACTCTTTGGGTGGTTTGGCCCGATTCTTCTGACCCTGTGAGAAGATTGTGAAGAGGATGTCTTCATTCTCTGAGATCCCCAATGAGTTGGCCAGCTGCCGGCCGGGCCGAGCCAAGAACGCGTCCTGCACCAGGCGGTACTCCACCCCGTCTTTGGTGCAGCCAATCGGGAACTCCACGTAGGAGTAGAACTTGGGGTCGTCCACGCAGAGGCGGACAATTTTGGACGTGAAGAACTGCTCTCCGCTGGCATCAGGCGAGGTCAACTGGGTGTCCAGCTGCATCGTCAGATAGTACACAAACTGTTCACTGCTGAAGCTATAAACATAATAGATGTCAAAAGCCGGAAATTTGGACAAAGTGTCTGACGGGATCTTCAGCTGAGAGGAGACAAACTCATCCTGATAAACAAAGCTGAACATGTCTGCGTTTTCTTCATTCTCCATCAGCTTGCGGCTGGACAACGTAGGGAAGTACTCGGACTTTCCATCGATGGGCGTCCCGATGAAAAGCTTGCTCGTCGGACTGTGAGGGGAGCTTATGATGACCCCAGACATCGTGCCTGACTCTGCCACACTGGAGAGGTAGTGCTCCTTGCGATGGTGGGGCTCGCCTAGCTTGAAGAGGTCATCCAGACGGAGGAACTGGCAGATCCCCTGTGAAGTGCTGCCGCAAGCGATGAGGCGATTCTGTGCATAGTCTATAAGGAGCAGCTTGTTCACGTTGGGGGTTTGGGCCAAGTCATGAGGGCACGACTGGACACTCGGCGGAGGGTAACACTTCTCATTGTCCACCACCGGGCCGGTCATGTGGCTGCGCAGTTTGGTGAGGTTGCTAGACAACTTAAAAATCCAGTTGATGGCACCCACATAGACTTCTCCAGTTTTGTTGTGGATGGCCAGATGTGTAAGCCCCGACTCGGAAGGGGCAAATCTTTTGAAGGGCGGGGGTTGGCCTCCAGAGAGGGACGAGCTCATGACAAGCAAGAGCCCCAAGAGTAGGAGGAAGTAGTTCCCCTGGCCAGGCGACGGCGCTGACCGAGCTAGGGGGCACATATCTGGAGTGTCAGGAGGAAAGGCTTAGGGGGGGTTGGGGAAGGAGAAAGAGAGAAGGATGAGGAGGACAAGTTCTGGCACCAATTCCACAGTCAGGTTTTGGTTCTCTCTTCTTTCAAAGAATGAGGAAGGACAACTTGGGGGGAGAGAGAGGGATAGTCCTATTGATCCGCTGTCCCACTCTTAGCGCTGCAGGCCGGCATCGGGTACATCATCCGTATAGAAACGAGGTTGGAGCCCTGTAAGGCAGAAAAAAATAACATGGTAAGTGTCCAAGAAACATTTCATATTGACTATGCATCAAGAAGGCAGAGAGGCCGATCATGCTCACATATTGCACAGCCCAAACCAGAGGGAAAAAAAAAAATCCAGCTGACATTTGCCCCAGTGATAAATAAATTATATCGAATCAAGTCTGGAAGGCAAATGTGTGTCAGCATTTAATTACGGGTGAAGATAGCAGGGGAGGCATTGGGCCGATTATTAAAGCCTCTGAACGCACAACGCGAGTGTTGCTGGAATGAGTTATGGGCTCACAACATTGAACTCTTTAATATTTCATAACTTTCAACTTCACCATGGTGGCTTTGGAGGAGGCGTTGGTCTGAAAAATTGCCAGCGGGCACTGTTACATTGACAGCAAGCAATTTATTGCTAGGTCTGCTCGAAGGCTTTCCTGTCATGAGTTTCAACAGTGTCAACACGCTATCAAGTAAACCCCCTTTATTGTAATTACGCCTGCAGTTCTGGCAAAAGTGTTCGGGCATCAGGCGCTCGCGCAAGCACAGCAGGTCACCTGACAAACTCCCCATTCCCCCAGGAGGCAGTCATCACAATATAATGTATATACATCAAGATAAAGTGAAGTATAGAAAAATACAAGTACCTCTGACTGTGATGTGTGCTAAATATACAGCACAACTCTGATTTAGCAATCACTGATGGTTTTTGAAGGGTCCTTATCTTAGAAAACAGACAGCCAAATCTACCCCGTTTTTCTGACCACAATCAGACAGCCACTGTGCATTTCATCGAGAGCACCTCCATGTTTAAAACTGCAGCGCTTTGGGGGCGCGTCCCCATGTATCGAGGTTATAGTCCTCAAGCGGGCGGCCCGGGTTCACGTCCGGCCCCTGGCTCCCTTTCCGCATGTCTCTCTCTCCCTGATTTCCGCCTCTGTCCCCTTTCCTCCCTCTATTATAAAAAGGCAAAAATGCCAAAATATAAATCTTTAAAAAAAATAAAAAAAATTTGCAGCGCTTTGATGTTTTTATTTTTTTAAATGCCTCGGCTCAGCGGAGGTCTAGATATATGTTGTGGCCAGAAGAAACTTAACCGAGCTGAACTGAACCTCTGCAACAAGTTTGATTGAGCTTATGTGAGAAGGCTATTATCTGGAGAATTCACCTCGAGCCAGCAGTGGTGGTGATGCTTATAAAGTGTGACCGCTGCACGGTGCATAGTGTGTATACACACGACTGCTACTTTCTCCTGTGCACTTGGTTAAACGGCTGCATTCTGTTTCCTGTTCGTCAGTATGTTGCTCTCTGCTCATTTGTTGATAGTGTGACTCCACTGAACAACACGCAGCATTTTATAAAAGGCAAACGTTGTCATTACAGCATTGTATAGCAGACTTTACTGCTTTGGCCGCTACTTCCACATCACTTTTTTTGTTTTTTAGGAACCCCCCCCCAATATATAAAAAATACAGTTAAAAATTTCAGTTTTATAAGTGTGTGTGCATTGCATATGCATTACATTGTAAAGGACAGACTAGAGAGGATTTATAGGACACTGGTTTTACAGGTAAAAGACAACGAGGACAGGAGATGGAGTCAAGAGGGAGAGCAATTGCTCCTCAAGATGTCCTGCAACAACAATCGCACGAGGAGGAGGAGGAGATGGGTTTGCAGGGTGCGTGCTGTTACTTGACAAGCCAATCATGTTCCTGCAACACTGGAACATTAGCTCTCCTGTAAATGCTGATTATGCTAAACAGGAACGCAACTCTCCCAGGGACCCCACACTTCAATTTCACCTTGACTATCAAAGTGTCTGCGCAGAGGGTGTTTTATGACCACGCCGAATCAGAAAAGATGAGACACGACAGTGAGATGAGGAGGAGAGGAGAAGGGGGGGAAAGAGAGAGGAGGAGGGTGGAAATGTGAGAGAGAGAAAAAAAAAACAAGAAAGGGGAAAGAGATAGCAGTGGGAATGTTTGTTTTTCCTTTCTCTTTCTTTCTTATCTTAGTTACTGCCTCCTGCTCCTCATGTGGTCAGGAGGCTATCCGTCTATCAATCACAGCGCAGAAAGAGTGTGATCAGTGAACAAAGGTACGGATGTCAATGAGATCTAAATTCTGTTTGTCTGTTTTTTTGGTCTAAACAGCTAACCTTAAAGATAGGTATAAGAGAGAGAGTTTGGGAGTGCTCGCAGGAGGAAAATAAATGCACTTTCCCATGTATTGAAAGAATTAAACAACTCAGAAAGAGGAGTCATTGAATTGCACATCAATTTCAGTCACTGCAAAGAGTGTGAGAGAGAAGAGAGAGAGAGAGAGAGGGCGAGAGAAGGAGAGAAGAGAAATAGTGGTGGCGATGTTCGTGGAATAGCAAACCATAGCTCAGCTGAGACAGTGCTAGCCAGGTTCAGGGAGAGGTGGTGTCATCCAATTTCCACAAATGAAAGGCCAGCAGAAGACAAATGTGTAGGAGTGAGAGAGAGAGAAAAAAGAAACTGAAGTTGAAAAAAAGGAGCAGAGCTTGAAAAAAAAAAAAAGAGAGAGAGAGAGAGAAAGTGGGAGACGGAGAAAAGGGAGGAATTGCAGGGAGAAAAAGAGCTGAAGGGTGAGCGAGAGGAGCAGCAGGAGCCAAACAAAAGGCAGCACTTCTGGTGCATTTTAATCAGAGCTATACCAGCGCTTGAATCAAACACCTGGGGAGCCCCGAGGATTGAAGCAGCTCAGCGCGGTAACTGCAGACAGAAGGGCCTGAGCTGCAGCTATCAGATATACCCACGCTCGGCAGTCTGTGAGATTAAAGCAACTCCATGCAGATCACAGCCTCTTCCACATAGGCAGCCGCAATAAAATAACGAGCCGGCCTAAAAAGAATAATACTTTCTTGCTCAACGGTGGAGCTGTGTCATGTGACGAGAGCAGGTGTTAATTTAAAGTGTGACTGCACGCAAAAGGAAGCTGGACGTCTCCCTGTCTGTTTGTCCCGACGTGACATGTTCCTCTTCGTTTAACGGCCTGATGTTGGAGAGAGTGAATTGCACAAGACATATCATATGGGGGTCTCTGGGCCGCTCGTTATCTAACCTGCTAATTAGAGCATCGCATCCCAAATACATGACAGTGCAAAGACAGCATGAAGTTAGGCAGGTCAGTACCATGAAGTTTGAATCAAACGTGAAGTAAACAGTGAGAGATGAAGTCACATTAAAAACGTGTCACTCTCTGAGACGCCCAACTGTATGTATGTATGTATGTATGTATGTATGTATGTATGTGTGTGTATGTGTGTATATATAGTCTTACACACCTTCCTCCTTTTCTCAAATTTCTCCAATTTTCTCACTCCTTCCTTATCCTCTAAACCCTCTTCAGTTTCAATTTCCTCCCGAGCTCAAGTCAAACAGTGGGAAAAGCGGGAGGAAAAAGGTTGCAAGCCATATCTGGCACCATCAAGGAAAAACATGTCAATCATTCTGGGCTGGAGCGTGTCTGTGGCTTTGGGAATGGGCAGCCACCATATCAGGGGAGCTGTGGTTGTTATCACATCAGGGAACAGCATAGGAGAGGACTGGCAGTGAGGGGCCAAGTGGATTGGATTTGATATCGGGGCGGCCTATCAATTGACAGGATTGTACTGCGTCTCCATGGATATTGGGAATTGCAATGAGAGATTGAAAGCGAGGTGGAAGACAAAACAGAGGGGGACAAAAAAAAAAAAAAAATCTCAGACAGAAGGGGTCCTTTCACGGCTTTCCTTCGTTTTGTTTATTTGGCTTCGCAGTGAAGAGGTGGGGCGCTGGAGCTGGTGAAGTGGAGACTCCCCTGAGTTGAGCTGGATCAACTCTCCCTCCACTCACCCTCTTCTGCAAAGCAGCTAAACCTGTCCATTCAGATAATGGTCGGCGCTCAGCTCCAGAGCTGTGCTGATTTATTGCCGGTGGCATATCAATTACGGCCCTCGCCGCTGGAGGGGAGGGGTGCAGAGAGTGGGGTGATGATGAGGAGGAGGAGGAGGAGGAGGAGGAGGAGGAGGAAGAAAGAAGAGTAGCACTCTGACAAATTCTCTCCTCTTTGCACTGCATCGCAACACGTGTGTGACATCGTGGACAAGACGAAGAGGTGGAGGGGTGCGAGCGACGGGATATTAGATCAATGTGTGTGGGAGGGTGGGTAAAGGTGGGAACGGCTATGCAAATGCATGCAAATTCTTAACACACACACACCTATGCACAAATTATGTTTTTAATCCAACAATAGGATATTGGAGGGGGGGCAAGATGGTTTAAAGGACACACTTCACATATTTCAACTGAACATCCTCCCCTCTGTGCACACAGGCACATTCAAATCAAAACACACATGTGCATAAAGCTAATGGGTCTCTATCTTAATCTGTCCCCAACCCTTCATGCAGATTGGAGATTGGCGCGGGGGGGGGGGGGGGGGGGGGGTTAAGGATTGAGCAGCACGAGGAGGTGGCAGGCAGGAGTCGGGGGGGTGGGTTGGGGGTTTTGGTGGTGGTAGAGGAGCGAGGATGGTTCGAGAGGAGGCGAAGATAGAAGGAGAGCCAAGCCGTGAAGCCTTAATCCTCTCCCAGGGTCTGCCTAATCTCACCGCCACGATCTGCATATGGAAAGAATGGATTACCATCCCCCGACACAACGACAGAGGGGGTGGATCGACGGCGGGATGGGCGCCAATCCCTGGACAGACAACATATTCACAGAGCGACACACAAACACAGAGAGTCCTTCTGAAGTCGTTACTGGGTGGACGACGTGGGTTGCTTTTCTAAACTATTTCAGTACTTTGAGTAAACACAAGACTTCGGCCTGAGGTCAGTCACACACACACACACACACACACACACACACACACACTACAGGTAGGCATAGTGCAAGCTAGTCATTTGCAGCCTGGTTATCCCACCAGTCTGACATATGTACCAATCAGAGGCTATCTCCAGGGGCTCAGAAGGACGAGGCAGACCCCCGCAGTAAAGCTGTTAAGGTCCTCTTAACGCACCAAAAACTCAAATCTCAACCTCACAACAAAGCAATCACTTTGTCTGCAGAGGATTATCGAGGAATGTCAACATTATTGCAATAACTTGCTGGGATATTGTTTAAAAAAAAATGGCCCATCTGTTACTGTCCATGGAGAATTCTCTATAAAGGTCCTTCTTTTTCCAATAACAGCTGAGTGTGTTAATAAAAGGAATATGGACAGTATTTCTAGAGGCCTCTCTGGGGTGATGTAACTAGAACGAGGGCTCAGATCTGACATTCAGTTTAGGAAATCTTTTTCTCATTACCAAGGAAGTAAAAAGGGCATTGAGTCACAAAGGAAGAACTTCCAAAGTATGAGCCGGCACGTTCAAGCAACCCAAAAACAACTGTCTGTCATATATTCAGCTCATCCATGCAGCAAGCCAAGACAAATTTCAGAGGTGGTCCGACCAATTTTCACAAGGTGGGAATAGAATGCAGTATTGTATAGTGTGGTATCTTGTATCATTTCCTTCCTGCCTTGGCTGGGGAATCGAGCTGACTGGCAACTCTTGAGGTTTATTAAAAGCCCTCATGAGTTCTGGTTTTTTGTGCCAATGTAAATCAGTGTGGTGAAGGACCAGCGCGAGTGCCCTTCCTCGCTTTTTCTCTGCGGCAGGTGGCCTGCCAAAACAAAAATCACAAAAGTAGTGTGTGTGTGTATGTGTATGTGTGTATGTATGTATGCATGCATGCATGCATGCATGCATGCATGCATGCATGCGTGTGTGTGTGTGTGTGTGTGTGTGTGTGTGTGTGTGTGTGTGTGTGTGTGTGTGTGTGTGTGTGTAAGGAAGTCATGCATAGGAACGAATTGAGACTCATGTCTTCACAGGACCTTGCTGGCCTGACTTTCAAGCCTCGACTCGGGTGATAAAAACCTGATCCAGACCTGTCAGATGTAGCCGAGGGAGGTGAGACCTTAGCCTCAAACGTGTCCCACGGTTTCTTCTGTGTTAGTGTATTAGTCAAGAATATTCTCTTTACAGCGGTGGCTTTACAAGCTGCTCGCCTCCTTTCTGTGGCATAATGGAATCTCAAACATTATAAAAGTTTTTTTTTTTTAGAAAGTATCATGAGCCATAAAGCTTCATAAACACATCATAATAAACAAGCATTAAAAATGTGAAAAACAGATTTAAAGATTTTTACTGCACTCCTTTTATGTTAGTCTGTTAATCTGTAATAATCTGATGTTGTCACTTATTTCCACTGTCCTCTCTCTCTCTCTCTCTCTCTCTCTCTCTCTCTATCGTTTCCCAGGCTCAAAACAGAAGCTGCACAAGGACGAGGGGAAAAAAAAAACTGTCAGACAATAAACTCACACATTCAAGGGCTGGAGCAGCAATGAGTCCAAGGACAACTGCTTCTCACACCCACTGTGCAGTGTGTGTGTGTGTGTGTGTGTGTGTGTGTGTGTGTGTGTGTGTGTGTGTGTGTGTGTGTGTGTGTGTGTGTGTGTGTGTGTGTGTGTGTGTGTGACAGCTGCCACTCTAAAACAGCAGACAGACTGCGGGCACTACTTCACACAAATTCCTCTCCTCCTCGTTCCCTGCGACAATAAACACATTGACACTCTCGCGTTTTCAGGAGGTAAATGGGATTATATGCCGACAGACGTGACTTCGGATGCACAGTATGTGTGAGTGCGTGTGTGTGTGGCGATGGGTCACAATGTGCGCATACAAGCCTGTCCTCTGAGGCTACAGTGCACAGTTGTCCCTCCTCTGCCTGCATTTGTCACACGAGAGACAGCAGGACAAGAGGGTCAGCAGCCTTCGTGTGTTCAAACAGAGGCGAGATAAATCAACGCTCTCAAACACAAAGCATGGTAAGATTGAAACCAGCTCTTCATCTGACCAATGACACACACACACACACAAACTGGAAAGCAGGGAGAAAGTTATGTGGACAAACCTTTACAGGGAATGTCTCACTCCATCAAACCAACACTTGTATGAGTGAGGTCATCTATGTGACAGGTGTGTGTGTGTGTGTGTGTGTGTGTGTGTGTGTGTGTGTGTGTGTGTGTGTGTGTGTCCCTCTTCATCCTCTAAAGCTGACCCCTCTCTTTAAGGCGAGCAGCACTAAGGTCGCATTTTAGCAACATGCAAAAACTGAAGCAGCCATTGTGTTGGATCCCTTTTTTAAGCAGCTTGAGTTTGTTGGCTGGTAAAGTGCATCATCTCTAAACAGGGCCGGTGAACACGGAGTGTGTCCCCTGCATGCAGCCCCGTGTCATCAAAGTAACCAAGAGAAGAAGACATACTCCACTTCTCAATTCTCTCAATTTTCTCCATCAAATCCTCATGGGTTTTTTTTTTTTCCAGCAGGTTCGCTTACATCTTTCTAATTACTTCCTCTGTCTTGCCTTTTTCTGACTCATAGCAGCCTACAAACCAATAAACGATACAAAATGCTTCGTCGTCAATTTTATGACAATCAAAACTAAGTTAACATGAGCACAGGAACATATTTTCTCCTCCCTGTTTCTTCTCTTAGGGAGAAAAATCCTTGTGAAAACAAAAGGCCTCCCTTCCAGCTGCTGAGACAGGATGAGAAACGGTTGAAGCAGCAGCCGCCGTCACACAAAAAACCCGCCCACACCCCGAAAAGGCAGCCCACAGACGCACAAGGCATGGATGCAGGCAGCGTCAGATTAGAGGTTTACTCTTAATCTCTCGACTGTGTTTGTGCAACCGGGGGGGGGGGGGGGGTCTTTCTTTCCATGACAAATCCTGTGTGTGTGTGTGTGTGTGTGTGTGTGTGTGTGTGTGTGTGTGTGTTAAGGTGGGAAATATGTAGGTCAAGGCCACAATGGGCCTGATATGAAAGCAAAAATTGTGCAGTCAGTTCAGAGTTTGCGTGCAGGCACTGCTGCTTCACAGAGGTAGCGTAGCGTACCTGAAGAGTAACGCTCAGGCTGCGTTTGTTTGTCGGGGTTTTAAAAAAAAAAGCGAAGCCAGGCTAAACTTTCACTGGAGGTGACATTACACAGCAGGCTGAACTCAACCTTAATATTGGATACATACATGTCAATAATATGACCAAAGTATCATTTCATGTATCTGAATGACGATAGCGAACAAACACTAGCTTACAGTCCAATATCAATCACATGACTCCACACCTTGTCTTCAGATTAGCTCTAAAGTTGTTTACAGTGTTTAATAGAATCAACACTGAAGTTTAATGTGGGGAAATGATTCCAAGTTTGAGGTTTCCTGATGACTGATGATCCCTGTAAATTAGTCCAGTCCACATCAGCCGTCTCTGACTCACCTTACCACCGGTGAAGGCGTACTTCATCCGAACATTAAAACCTGCTCAGATATTCCAAGAATCTAGCCAGTGGAGGGTTAATGATCCATGCAGTGTTACTGCTCATCACAAAACAGCGTGCGTCTACGCGCCACCCCATGCCTGAAATCAACACCGAGCAATGTCAGCCACGATGAAGGTCAGTCACACGCGGTCCTGTGGTTTTTTTTAAGAACAGGCATTCACAGCATCAATCAAGTTGTGGTTTGACTTCCCCAAGCTGGTTGTACAGGTGCTGATGTCATGAAACTACAGGTGAGAACAGGTTCCCTGAATCAATGAAATGAAAGCACCCAAAACTGTCTGAAGTTAGAAGTGCGTTTACCAAGAATACTTTTTGTATAATAAAAAAAGTTACATGTTTAGAAATAAATAAAAAGCTGGTGTGAGAAATGTCTGTTACAGATCTGTAGATGGATGTACTGTTGTAAACTGAAAAAAAAAAAAAACAAAAAAAAAAAAATAGCGCTGCGTATATTCTCCCTGCTGAGTTCACTTTATTGGAATGCAGCCCCGCTCTGCATGAAACAGCTTATTCCCAAACACTGCCCTCCTCAAGCACAACTCCCTTCTTTTGCTTTCTCTTCCTAACACCCCTCATTTTATGAGTCTGATTGACCCTCAACATCCAGAGTGCGAGCCTGGGCTTGTACTGCGGGGCTTTCTTTAAACCTGCCAGCAGAATGTTGACGGTTGTAAAAAAAAAAAAAAAAAAAAAAGACAGGCCTGCCATTATAAAACCTCTGTCTAAGGATCTGAAGACAGTGCTGTTGATGGTGGAAGTGGGTGGACATCGAGGAGTCGCTTCAAGGAGAAAGGTATTAAAAAGAATCACTGTCTCCTTTTGTTTTTAACAGGCCAATAAAGGAAGCCTCCCCTTTTGGTCTTTATGTTTCCAGAGTAAGCTTATGTGGCCCCCCCACCCACTCTCCGTACAAGATGAATGGTCAGCTTTCAAATGAACACTAAGATTCTCTATAAAATAAGGAGACATTAAACGCTCCACACATACCCAGTCTCTTCTTCCAAACAGTTAAAGTTAGAATGACAATTACAATCCCTTCCTCCCGTCTGGGATGCTGCCTGGAAGTAGTTACAGTACTTTTTTCGCAAATGAAACTAAATTTGTTTCGGTTTTGAACATGTAAACCATATGACATTTCTGCTTTCGATAAAAGACACATTTGTTGATTTAGATCAAACATGAGCTGAACAAAGAAAGATCGGCAAGATCAAACATTGTGTCCATCTTAAAGATGCCATTCAAGTCCCAGGATGTTCTGAAGACATGACGATGAATGGGTCCAACAACAATTTTGATGACAAACATAACAAAAGAAACTGTCAAAATGTAACCTCAGTCTTAGGTTTTTTTTTCTATCCGAGCATATGAATGTAAGAACTCTCTCCTAACCCCCAATTTCCACTTACTCTGTGCGAGCCGCGATTGGTCAGCGCAGCGCACTACGCCGCAATCTGTCCACTACACTCAGCGCCACTACACTCACGTCAGGAACGCATCAAGCTGGACAGAACAGAAAACACAATCCTAATCTTCCCCACTTTAACAGGGTAACGTCAAAACAGGCACAGAGTACGTAGAAAATGAGAAAAGGTGAGCAAAACCCATGTGACAAAAATACAGGAAAAGTGTCTTTGCGCTGCACCTTTTTTGAACCATCTATTCTATTCCTTTTGTTATGCAGCTATAAAATGACAGCGAGAAAAGCAGCCGGTATCAACTTCAAAAATCACATTAATCTCTGACAAGTTCAGAGCTGGGAGAGAGGCTGAGAAAATCTAACAGGTAATCCAAAGTACAGCCTGCTCTTGGCATTTTCATATCTGTGAATGGGAGGAATGTGACGACATATGCATCTCGGCGAAAGGTTATCTGTTATCTGAGTCATAAAAAGGAGGCGGGCGTCTTAGCTGAGCATTTCAAAGACTTGATCTTGCTCATAAGACTCACTTTGTCAAAATGTGAGTTCTTCTTGCGGCGACACGAGAAAAGGTCTTCTCTTATTAAGTTTGAAAAAAAAAAAAAAAAACAGACAACCAGTTAAACAATCCGCGCTCCCTTTTCTCCCCTGGTCTCAACCATAACGTCATCCAGTACGAGTTCAGTCAAATAAATGTCCAACTTTGTTGGCGTGACAGGCAGCAGCGCTGGTATGCACACAGACGCGGCCACATAAAAACGACACAAAGTGGATCCAGGCTGGTTCAGTATTGACTCGCACTACATCCTTATCCATCTTTGTCCATTAGGGCCCATTCTGTTTCCGGATGTGTGCTGTTGAGAAGTATTAGAAAGCATATCATTGGCTATGACCACAGGGCTTTATCCTAAATGCTTTAAGACAGCCGTGTGGCTTGTGTCGTATAGTGGTTATCCGATTTATTTCCTCTGATGGCTCGGGGTTAATGCAGATGTCTCTGCTGGTTCAGTTCCTCAGAGGTCGTCGTCTTCACTGTAAATGGAACATTTTTAAAATGTTGTTAGTCGCTCCAAGACAGATTATCCAACGAGGCCAATAAAGTGCGTTACAATGGAGAACACGCCATGTCATCCGTAAGGAAACCACCAACGCTTGACAAAAAAAAGGGGCAAAAAATTGCCAAAGAAAGAAAGATTTGAACACTGACTCTGATGGTCAAACTTATAACACAGAATGTGCAGGAAGATCAGCAACGACAGCGCAAACACTAGACAAAGGCACTGCCATGTCAAGGAACTCTGTGGGACAGCACCATTCATTTCCTTAAATGGCACCGTTACATCTGAGTCATGTGGGGCCAGCGCCAATTATCTCCAGTCGCGCCGTTGTGGAGCTGAAACAAAAGGAAGCTCATCCATCCCGACTGTTTTTAGCCCTGGTTTTAAGCCGGAGAATATTCAAGCCAGCAGACAGGGTGCGTGTGAATGTGTGCGCGCACACACAAACGATCACGGTGTTTTCAGGAGGAGGAGAATAGGGGGTTTTGTGAGCTCAGACGATTTCCTGTCTTGTCCCAGATCATCAGCACATACTGTATTTCTGCTGAAGCGCAACGCTGCCTCACTACAGAGGCGGCATCAGAGACAGACACTAAGGACTGTGCACAAATATGTGTCTGACAAAAATCTGATTGAGTAACTGTTAGCAGTGAATACAACACACAATGCAACAGGGGGTTTTGTAGTTTTCTACTGTTAACCATGTAAATGTGAGGAAATGGGAAAACGTGCTTTCAAAAGCGTTTGGAGTGAGAAGGTGCGGAATAATCAGGCTGCGGATTGTGGAGACACGGTCGTGAAAAGGGTGCGAGTGAAAAGGCGAGGTGATGGGAAGAGGAGAAAAGGAGGGATACGGGGATGAGATGAGAGGAGCTGACAATACCTTTTTTTTTTTTCAGATAGGCGGTGAGGCAGAACGAGGAGAGAGATAAGGGAGCGGTCTGCGCATGTTCTGCTAACGGGGAAACTTTTTGTACCAACTGGAGGGCAGAAGCCTGTCACATCACGACACTCCACACTACTTCAACTCAGAAAAAGAAACAAGGAATCATTTCTAAAAGAGCCAAGACCTGTGTGGTGGTTTCGACTGAGACAGAGAAACAAACAAATCCTCCACTGTTTTGAAGCCGTCTTTGTTTATTATTTACTTTAACAGAGAAATTCAAGCTGCACAAATCAGACACTACTCCTCTGTATCTTACAACACACACAGCAATTCTTTTCGGAGACTTCTTTTCCAAACCCGTAGAGAACTTTTTTTATTATTATTTATTATTATTAAATAAACTCTGTTATTGTGAAAATGTAACTTTCACTGTTAATCTTCAGCGTGAACTACTCCCACAGTCTTTTTTCCTCAACCGTTAGTTGAGGAAAAAAATGCCATCCTGTTGTTTTAAAAAGTAGATGCATACTTTTGGGAAACAAAATCTACATGTAATAAGAAAATGTTGAAAGCCTTAACTTGTAATTCCAAGACAGCTGCGCCTTTAGACAATACTACTACTACTTACAAACTGTGTCTCATTATATCTATTATTAGAGCATACAATAAGAATTGATTGAGAGAAGGAGTTTTGATAATGTTTTCCTGACAGAATTAGACTTATGTCTTCTTCCTTTCTCACACAGTTGATGATGAATCGACTTTTCTACCAAAATATTCCTCCCCAGGCCAAAAAGCCTTCGGCACTGAAGTCTAAGTAGAATTCCAGTTCTGAGTCCAACACTTCCATTTCATGATCAGAGCCCTTTCAGAGGCGCCTGCCTGTTCTTGGAGCCTTTCCAAAAGGAAGGGCCGGGCCTACTGGTCAGTCCAGAATGACGAGAAACATCAGAGTCAGTCGCAGGGCAGACGAGGGGAGGGAACACGGAGATTCAACAGAAGAGAAAACACATACACACACACACACACAGACCTGGTGCACACATTCATTAGGTCATGTTACACAGACTGTCTCTCTACTTGGCAGACAGCACAATTAATAAAGCTGGCACTTGTGTAAACAGGGCGTGTGTGTGTATATTATGGGCGTCTGACCACCTTTGTGTCCGTCTAAGTTTACATTAGAGGTGTCTGAATGTAACGAGTGACAGATAGAGGGAGAGAACTGCTTAAAAAAAAAAAAAAAAAGACAGGAGAACTAGGCGGATGAAGACAAAGCCAAATCTGTGTCCAAAGAGCTTGTCAGTGTCGTTACAGCAACACGGCTCAAGTTGCCGTAGAGCTTCAGGGAAGACGAGTGTGAGGAAGGATAAGAGCAAAGACGGAGAGAAAGAAAGAAAAAAAAAAAAAACAGTGAGACATGTTAGAGAGCTGAACATGTGAGCACAGAGGAAGAGATGAGAGCAGAGAGGAGAATGCTGGAGACAAAGAGGTGAGGACAGGTGAGGACAGGGAACTTTATATCAGCGTCGTTTTCAACATAACACTGAGTTAGATAAAGTCTTACAGCACAATGCGCGCCTCTTTTAGTTAAGCCATTTCCCCCTTTTCGATAAGGGGAATTCAGTGGGAAGACAAACGTCTCTCCTCACAGCCCCACACAGAGCGAAGCCTACAGAGGAGATGAATAAAGCTCATAATTCACTGCAGGTCTGAATGTTGCTGTGCATGACAGACAAGGCCTCGCTGAAGGATGCAATCATGGCAAGATAAGAAGTACTGGGCTCCCCGTGGATTTCAATGTGTTTAAATGTTATTTCCCTCAGTCTGATGAAGTCTCCCCTCTGTTTCTATCGCTTTCCTGGAGTGCTGAATAAGCGGCTGTTTCCTCACTCCCCCTCCCCCCCAAATGCATTTTCCACAGGCCCCCTCGCTCTAGTGTACATATATATCACACCAATACTGGCCAGGCAAATGACCTGCCATGTTCAATAGACCCCCAGGGACCCACTGCCACTCATAACTCCCCAATCCCTCCATTATTCCAGCCACTCAAAGCCAAAGCAGATTGAAAATATGACTGAGGTGTTATTTTAGTGCCATTATTGTTGGGGTGTTTATGAAAACAAGGTGTCACCGCTTTAAAAGGAAAGTAAGGAACGTTTCTGAGGATGCGGGAAATGTTGAGACGCATGCATGTATGGGGGGGGGGGGGGGGGGGGGGGGGGGGTGTAGAAGTGGATAGGACACATAATAGGTAAAAAGAAAATTGATATTTAGTTTAGTGCCTTCTTAAAATTCTGTGAAATGTAGACATGTTAAAGTCAGTTTAAATCAAAGGAAATCAATCCATTATCAAAACAAAGTTAAAGTTTGTGCAGGCCTTTGATAAATAACTGACCTTGGTATCAATGTATTTTCTCAGCACAGTGACTGAGATGAAGTTCTGCACTCAGTCCAGATTCTGTGCAAAGACATTTGGTCGAGAACAACGAGTTTCTGCATTAAGTCTGTTCGGAGCAAAATCAGTTCAACAAAGCTGTGGAATTAAACTACAAGCTAATATGTCTTTGGTAGCAGTGGGCTTTGACCTATTATTTGACAAACGCTGTTTGATAATGGGATTCGGCACTAAGCCGCTCTCCATTGCAGCGCTGCAATCCACTTTCCTCTGCAGGTCGACTGACCCTTCCTTTGGTGTGCTGAAGGATGGCTTGTATGATCTGCTCGGGCTCTTTCAAACTTGGGATTTCACAAAAGGGGGGGGGGCACACGATAAGAACCTGTCACCAGAGCCGTGCTGATGACCCCCTACCACAATGTCTCACCGGTGAGCAAGAGAGGGGAAGAGAGAGAGAGAGAGATGTCCCCCGTCGATCTCTCTCTCTCTCAGAATATTCAAGTCTAGACCTGCTTGCCTCATTTGAATATCAACGGCTGCCTTGATAACTGTCTTTAAAGAACACACATACAGCAAGCACACACAAACAGCGAGTTCGCAGCTAAATTGCCCAAGAGGAAGCGCATTTTCCGAGAGAAGTAACTCATGAATCATAAATTCGGGTGTCAGGGAGGTGTCTCGCTATGTGCCTTGACCTTTCCGAGGAGAGAATGAAGTGAATCCATTTCCGCTGGCAATGTTTGTATGAATTGCGAGGCAGCAATTATTAAAGCCTAATGAATAACTGGGACAAAACAAAGCGCTGGCTCACTCTCGCCATTTCTGCTCACCCCAAAGGCTACATTTGCATTTTAAACGTGATGAAACTGTTGCTTAAAATACATGCAACTGGCTCCTAAGGGGGAGTCTTAAGTGTAGATCCAAATAGTATGCAGAACAAACACCAAGCAGACTTGAGTTTTCATGAAGGTGGTCATGGACGGATTATAAATGTTCGCTGAGGGGGGAGAACTTGTCGTGGGTCAATATATTGTTGTTTTAGTGGAGCAGATGCAGACAGCAGCCTGGATTTCGGACTCTTTTTTGGGTAGTCACATGGCTGTCACTAAAGAAGGGATATTGCGCAGCTACATGTGGGGCTTAACAGGCACACTGGTACATGAAGCGTCTCTGTAAGCTGATTCACTGGGGGAAAGAGGAAGAGGGATGAAAATAAGAGACCCGGAGGTAAACGAGATCGACAGATTACGCGGGGTGACCACGACCGCTTTGACCACAAAAAAAAAAAGAAAGGGGAAAAAAAAAACTCTTAAAGCTGTTATCATGTCAAATAAGAGAAATCCTGGAAAGCTCCGACTGAAGTGAGGCGGCTCTGAATATTTATTTTACAAGCTCCCGGCTGAGCACACAACCAAATCTCTCACTTCACGATGGATTTCTGATTCATCCATCAATGGATGTGCTGCGGCTGTGGTTGTGTGAATGGATGGAGCGAGGCGACGCTTGAGGTGCCCGTCCAGTCAGCACGAGTCTGTGTGGCCTAGATCCAGCTTTGGACAGAGAGAGAGAGAGAGAGAAAGAGAGAGAGAGAGAGAGGGGTAACAATGCCACTGATTTGGGTCACTGTGTTGCAGGGTTGTAGCCTGCATTTGTCCCTGAGCAGATATGAATATGTGTGCATGGAGAGCCTGCATGAGGGGGTGAGTTAAAAGTTATGTTGAGCAAAGCTAGCCTTTTCCCTTTTCATTGTAATGTGCTGTTCATTAGCGGGCCAGTGGCTGGCTCACAGGCTTATTCCAGCTATTTGTTTGGTCCTGGGGCAGGAATGTGTCATAATGATCCACAGCTTGGATGAGACCCTGACTGCTGCCTCGCACTATGAAACTGGCCGAGCAGGACACGCACAGAAACCCTTTTCACGTTCGGAAATCTTCAGATAAACTCCGGACATTATGTGCTGCATGTGTGGGAAAAAAAAAACGACATCTGAAGCAGCCAGAGCCCAAGTATTTTTTGTTCCCAAAAAAGTCCAGAGTGGCTGATGTGAGGACGCAGCAGTATGCATTCTACAGGGAATTCACCGGGAGCCAATAGGAACGGAGCGATGATGATTCCCTGTGATCGCTGCACGCTGCATAGTGTCCAACGTGTTCTCTGTGCACATAATTAAACAGCTGCATTATGTTTTCAAATAATGGCAAATAATGTTATTATAGCGTCGTGACTGTTGCTTTGTCCGTCACTTCTGCATTGGTTTTTTTAATGTCATGTTTTACCCAAGGACATCCCCCCGTCCTCCCTCCCGTCTGACAGGGATAGTCTCCCGCTGTGAGGCTCATACGTGAATGGCGAGGACAGGTAGAATCTCCAGAGCACTCCTCCACTAACTATCCAGATATCATCCGGAGTGCAGATGTAAACACGACTTCACACACACACACACACACACACACACACACACACACACACACACACACACACACACACACACACACACACACACACACACACACACACACACACACACACACACACACACACACACACACACACACACACACACACACACACACACACACACACACACACACACACACACACACAAGGAGGGAGAGTCAGCGCTGTAATGTGTGTGGATGTGGTGCTAAAGGAGTACATTGTGCAGGGCTGTCTTTGTCTCTTGCGGTTGTTGAAGTACAGCCAAGTATTTAAGTGGTAAACGCACACAAATGTGCACACGGAAGTACACACTTTTGGCTCTCCTGACAGGCATAAACCTCAATGGGAACAACAGTTAAAACAGGATTCTGAGGCGATCTCCTGAAAGCCAACAGTCTGTTACTATAACACTCTCAGAACACGAGATATAATGGACATACAGGTTTCCCTGTACCGGGTCTCTTTTGCCTCTCAGTGCACGACTCCTCATGTCATACACTGACTCACCATGATCTTCTAGAAGTGGCGCTAAGAAAGCATTTTAGTTCCCCCAGCCCCATGATGGCGGCTTTAAAGTGGCAGCTCTCTCGAGCATCTGAAGAAGAGAGACGGAGCATGTGGTGCAACAATAGAACTCACAAAACCTGAGTGTGTCCTCAGCCAACAGAGGGCTACGTGATCTCCACTTTTATTCGCACGTTTATCGCAGGAGAGGCATGCAAAGCGAGGCAGGACTGCAGCAGATGCACTGTGTTAACAGTTATCGGAACCCACCACACACAGACATGGGGATGGGGCTTTGCCACAGTGGCGCCGGGGCAGGGCAGCAGCAGCTACTAATTAAGAGTGGTTGGCTGAACAGCTATAGTTAGTGCTGAAGCTGGAGGGCTGAAGAGAGCAGGGCGACAGGTCTGACACCGTGTCTGTGTGCGAGTGTGTTTGTGAATGAGTGTGTGTGTGTTTGTGAATGAGTGTGTGTGTGTGTGTGTGTGTGTTACAGGCGGCCTCAGGGCTATCGGCTAGGGCCCCAGTTCAACTCTTGCTGACTCAGATTCCACATTGCCTGCCTGCCTGCCTGCAACACTGCTAGAGCAACGAGCAGGGGGAAGAGCAATTTGCTCTCCCCCCCCGTCTCTGTTACTTTCTCCCTTTTTCTCTTTCCTCCCCCCTTTCTTCCCCTCCTTCGCCTGCTCTGCTTCTCTCTTTTTTTTTTCCCCCGGCACTTGTCTTTTCATTCCCTCGCTCCACTTTCCAGCCACCCTGTAGTTGTCTGTCTGTCCCTCCGTCTTCATTGCTTCCGCACACAGTCAATACCCTTCAATACGCTTTATTTGCTCAGCAGAGGTGGGGATTACGGTGGGGATCAAAACAGGAAATAGGTTTTTGTTTTAAATGGCCCTCGAAAGTGATAGCTCAGCCTTTTATCTGCCGTTTTTCTCTTTTTAGTTGAGCTTTTGTTCGCACCTGTGGATACTTGATGTTCCTGTTTTAACTGCTGCAGTTGTAGTGAGTCAGACCTGTTAACCTAATAAATGATCGGCTCCACTGGTTCAGTGAATCATAATGAAATGTAAACACAAACATATGACACTTGTCATGCTTCATGCCCATCCGTCGCAAGACAGTCTCTTTTTTTTTCTTGATGTATGTAAGCGTTCCTTTTGTGTTCCACAAAGTAGGCATTTATTGTATTCAAAGTAACTGGTGACCGTATTAACATACATTAAAAAGAGCCTTGTGACAGTATAAGAGGCTTGGCCGAGGCCTTAGTTATTTAGCGTGCCCTCTAATCCCATTGTTGTTGTCACTGGAGCATAAGTGGCGAGCTTGATGGTAAATCCTTTTTTTTTGCTCCCGTCTCTTTTGTGTCTCATTTGCTGCCATCCAACACCTAAAACACTTTTCCTTCACATTTAAGTGTTGACCACGGTTGAAAATCAAGAGCCACGTAGAGATATGAAGTCAGAAAGGACAAAGAAGATGAGTGAGGCTTTACAATCCCCTGCTTTTTTTTTTTTTTTTTGAAGAGACAAACAGAGATAAATGACATACTTGACATTAGCATGTTTGATCTGGAAAGGTAAAAGGTACGAACTCAGCACGCTGACATGTTTGTGCATACGGTCCAGAGCTGGAACTCGACCTTCTCTCTCATTCATAGGCCTGCAGTTTACTGCGGTGCCGACTACACACACACACACACACACACACACACACACTTGCTCCTTTGTGTTTGCAGTCTAAACAGAGAGTAACGGGAGAGAGAGTGTCAGTTTATTGTTTGTCCGTTCCCCTCTCTCTCTGTGTGCCCTGATGTTTACCTCTGCAGAACAATGGACTGGCCTGGGAAAACTTGTGCACAGGAGATCTGATGCAGGTGCGTGTGTACATTTGTCCCACAAAAACTATTGTGATTTCGATTGCCTTTCCTCAAATTGCTTGATAACAGCACCCAAAATAAACGGATCACAATTACTTGCCGTGTGAAACACAAGTGTGCTATTAGAGAGTCGTGTGAACGCTATGAGTGTTTCGCCAGTGTGCACAGTACACATGCACATGGGAGAGGTGGGAGAGGTATAACCACCACCTCGTTTTGAGCCAGGGAAAAAAAAACTGATTATGGCAAGATATTTGTCCATATCATGATTCTTTTTATAATGAAAACGACTTGAATGAGCCAAGAAAGCGTCTCTGATTTATTTATATTACTGTGATATAACTTAAAAATTGAATGACTGATAAATCCCTTTGACATGCTTACTTTAGTAACAATTTGTGCATATTCTTGTTTGCAGATATCTCATGAAACACAAAACGTTTCCACCTACACACGAAGAAGAGTCAGAGCGTAAAATCCACCAGCACTGTTTTACATCATTTACTTCTTTTTTGTCATGATAAATATCCATGTCGTCCTTCAGAACACCAACTCACCCCTGACAGCTGAATATAGACACTTGTACGTGACAGTGGAGAGGGATGCAAACACTCTAGTAAAGATGTCAAAGGGGCATTATCTGCAGCGGAGCCTGTTAATTCATCCAGTCTCACATTTAAACCTCTGCGTTTCTGAGTGTGAGATCTGGGCCTCTCGCCAGCCAACAGCTGGGCTCCCTGTCTCATGTGAGCTCACTACTGAGGCCAAAAGTGATGCCTGTGCCTATAGTGCCCAGGCCTAAAATTATCTTGAGCATAAGTGCAGAACTGAAGTCTATCTACATTTGACAGCTTTAATATGTGCAACATATGTATAACAGGGGGATTTGGGTTCAAGGTTTCAAAAAAGGTCAATTCATCAAAAATAAATAGTTTGTAAAAGATAACTTTTAAAGAATAAGACATTGTATAATAGTGTCAAAAGGCACACTGCGCTATTATGAGTAATGCAAAAGAGCTTTTTATGATAAGAGCTCAATACAGAGCACAGACAGTCACAGAGAACAGAGCAGCCCGCACTTTGCCCGTCTTCACATTGGCCCCGTGCCAGGCCTGCTCCACAGAGAGAGACAGAGGGAGGGAGGCTGCGAGCGCGTGGATGTGTGTTTGTGTGCGTGTGTATTTGTTGGGGGGGGGGGGGGCAAACGTTCCCCTGGCAGGATCCCCGGGACCCGGCGGAGGGCAGGGTTCAGCCGGTGAAGGAGAGGCTGTGTGCCCGGCAGTCAATTAGCGGCTCGCATTTACACAACAAATGGAGCTCCCACGGCTTCTCTGGCGCTCACACACACACGCGCGCGCACACACACACCACTCATGAGTGTATCCACTCAGCGCTCATCAGCACACGCCGACGCAAGGTCAGAGCAATGGGGAGGGAGTGAAAGAAAGAGAGTAAGAGAGAGAGAACAAGAGGCCAGCTATCTGCTGGAGTGGCACTCTACAATATAAACTCATTGGCGGGACGAGACACACTGACAGAACTACAGTCTGCACAAAGTAACTAAATCTCCACATCCGCTTTCATACAGACGCTGATGCTTGATCAATCACTGATCAATGCCAGCTTCATGCATTGGGGAATACCACATGAATGCTAAACACAAAAGAACTTAGCAGGTTGTTAATTTAATTGTGCTGGAAACAGCTAAACATTAACTCTATCATCGGTCAGAGTGTTAAACTGGTGCGAGGCAACGGACCTGCAGACCAATGCTCTGTTTAATGGAAAATGGACACAGAAACAGTCAAGAAACAGCTGCAAAAGTAGAGCGCTGAGGAGAGACAGTCAGGCGGAGAAAACACAGGGCAGACGTGACAGAACGTTTCGCTTCCAGCAGAAACCTTGTGGAAAATTGCCATGTCAGGGTGACGAGTGAACAGGAGCTAAAGTCAATACTGTTGATTCAATATGGTTGATCAGGTAATGCCGGTGTCAAGATCTGGTGAAATTCCTTTCCATCTTTGTCGTGAAAGTAGTGAAAGAAAGACATGCCATTTCCAGGGCAGGCAAGCCAAGGGTGACATTGACCGAGAGACAGAAACCAACGTCATTCTGCAGTTATCTTTGATGTACGCACGGGTCAAATGTTTAACACACTTGCCATCCCTTCAGCCAGACCACACTAGTCATCCACTAGCCAAAGCAAAGAAGGGAGAGGGCAAAATAGGTCTTGTACTTTTGTAAAGCAGCGAATAATAACGGGGTCTGTTGGTTAGAACACAAACATCCATCTTTGAATAGAAGTAACTATTTCAACTATCTGTTTAAGTAAGTACATTTATTACGACAACCTTATTATGGTGGACAAAGGCTTGCATTTCAGGATAGGAGCTAATGCATTAGCTTTTCATACAGCCAGTAAAAACACTTCAGTATGCCCACACAGAGTCTGCCTACTTGAATATCCAGTGAAAAACATTGTTTTTTGATTACATTGAAACATGATGATCCTGTTCAGCACGTTGAATTATGTAAGATCTGCTTTATTGGGTGTGCATGAAGCTGCAGCAGAGGCTCTGGGTCGAAAGAATAAAAAAAATAATAAGAAAAATGTATTTGATCTCTTTGTTCTGCATATAGAAGGTAAATCAGAGATTTGTGTGAAAGCCGCATAAGACAGGAGACGCAGGTTAAAGAGACAAACGGCACCTTCATCTTTCTTTACTTCCTACCCTCCTCCCGACCATCTGCCAACCTCTTCCATTTACATTCAGGTGAGAACTGCCTTGCCTGCAGACAACACGTGTGTTTGTGTGAAAGAGAGAGAGAGAATGGTTTGTATTGAGCTCTATAAAGTGAATGTGAAAAAGATTTGCTACTGAACTCCTGTTGATGAGGTCGTGTGACTTTGGGGGGTTTGTGTTTATATCTCATCACCTGAGGGTCGGCTTGCCAATATGAAGTCTCTCTGACTCTCCACCCTCTACCTGCTCTGTCTATTCATCTTTCTATATATACATCAATCTATCACAGACAATTATTGGGGAGACCAGACCTGTGGTAAGTGGATGAGTGTTGAACTGCATCATGTAGCAACCCAACCTCTCTCTCTCTCTCTCTCCCTCTGCATGTTCCTCCAGCTGTGCTCTGAATAGGCCCCTAAATCACTCAGCCCGAGCTCTTTGATTGGTTGACCTCTCTGCATGATTAAACAGCCATTTTCATCACGTCCTCCGTAGGAGAGTGATAGAATGAGAAAGAGGGAGAGAGACACACTGATAAAGGAGGTTAGAAAGCCGGACAATCTCTCTTTGTTGATGACAGAATTTTTTGATTAGAAAAGAAAGACTGGAGCTCAAATTCTCATATCGTCTAAAGGCCCAGCTGGCACAACAAGGACAGAGATGGCACAAAGCTCAAAATCGCTGCGAAAGTCATTAGCTAGAACTGTACAATTTCACCTCAATCATACAGTTTAACAGTTATTGTTGCCTCTGAAATCTACAATGTGACACTTCATAAAAGTGAATGGTTATGGGTTTGTCAAAATAAATCTGAGTGAATGGTTGTTTATCATTATTCTCCATTTGATCACACAATTAATAATTGCACACAAAAGTTCCCCGTGATTTTGGGTTTTCGTAAAACATAAATCCATAATTTAATGAATACGATTTCGATCCCGGCCGTTTAAGGAGTCTTTTTAAGGACTCTAACTCACTGTAGCGTGGGCAAGCTACCACACAAGGTCACAATCATCATTACTGTGATCAGTGGGCTTAGCAGTATTTCCCCGAAATCACCAGACTAAAGAATGGGAGATTTTAATTTCCTCCTCTTCCCTGAAACCAAACTAAAATCGCCACCCCCTTTGAACATCTGTTTGGCTTCCAAATAAAAAAGCCGTAAAGCCGGGGTGGCGCAAGCAAGAGCAGCTGTTCCAATGCTGTGTTCAGTTCTTAATTAAAGTTTGACACCGCTCTTTGTCATCCCTTTTTCCCCCCACCTCGCACTCTTTTTTTCACCACGCAGAGGTTCTCCATACAACATATTATTTATTATTACTTGGTGCAAGCTGCCTTCTTGCTTGTTCTGAGTTCAGCTGGTGCTGCCAAGATCCCTCCCTCGCTCCTCTGTTGTCTTCTTCTTTTCCCTCCGCCGTTTTCTGGCCGAGGTGCACACTCTGGCATCATTTTGTTCAGAGTTCTTCTATCCCACCCTTCCACAAATGTAAACGCTCGAGGCTTTTATGTTTATGCTGCTACAAGAAGACTGGGAGACGGGCTACTTTTTGAAAATGTGTCTGTGCTGTGGCCAAGTTTGACTGCTGCACTGATTGCTGAGGGCAGGACGAGGTGTGCCTCTTGAATGAGCTTAAAACAGATTGTGCCGTGTTTTCGGAGTAGCACATTGTGGTAATGGCTCCATGACGAGTGTTCGGCAAGAGGTTTAGGCTTGATGAGGACTTTTTTTGTGGGAAATTGTTTCCCGTCTTATTTGTCTGTTTTAAACTTAATGTTTCAGCTTTCCACATACACAACATTGTGTGGTGCCTGAAAAGCAAAGTCGGACTTACACTATCAGTCTTGCGTCAGAGGGCCCAACTGGTGCACCAGAGGGCATTTAATGCTGACCTAAAGAGCTAAATGAGGTCACACTTAGGTAGAAATGGAGAGCCAAGCTGATCAACCAGAACAGCCACATTCCAACACATGCTGCAGGAAGCTAGGAAATCATGGATTTTGGTGATGCGGGGGAGGAGTGAGGGGGAGGGGGGAAGGACAGCCCCAAGAGAAAGACTTGGGAGAGAAAGGATGCAACTTCCCCCCCCCCCCACCCCCCAGCTGCCATGCATCAGCACATCACAGTCACAAGTTACACACCCCATTTGAACTGGTATGCAGTGTCCCGTCAGGAGCTGAATGCTATCAGTGATGCATTCCTTTATGTTAGGTTGCTCCTTCGTCACGTGCTCTGCCTACTCATCCGCTCAGGGAGATCTGCCAGCCGAGAGGACGAACAAAACTCATAAAATAGTGATAGAAAAATGGAGAGCGACAACATAAGACACTCACTCTCAAGCCTGCCACCCCTTATGGGTGAGACGGCACATTAAGCCCCGTTTCCACCAAGCCGTTCAGTTCGGTTCAAGCTCTCCTCGTGGCTCACAGCCTTCTCTGAAACAAAGCTTGATTCTGTTTTGTAATGAAGAGCCACATGCCAGTTTCAGACAGTATCTCACTCAGAGGGGTGTTAATTATCCTGATATGAAGAGGCTGTAGCGCAAAATACTATGAAGTTATTTCTCCTCTTCTTTTGTTTCCCCGTTCCTCTCTCACAGATAAAAAAAAAAAAAAAAAAGTCAGCAGAGGTGGTCCTATTTCAGGAGCGGCACACCGTCGCTACTAAATGCATATAGGGGAAACACTGCAATGACAAAGTCAATGAATTGCTGGATGTTAGTCTCTGTTTACTGTGTCACGTTTTTCTTTCATTTATTATCTGCCCTGTGTGATATCACACTTTTACGTAGCTGACGCAGCTATCGGCACCCGGCATAGACGCCACCCACCAAATATGGTGCGGTTGGCTGTGGAAACGCAAACAGGAACAGGCTTTACTGAACCAAACTGTACCAAACTGATCTGTTTGGAACTGTTTGAACTGATTCATAGCGGACCGCTTAGTAGAAACGGGACTTTATTGAACTATGTGACTGCTCCTGGTACAAGAAGAGAAGTCCAGGGTCAGAGGTCACCAAGCAGAACGAGCGCTATCATGGGGCAGCAATGTGAAGCTCGCACCCACGCCCACCTAAACGCACCTCCCCCATAATAGCAGTAGCAGCTCAAAGGTTTCACCCCAAGCTGGGTAAAAAAGCAACACGATGGCCCTGGCAATAAAAAGCCCATGCCCCCCCCCCCTCCACCTTTAAAGAAGGGATCAGTCTAACCTCTGACCTTCTCCTAGACTACCTCTCATCCCATTTTGGAGGCTGCCATCTCCTGCTCTTCTTCTATTTCTGGTTACAATCGACACCCCACCCCCCCTCACCCACCATTGTCTGGATCTGAAGTGCTTATTCCTGGAGTCCCCCTGCTCTGCTTGCCTTTCCTCCACAGGGGGTTGAGGAGGGAGAGCCAACTTAAAAAGCACCCCCAGGAATAAGGCCATTGCTGGGTGGAGGTAACCCAGGTCTGCTAAAATAATTAGGCTGAGCAGCCACGGATGTTCTGCACAACATGCCGTCAAGTGGTTTTCCTCTTAACAAGCTCTGAAAGGGAGGGAAATGAGGCTTTAAGGGTCCTTGTGCACATGTTTCCACTGAACGAGAGCAGGAAAAAACAACCTGGATCATCAAAAAAAAACGTCTCCATGACCTGCTGCATGTTTGAGGAAGGTTCTCCGAGCTATTGAGAAATTAACAAGGAGATTTAAGGCCAACGAAGAAGCAATGACGTGCAAAAGAAAGCTATCCATCTCATTTTGAGTTCCGTTGCATTGAACCACCTTTGATATGCCAGTGGTGTCATTACCCTGCTAATGCTACAGGCCTTTGGTTAGAATTTGCATTGATTTGCAGGACGCGAGGGTAGTATTACTGTGTAACTGTAGTGCCTGTGAATAGAGAAAAGTCCCTTGTACATGTGTCTATGGTCGACATGCTATGCAGTGGCACAATGCCAACAGACAATGGAGACCAGACTCGGCGGGCTACTCATCACTTCTCCCTCTTTAACCCTTTGAGAGGAGCACAAAAGAGGGAGCTGACAAAGAGGCCGCGGACAGAAAAGGAGGTGGAAGAGGGAAGAGGTGTAGGATATTTTATGCTCCTGCAGCACTACTTTCAGGGCGTTTCAGGCCACATCTGTTATTTGGCAACATACATTTGGTTACACAGTAAGGATGGGCCAATGGATACCTTGAGAGTCCAAATTTTCAGTGACAAGGACATGATTATAAAGAAAGTATGTCTGGTTGAGCATTCTTCTGGATGTCTGTTACTGCCAGACATTATCAGACTTTCACTTGTTTCAGTCAAAACAGGGAAAGGTTTTGAACTGGGGTTTAAACTTCAAAGGTCCCACTAGGTCCCTGCTTTGGAAAAGTGGCTACCAACATGGAGAGGTGAGAGGCTGGGAAGTGCTCCAAAGTGATTTAGGGCCAAAAAAAAAAAATCTACCCTTCTTTTTGCAGCTGAAGTGGGATTACATAGTGGATTTAAAAAAACTTGAATGCTGAAAAACTCAAATAAAATGACCCTTTATTGACGTATTTTCCCTGAAGATATCTGCCCATATTAGTCCCCGCCGAACAAACACGCCAACCCCGCCAGAAGCACCAGCCCACATCTAAAGAGTGCCAAGCACTCAAGGGAAAAAAATGAGTGGTAAACAAAATGAATAAATGAGCACTTATCTCCATCTGGTAAACACACTTACAGGTGCTGACATCAGTGTGTGTGGTTTATGAGCTGTGTGCACACACAAACACATCCCAGATTACAACTAATGGAAAGAGAGAGAGAGAGAGGGATCTTACCTGTGTCCTCTAAGCATTTGCACACACTTTCTCAAAGTCCATTATCGTATGGGGAGGGGGGGGAGACGACACCTCTACACTGCTGACCCGCCAAGCTATGTCCCTCTTCCTTCCGCTAACATGACGACTGCTACTGGTTAGTGCACAGCACAGCCACAATAAAAGAGCCAGACAGGTAGCTGGCCGATTTATAGGCTAGCCCACAGACATGCTTTCCCTGGGCAAGTGGTTCTCTTCAAAGACCCGCCTTCTATTAGTCTTATTTACAGGGCTGGGGAGAAAAGACCTGAATTATTAAAGATTCCCTTTGGTAAATACAACAGAAACCAGGAGGGTGCGTGTGTATGTGGTGGCAAAGGGGGGCTAAGATGGAAGACAGAATGAAGAAGTAGGAGATACAGAGACTGAGAATATAGAAAAAGCAAGTGAGCAATTATAAGTTGCAGCACCATTAACATTAATCACAACCATAAACGCCCATCGGCCTGTGTAAACTCCTTCATGGTGGAGAGTTACCTTATATTAACAAGAGGGATGCCCGAGCTCTCACTAATACAGCCACATTCAAATAGCATCCTTTCGACACATCATCAAATGCACTGAAGAAGTGCACTGCTTATCTCAATGCAAATACATGCAGAGGCACACACCCACAGTGCACTGCCTCCTCTCACACAGTGCTTCTCATTAACAAGCCAAACATGCCTGAAGAAGCAGACAGACTCGGGTGAGCACGGTAAACAACCAGTAGGCTCCCTCATCAAGGCTGAGACTATCTCGGCATCAGCGACACGCACGTTCTGCCGATGATCCTGACAGGAGGGGTCGAACACATCCGCTCAAGGATCTGCTTCTTCTTTTTCTTTTTTTTTAACCCTGAAACGATGAAACTGGTGTTCTTTACTTTAAAGGGGAAAGTAAGAAAGGTAAAGACTGGGTGGGTGGGTGAGGATGTTTTTTTCAGGATTCAAACGTTTATAGCTTTTTTTTAATTCTTCTATTTAATCATAATCAAACATCTTAGAACCTCTGTACAGCACTCTCATTGCACATCTCTTCAGACCAACACAATACAGTAATAAGCATTGTACAGAGGGACAGATGAATCAACAGAATCCATAAATATGTTGCCGTTTTTGCCAGACAATTAGTCCATGCAAGTAGGAACAAAAAAGATGACAGTTATTTACAGTAAACTGACGATCCCCCCCCCCCAAGAAATCTGTGAAGGATTCCTAGATTGTTTGACTGCTACAGTAAATCTTTCCTCTAAATTTAGAGACCAATAAAGATGACAGGTGTAGCTTTTGTCTCATGTTACAGGAAGAGGCGCAACCTCCTGATCGATAGCAGGCAACGGATCTTCTCCCCGGGAAATGCAACAAGAGACGTCGTTTCTTTCTGTCCGAGCAAATCAAGGCCCGCGCTGCCCGTCTGAGTCAGAGTCTGCAGGGAGATGGACAGAATGCTGACGAGAGCGCTAGCGTGCAGGGGGCGGACGTCATACGACGGGGAGGTGCCCACTGGCTGTGGTTGTGGTGGGGTTTCTGTCCAAGGCCAGTGGGTCAGAAGAGGAAGCTGCATGTTTGGACCTTCAGGCAGAACCTTCAGTTTGACTGTAAGTCAGTGTAAGTGGTGACATGCCAGGATCTGAGGGTCAAACATAACCAATGACAGTGTGGGGGTTTTTGGGTTTGGATGAGAGCCAATTCCACAAATTATGAGAATGTCAATGAGATTTTTTTTTCCAAATCCAATTCAGTGTTCCTGTCAAGAAAAAGAAACAAGGGTGTGCAAAAAGGGGAACAAGGAGAAACGCTTTGTGCCCTACTTCACTCAATCTCATCACTCCGCTTTACAGTTCAAGCAAACTTATCAACAGCCCTTTGAACAAAAGGGGACCACGTCAATTCTGCTCCCCAACAGGCAGCAGCGGAGACGCCACTTATTTTCAATTTGCAGCCAGATAAGCAGGCTGTTTTTGATACTGTCAGAACCAGAGAGATTTTTTTTTTCCATTCCAAGTCGTCTTGAGTGAGTGGCCTTTTTAGAGCCTGCTTCAAACAACATCCCCCGTACCCGAGCAGCTGTCACTTTCAGCAGGCACTGCGGAGGACGGACACGGGGGAGGGGTCCTTTGAAGGAATGCTTAAAAGTGGGCGATAAAAATAAACCGAGAGAGAGGAGAAAATTAATTATACATAACAGACAGTTCACTTGGATGAGCGCGACAGAAACAGAAACTGAGGCTGCTTCCCTCAAAAGAAAAAGAAAAAAAAGCCATTTTCTGGCAGAGGAATTTTCTGTTGGTCGTATTTATTTGGCAAGATCTGAAGTGAGGGATGCAACAAGGAATCTTTTTTTTTTTTTTTTTTTTAAAGGTCAATGTGTCAAACAACACAGACCAGGCTTTCATTTCAAATTCTCTTTGTTGGCACTTGCTTCATGCGTCCTCTCTAATTCAGGCTGTTTCTGGAGACTAAAATAACATTTTGCCATCCCGCCGTGCACCCTCCTTAAAAATGTGATGAGGCTCGCAGATAGCTCAGTCTACCTTTAAATTCCCTTTCTGATTGGCACTGATGAAGGTTTCTGCTGCCGGCTCACCTGCAAACTCACCCCTTGATATGATTCGTAATGCACCAGCACTTTGCAGTTCAACACCGCCCACTGACTCTCAATCCCAGCTTCTTATTTGGGCCAAATGGAGGTCATTCCCATTTGAGCAGTCAGTCAAGACAGGCCCGCCAGGTATTGGCGAGTGAGTTTATTTCATATTAAGGCTTGTCTGCTGGAGAGGTGTTAGCACCATGAGAACTGTGTGTGTGTGTGTGTGTGTGTGTGTGTGTGTGTGTGTGTGTGTTTGTGTGTGTGTGTGTGTGTGTGTGAGGATGTGTGTATGTGACAGGGCCTTTGGGTACAGCCCTGCTGCTGGTCCCTCTTTAGTGCGTTTTAATATTTCTGCTGCTGTGTGCCTCCTGCCTCAGGGTGCCACACTCACCCAAGGAAGAGACCAAGGAAAACACTTGAATAGGGAATAAAGAGAGAGGATTGGATGAGGTTAAAAAAAAAAAAGAGATCGAAGGTTGAGAGGTAAGAAGGGACATAAAAAAATCAAAAAAAGGACTGATGTGTTAAAAAAAAAAAAAGGACAACTGTTGCTTGAACAAAACTCACTCGGAGCTGAGCGCCGGCAATTCTGTTAACCTCTTGAGCAAGACTGACACAAATGAAAACTTATGTAATAAAAACACACCATCTCTACCGCCTGTGATATGAACACAGATATTGCATTACAGCGCTGCTGTGCCAAGAAGGAAGTCCTCAATCACACAAGACTTTAGCCTGGGACACTCTGACATAACCCTTGTATCGTTTTTTTTGGGGGGGGGGTCCTCTATCGATCATAGTAATACATGCTTCTTCACCTTATCAAGACCAGTCCCACCAGAAGTGCTCTTGAGGACTGATTGAAAAAAAAAACAGAACTGGGAGGAGGAGTGTGGAACGTGTGCAGAGAAAAGGATGAAAGCTGGAGAGGAGGAAGAAGGAAGACAAGCAGCATGCAGGGAGACGGAGAGAAAGGGCGTAGGAGAAAGAGAGAGAGAGAGGACGGGGCAGAATCATTGGGAGAAACAGAAAACAGAAAAGGGTGGATGGGTATCTGGTGTTGAAGGATGGAGGCAGACGTCGACAACGATTGGTTCCCAACAGTAAGAGCCACAGAAAGGGGAAGGAGGAAAAACTGGGAGAGAAAGCCTGAGTGGCAGCATCAATGTGGAGGAGAGTGGTAGGCAGAGAGAGGAGAAAAGGCTGAGGTTGACACACTGGTTTAAAATATCCACCAGTAAGGGAAACTGGAAAAGGAGCTATTTTTTTTCATTTAGTCTGGCAATGGAGAGACACACTGCTCACTATGAGTGTGAACGCAGCCCATATAGATCGACTCACTGCATGAAAGCAATGAATCACAGTACAGTACACCCTAAAGGACACAGCTCGGCACTGAAAATCTTTTCACGTATAAAAACTATTTCAGTGACCCAATGAAGTTGTTTTGTTTTGTTGTTTTTTTTTTACTCCAGCTGAAAAGTCTCAAGAGATCTGCATGATGGAATTCAATTTAAATCCCCTCTGTTATTCCGCCTTTAAAATCCATCAACACACGCCCGTAAATTAAAATATTTAGGGCTTTTCTTAAAGTGCCAATTTGGGATTCAGTCCTCACTTCAGCACCAGCCCTCCTGCTTTGTCATCCATCTACAATCTAATTAGACTTTAAATATGCTGCTCAATGAAAAGTCCAGAGGAATGCAACGTGGAGGGGGGGGGGGCACACAAAGGCAGGAGCAGAGGGGGTGCAAAGTGCACATGTCAGCTCGGATTCCAAAGTTTGGACATCACAGATTTTAGCCTTCATGGCAGCAGCTCGACCGGACAGGGCAGACTTTCAAAAATTCATGACACTGCTGGGCTATTGTGGGCCAGATCTGTATCATAATTAGGGAAGATTGAGGCAAATTGTGTGTAATTTTCTGCCTGGGCTGCCAGCTTTCATGTGAATTGCCATGCAAGGTTACCAAAAAGATTTCAGGAAGAAGTTCAGCTGTGTAAGGTGGGAACTTTTTTGGGGGGGGGGGAATTCTTGAGGGGAGATTCATCTAAGTGTGATTGTTTCCTGCAGATATTCTCTGAATTCTTTTGTCATCAAGGTCAGATAATAAGTGGCTGATTATCTACATGTGAACATATTTATATGTATTATCCATCGCTGTCCTGATTGCTAATCAGTGTTTTTATTCTTATTCCCAGACTATTCTCAAAAGTAAAGGGTCTAATCCTTGCGCCAGTTGGGTCTGTCACATGACTGCCACTCCTTGCTGCCAGTCACACGCTGGTGTAAAGTGGGCTTGTTTTGACTGAACAAGTTAGGTACACCTCTTGCTCCGCTGTTGTTGGCGAGGTGTCACTCAGTCCGTGGCTGAACGATTTAGGAGCTGTGACTGGCCGACACACCTCTTAAACAAACACTCATGTCACGCTTTAAATCCGGCGTCATTTACATGTGAATGCTGCTCCACGCATTGAACTGTCATTAAGGAGCTGCTGCTTGACGAAACCGAGACAAAACTGGGTCACGTCACATTTTTATAGAGTTATGCCGTTAGTCATACAACGCTGGTGTCTTGCAGGGAAGCCAGAGGAGATAAGACACACAAGTACCACCACATTAGATTTCACTGTTTTACTGATATGCACAATTTCTGTTTAAATAGTAGCTGAATTTTGCAGTAATCTCTTTGCAGATGGCCCTGCTGCCCCTCCTTGCTCTCCCAAAATGAACAAGGATGCATATATGTCTGGTCTCTGGCTCCTCTAACATGATTCATAAATACACATTTCAATTGGGCTCCAAATGAATTCACTTGTACAGTGCAGGGTCTGGGTGGGTAGACAAATTTGGTTTACTCGGATTTGGTTTGAAAATACAGTTGAGGAGAATCCGATAGAGCAATAAGAGCATTTTCAATAGCTGACAAGATACGCACTCCTCACACCCACAGACAGCTCTCCACTCCAGCCCTGCTCAAAGGGGGGAATTCAATTGCTGTCGAATAACAAAGCCCACAAATTGCCTCCCGTTCGTTAGCAGATTAACGCTCTTCTCACAACACACCAACACAATTTCTAATTATTTCAAAGCTAATAGGTGAATCGATTTTTTTTCCCTTCTTTTACGCAAACAACCACGTCCACCTCCCCAGAGAAACCCAGCACAACTCCTCCCTCAGGTCCATTTACAACAGAACGCCAGCGTAGGATACATTCAAATCTGTCCAGATGAACAAGCAGCTAACAAACACGAAAGCAAAATGTTGCATGTTGAGCTACAGAGAGAGAGAGAGTAAGTGTCAGCTTCGTGAATACCTGTAATCATGTATCATGGTGGGTTGTGGTGGCATTCCTGCTCTGAGGCAATGCAACAGTAATACGCACCCTCCACAGTACTGTGAGCCATTCCTATTTAACACGAACTGTTACAAGAGGTTTATTTCACTTCATAATAACACAGAGAAGCCTTTCCACGCCTGATATGTTTAAGTCTATCCGACGTTCCTCTAAACTCGCCTCACACTGCACCAAATCTGACGAACACACACCTACCTTTTATACTTATTTGAAGTTCCAGGTGCTTAAAGTGAAACCAGTTTTAAGAACCGGCCCCATTTTATAAATGTAACCAAAGTTGACCAGTTAAAGCTTCATTCGGCGCCATAATTATCCATAGTTTCTGTTCTGTTTCGGTGCGGGTTAATTCGAACAGTGGCGGTCACACCGGGGCGCACACCGCTAACACAAGCACGCGCACAACACACACCTCAATGAAAGCGTGATAATAGCGCTTCTCTCCCCGTCTTCGTGCTTCTTAAACAGCCTGGTTTGGTCGGAGTCTCCAGGCTTTTCAAACTCGTGGAGTAAAACAAAAACATGCACGGGCGACGGAGACAACATGAGGAGAAGCGGGAGGAAAACAGCACGACAAACTCACCACACGGTTGCACACTGGCAGGAGAGGAAAAAAAAACATGTAACCTAAATATTTCTACCGGCTCCACCAAAACCCGCTGCTTCCAAAGGGAGAGAAAAAAGGCTCGCGCCGGAGTTTTCAAGGCACTTACCTGTTCAGGTGATCCTGAGGCTCGATATCCTCGCCATGGTTTTAAATTCCAAAACTTAGGGACATTCCTCTCTGGTCACGGAGCGGCGGTGCTCTCTCTCCGGCGGCTCCCTGCGTGTGAATGGATTGGAAAGGAGAGGAATGCAACTCACATGAGGTGGGGGAAGAGAGAGAAGAGGAGGCGCTCTACTGCTACAGTTCCTCGCTGAGCCCATAGAGGGCGCCCCCGCGCCAACTCATGGTTGGACGAATTCACTTGCGAGAGCTTGAGAAATAATCACCGTTTTGCCACATTTTTACTATGTTAACTAAAACTATGTTCTTTATTTTCTGTTGAATATAATCACATTAACGGTTGTAAAAGTATATAAATTATTGTGTTAAATATTATATTATTGTAATGTATTTAGGCTAGTGGACAACCATGTTCTTATTTTCAGTGAAATGAGTCCATAAAATGTCACCCAAAGTAAAGACTTTGTTGATTGTTGTCTTTTAGGCATGTTTAATTGCACACCAAAGCAATATTAACTTTATTTTTAGTTTAAACACTTAAACACTAAACACATTAAACACTTGACACAATTATATCACATTTACTGTAAAATATTACCCAAAAGTGGTCATTTCATTTTACACACATGCCCCCAGGATTTTGTAACTATGCAGTATGAGTCTGGTCTGGTGAGACTACAAGTTTTTGAGTAGGAGTTTCTCTGGTGTTGGTCGTCTCCCAACCCAGCCTGGTTAACGGTTCGATTCCCGAGCTTCTGCAGTCAAATTTATTTATTTTTTATTAAAGGACCATGTACAATATCAACCATAAAGGTTGCCATTTGATGCCTCGTGTACCAGAGTAAGCTTGGAACTGGGAAGTGTCTTTATACCTCTAGTTCCTGCTGTTGTGTAATATGAATGTGGAGAGAAATTAGAATAGTACTGATGGTTAGTTGGGTGTTTTCCATAACAGCCTCTGCCTGTATGTTAATGTGGTGTGAATGTGACATGTCGGGTAAAAGCACTAAACAACCACTATAGTCCAAGTCCATTCACCATTAATGACTTTCAGTCAAATGGTAAATTGTTCATACTCAATTAAAAAAAAAACTCAACATTGACATAAATACACTTCAAACAATTTTTGTAATCAACATTTTTACAAGTGAAAAAACACTTGTATACACACGTATATTTCTTGGACAACTTAATCTGATTGTGAGTAAGGCCCTAACAAGAACAGTTTAGCCTCACTGTGGTGCAAAACATTTGATCCAATGGTTATACCTAAAACAGAGAACATCTAAGCTACATTTACAGTGAACAGCATTCAAAACAGAAAAGGCGCTGGGAGAGGATGTCGGAGACAGGATTGTCGTTGAGTTGCACAAAGTAAGGCAGGCTCCTTAATTAAATGAGGAGGCCCAAGGCCGGCCTGTCGTGTCCCATCAGCTGACACATTCACACTGCCTAACTTACACTGAGTGACACTGATGACAGATTTTGGAAACAAGCTTGCCCCTCAAGGCTCTTTAAACAACAAATTTACTTGATACATGCTACCTCAAGACAGTGAAAGTGACTTTGAAAGATGTATTTCAATATTAATCAAGCAGTCAGTGAATATCACAAGGAGCTAAGAAACAGTGTGTTTATGGCAGCACTCCATGATGTCTCTGCAGCAAGGAAGCTTTTGGGATAACTGAGTTATTCAAACAGGCAGCTCAGGTTACCGATTGCACTCAAGAGAGCAGAGAGCAAGATCTGGCTCTAACCACACCACCTGGCCTCATACTGTGTGTGTGTGTGTGTGTGTGTGTGTGTGTGTGTGTTGTTTTGATATAGAAATAAATAAATTGTTTTGCATTTGCTTTGAATTAAAGAGAAGCTACATTTTAGTTCTTGTCCGAAGAGTTCCCTCGAGTCTATCACACTACCAGCTTTGAACAGTTTTCAAAAGGCCACTGTTTGCCATTAGAAATGGTTGGTTTGGCCGTAGTAATACCAGGAGATTAGCCTCACTTACCATGTGAAAGGCCTCTGGACAAAGCCATTCCCTATCTCACTATTAAACACTAACACATTGATTAGCTCTCAGTTAATGCAGTTCACGTCCATCCTGTTCAAATTCAAGTTGACTGTGGGTTCTCATGGGAATATGTCATGGAGTATGAAACGTATCAGGTGTATCAGGAGTACAAAGTTAGTCTTGCAAAAACGTGGATCAAAAGAGACGATGTGCACAATGTGCAGACTCTTCCTTTTGTTAAAAAAAAAAAGCTGTATGAATAACAGTTCCAGCTGCGTATTATAATGCAGTCAGAATAAAGATGCAGCCCCTCAAAGATGCATAAATAATACACTTATCCCTACTTTCCTGCACCTTAAAACAAAAAGCTGTTTTGCGTACAGTGCTCAGTGATATATTTCTTTAAAGAGTCAGATTAATCTCTGCTGTCATGATTTGACTAGACAGTGCACAGGCCGCAAAGCTTGGGCTGAAAGCACAGAGAATATTAAATACATTTACACTCGGCTGTTTGGAGGTTTGCTGCTGTTTTGCTCTCTATTTGCTTTTTTTTTTTTTTTTACATTCATGCACTATTAATGGGCCTGTGTTTGGCAAGAAGAACAAACATTTAAAGTGAGGAGAGAGATACAGGAGCTGACTGATCAGAGAGAGAAGAGTCCCAGTCGTCCTTGAAAACACACACAAAGGATAAACTAATCGTGCATGTGTGAAAACACACATCAATACTGTGCAATTCTGTGCAAATACACCTTGCATTCACAATACACAAAAAGATCTATTTGCAGATTCTGGAGCTTTCCTATTGAGCCACTGAAGAGTAACACAAACAAAATGCCGTAGAGTACTTTATAGAGAGTGTATATTATTCCAGACATTTGGGATTAAAAAAAGGTGGCATAAAATCAGAAAAAATAGCTCAATGATTATACAAATATCCTTTATACTTTTTAAAGCTTGTAACTTGATATGTGTTTATTCTCCATCAATACCATGTTTTTTGTAGCCAATGAAACTCAATCCCTTTCACTTAAAAGCAAAAAAAAAAAAACACGTACCTAATCTGTGCCAATTAAATTAAAGTAATCAGATTCAAGCCAGCAGGTGGAGTGCTGGTTTGGTGTCCTTGTAATCTGAGGAGGCCATGCACAAGCTAAACAGGTAATGAGCCATTAATTGCTAACAACAAGAAGACTGACTGGTAGGTAGCGTGGTTACAGGATATCATCTGGCTAAACCTGTCTGATCTGTTTGTTCACTCACTCCAATCCAATCCAGCTCTCAGGATTCTCCGCCATTATGGAGCCGCGCCATCTGTGCAAAACGCTGCCAGATCAGGAAGATAAAACTTTTCCTGAATAACCTGTTTGAAGCTAAAAGAACAAAGTGTGCTATGTGCCTCTGAGTTTAAGACAATGATCATGTTTTCAACTGTTATAAGTAAAATACCTGAAAAAAGCATCTTCAGAATTAAAGTTCTTTTTGATGTTAGTGATACAATTTTTCTTCCAAGTCTTTTTGTAGCTAACACACAAAACATTAGAGACTCCTTCTTCAGTCAGCAAGTCAGCAGCACTTGTTTGTGTGGGGACTCAAACGCAGGAGGTTGTTTTTTCGAACAACCTTTCATCCAGCCTTGAACTTTTTATATATTCTACAAAGACAGAACACATTGTGTATGTTACCACATATATGACTATATCCGTTTTGCATTACTTTCTGTTAATATGGAACCCAAAATCTGTTTTTCTTATTTGTTATTTTGAATACATGTAATATTACATATTGACTTTACAAACTGGTGGATTTGTAGTGGTAGTCAGAATGTGTTTTTTTCTGAGTAAGAAACTTTATTGTACTAGAGGAACATTTGAAAGCTTTGCAGAGCTGCTACTGCTGCTGTAGGACAAATCTAGTGTCAGGAAACCAAACATCTATTTCTGTGCAAAATTCTGCAGATTATTGATGTTAAATCTGACAAAACATTACATTTACACAAATCACAGAATCACATCTCAGCACACAGGTTCATTAGGAATGGCACTGATTAAACATTAGACATCAAGGGAGGCATGAGAGGACTGAGCAACCTGGAGTTGGCGGAGGTGAAAGCGTTTATGCATTTCAACATCATGCATATGCTACAAGTTTGAAATAATAATATCTTAAGTAAGGTAATATGAGTTAAAAATAATTCCACTTAAATTATTCATTCAGAGTGCATTTCAGTCGTGGGAGACCTTAAAAGACTCTAGAGACTTGTTCTTTGAATTGCTGCAACCTTATATGCAGGCTCATTGGCCATGATTTAATGTGCATCTTTTTCATAGACCTCAATTATCAATTAACTGTAAGTGTACACCACTGGGAATATGCTCAGTCATGTCCACCACATTAACTTCCATTAGAAGTGAATCACCTGCCTGCGCTGGAGCTCCTCGGCTGCTGAATGTTTTCCTCTGGGCTGCAAGCTGTCATAGTGAGGAGAAAAAGAGTGGGGAGATAATAATTTGTAACTGAATCTTTTTAAAGTGCTTGCAAACTTTCAAATGAACAGTAGGGATCAAAGTAAATGAGACCACTGATTCCTCTTGTTCAGTGTACCAGGAGAGAAGAACAGGGTGAAATGTAACACATTTGTGACTTCATTTGGTGATTAACAAATCCCAAAACTTTAAGTCTTGTTTAATTTTAAAAAAAGTTTTAGTACAACGCCAGGATGTGTAATTGCAAGGAAAACAGAGTGCAGCTTTTTAGAGTTAACAATATATAATAACCACAAAATACCAGACAAGGGAGCTTTGATATTTTTTAATCACAGCTGTTTTTCAACAGTTAGGGTGACCATGTCAGAAAAAAAAACAAACACAAGGAGCGGTCGTGTCTTTTCAAATTGATTAAGTTCATATTTTGATTGTCACACGAAAACATTTTCTGTTTATGTCAGCTTGTCGATTTAAGCAACTAAGATATTTCCATGATACATTGACAATAAATAGCTTCACTTACATTGTTCAGATTGTCATGGGATTTTACGGAAGAGTAGCAGCATCGAAAGTTTCTTCTTGTGGTTTACAGTTTTTAAGGGAAATGTTCCTACACAAAAAGAACTGTTGGATGGATTGCCTGGAATTTGATAATCAAATCAATAGCTACTAATTTCCATATTATGCCGATATGAAACACTACGCTATGATAGAGGGTTATGATACGAGAATATTTTATCATAAAGTTTGCTTATGCTGTGAGGATATATATTGAAGGTCTCTGCCTTTTATATCAGGTTGAATTAGACAGTTAAGGAGTCTTAGTCTTAGTCTTATTCCTAATCAGCACTTATACTCTGGGAGACTTGATATGTTTTCCTGGGTACCCGTGGGAGACAGCGTGTCAAAACATCTACTTCTACTGACTGCCTACTTTGTCTAGCTCATTTTAAACCAGAGGGCCTTTTGCCAAGCCTTTGCCCATGCCAGGATTTAAGTCTGTGTGACAGTAACAGTTGTAGTCATATCTTGGCAGGTATGCTTCTGCTGAGGTTTTCTCTGAGCAGGAAGTTTGGGGTTTGGCTGCTGTTACATTAACAAGCTCTGTCATCTCAGCTGGGCTCAGAGCTGAAATCAGATCTCACACCCCTCTCTGTCTAACACTGATGGAACATGTGGCCTCTTGACCATTGAAAACTTACAGAACCCTAAACACAAATATTATAGCTCATAACCAAAATATTGCACCGGTGTCAAACAATCATTTTCTTTGATGCATGTGAAATATAGGTAAACAGTTCCTGCCTTATGGGGTTGCTTTTTCTATTTCCATGTTAGAGTTGCTCTGCAATAAATTAGCACTGAGGTGCATTTTTACTGACAAACAAAAAAGTACATTTCGACACATGCATTCCACCCAATTATTACCTGAAGTTTCATCATTCCCTCATCGTCATTGACAGAGTCACAGTGCACATTGTTGCCAAGTCTTTTGGTTCTTTCCAACACACACACGCACGCACACACGCACGCACACACGCACGCACGCACACACGCACGCACACGCACGCACGCACGCACGCACACACACACACACACACACACACACACACACACACACACACACACACACACACACACACACACACACACACACACACACACACACACACACACACACACACACACACACACACACACACACACACACACACACACACACACGCAGCCTGGTCCTGTCCTGTCATGCCCTTGACAGAGGAGCTTGTCACCCTCAAACAGTAATTATGCCAGAGCTGACGTCTCCACTTTCCATTGAATTATTGAGAGGCTGGAGAGGACACAAGATCCTATGTAGTATAAGGTAAAAATAATATTTTCTTTATTCCCTAGATACCTTACATATAACTTGTTAAATGTCTTAAGTGTAAAATTGGGAGATCTTTTGGCAGAGTGATTGGCAGAATTTAAATTTGTCATGCATATAATATCTACATAAATACAAACTTATTGTTTTATCTCCAGGAGAATCATTGTATAATTTTGAACTCAAGAATGTTTTTTCCTATACAAGCCGGGTTTTATCCATAGTGTTTGCCATGTTGCAACTCCACCCCATATGCCAATTCATTTAACACATGGGTCTTTAATGGTTAAAATATAATTCATAAATTATTAAAGCAAATGCATTTATAAGGATTTTCACATTGAATACAACTTTTTGTAAAGAGGTTTAAAAAAAATACAAGTAACAAGTGAATGCTGAGAAACAAGGGTTTTTATTCAAGCACACAGGCATCGATGTATGTTTGCAAGACTTCCAAGACAGAGTTCCAGCTTATGCATGTGTTTTGTACCCCTTTGGCAGCATTAAAGTAAAAGCTATTTCTAATCTTTGGTGCCAGTAGAAACACTGAGGCCCTTGAAAAAAAAGCTCAATCATTGCAATAGCAAACTTAATATGAGCCATGGTGGACTAAGATTCATTCCTGTCCTTTTATGATTGATTATACAAAGGTCAGTACAGCAGACTTCAGCAGGCAGACTCCCTTTAGACTTGTGTTTTCATTGCACAGGAAATCCTGACACGCTTTTCTCAAAAGTCAGCCTACGCTTGTGCAGAGTCTGAAACTCAGTGCATCTACAGCACACGTAACACCTTAATGAAATGCAGAGAACATAACCTCAGCCACCCAAGACTTACGTACCTCTTGTCTGTACATCTTGTTTCACATGTCGGAGGTTTGTTCTAATTTAATTTTTTTTTTCATTTCTTTGTTTTACTTGGATTTAACCAGACCTTCCCTTGAGATTGAACTCTATTATAAAAGAGAGAGCGAACAAAAGCAGCACACCAGTTACAGTTTATAATACAATTACAAATGAATACATGAGACAGGGACCATACATTAAGCACCCACTTTTTTTCAAGAGGTCTAATTTTAATGTTGAGATCTCTCCAAATCATCCTGAGTCCAGAGAAGCAAAGAAGGTAAACACCATTTTCCCAACTTCGTGTGGACCCAATGAATTCTATTTGCAAGCTTGTGACCCCGCTGAACTCATGTTATTGTAGCTGCAGTGTTTACCTCCGGATTGTAAAAACGATGTATTTTTTTTTTTAGATGTACATCAAAAAGCTCAAGGTCACAGAAATGTTACAGATTTGTCTCTCTTAGGCGCTGACTTACTCCTTAAAGAACATGAATTGACATGACCTGCTGTGATTGACAAGACTGATCAACACTCTGAGAGATGCCCAAGTTGAGAACTCTGCACCTTCTTCACTTCTTTGTTTCGATGGCACCATGGAGGTTACATATTTAGACACAACTTCCCTTCACTCATCCTCCTCCTTGCATGGCTTATGATTTCATTTCATATTTGAAGTGAATGCTGTGAATAAAAGGAAATATAACTCAGAGGTTTTTTTGACAAATAAACAAGCAGCGGCTGCTTTGACATTTAAAGACAGAACTTAAGAAAACTGACATTTGAAAACATACACTGTATATCAAGATGGACGGCATGGCAACATGGAGTGCCTCCTACTGACTGGCTGCAGTATTAGTCATAAGGTCTGATTTGTCTATGTTAAAAGATCAGACATAGCTAACACCATCCATTAAAATCAAAATACAATTCAAATAACCTTTCCTCGAGGATGGTTTCTGTCATTATAGTCAGTTCTTATGATGGTGATTTATTCAAGTGTTCATTTTTCAGAGAAATTTACTTTGAATTTGTTATTCGTAGCTATAAAAAGCAATGCCATGACTGAAAGCTCTGTTTGACAAATGCATCTCCTTAACAGCAACATCATGGTTGCTACCAAAAGAGCCTTTGAACAATTAAAACCTTGAGTGCCTGACTTAAACTGACCAAGATTTTTTTCTGCTGTGGTCTATATCATCGACTTTACGGTTTTTGAAGGATTTCCCTCCAAGTCCCTCGGACTTCCAGTTATTTGTTTACCTGATCATTTTTCAGTGTTTCTGTGGACAAACAAACATACAATCATAGACACACCGGTGGAAAAAAACAGAGCTGTCCTCCATACAGGAACCCATTACAGAGAGAAAAGGTGACATGTAGGAGAAGCGCAGGATGCCTGGCCTCAGTTCAGTGCCTCCATCTCCACCACTGACAGAGTGGTGAGTGGCCCTCACTCACAGCTGTCCTGGACTCAGTCAGCCAGGCACACAGCTCAAACCTGCAAAACAACACGATAGGATGCTAAGATGCACCTGGCAGTGCAATTTTCATCCTGAAGGGGATAGAGGGACTGGGAGTTATTTAAATGCTAAACAATGCAACCGGTTGCTGTAACTGTAGACAGCGTCCTGCTAGGATTGATCATACAGGATTTGATGTGTGAAGCCATTTGTGGAATGTGGGTAAGTAGTTTGAGTTTACAGGGCTGATGGCGTCTGCAAAGGGTCATTTTATGGACTTGGAGCATATAACCAATATTAGGGATGAATCTACTGTATCTGCAAGAAGAATAAAACAATGTGTAAAGGGCAGGCTCTGTTCACACTGAAAAAACAAGTGCTTTTAAAGGCTGAATCAGCAACATTTTCTACATAAATATATCAGAAATCCAGTATATCCTCTGAGAATAACTCTGAGTCATGACTGTCTACAATGAGTGAAACGCACAAGTCTGTGGTGTCTGAGCCGTATCTACACCGTGTTTACATGGAAGGGACCGTCTGCCGCTAACCCCCTTGAGTGTAAAAGTTTTTTTAATTGAGGAAATAGAGAAAAGAAGAAGAACATACTGTACGCACTGCTTATTTGAACGTCACATAAGATCATGGTCTTTTTAGATCATGGTTATTTCGTGTAAATCGTGAAAATACGAGCAAACTAAAGGGCACTACCATAAGCCTGCTGGCACAACAACACAGCTCAAGTTGTTTTGGTGTTGAGGGCGATGACTGGATCAAAAGGTTGCATCTTCTTCCTTAAACAAAAAAACCTACCCTTGCTTGATAACGTTGCCTAAATTCCCCAACCTACAAAACATTAAAGGCTATAAGCCATTAGAAATTAGATATTTTATTAAATCACTGAAAATAAATGGCGTATTTTATAACAAAAAGTATAAATGAAAGCTCCCATATTGTTCCAAATCCTTCAAAATGCCAATGTACAATATTGAAACCCACAAGACGGCTTGGTATTAAATGTTTGTTCGGTTCTCTTAATGTAATCTTGAGTAAATATAGAAGCAGCAAGCCAACATCATCTTTAACATGAACAGGATGAGTAACGTTGATCACCATTCAATCTGACAGGCTTCCTGCAATATAGCACAGAGCTCAATTAATGCTGTCTCTGCACAACTTCATCAAATATGACATACAGCTTAGTGCCATAAGGAGGAGAATAAAGTATATGTTGTAAAATAGGAGGCTTAATCACCATTCATGTACATTAAAAAAATATTCATATATATTAAAAAATGAAGGGGCCGTCAGCTGAGCCAACAGATTATGAAAATGTGGAAAGAGTACTGTGTTACTCTCTTTTCATATGAAAACTCAGTCATGTTATGAGTGAACGTGTAATTCTGAAGTGTAAGTTTTTAATCTGTGCTGAAGATGAAGTTGAGACAAGGCAGATGTACGTTTCTGGACACAGTCACTCGTTAATGTTGAGGTTATCTGGGGAAACACGGTCCATGGTGAGTTTCAGTATAAAGAGGAAAAAGAGACGGGCTGTAGGTTTGAGGAAGCTGTGGGTTGTGCAGGATGATATCTCGGTCCTGCGTTGAAGACACTTTTATTTTTGGACAGTGAGTAAACCATGACCCACTGTTTTAACTTGGAGCTGGAAAATTGCCTTCCTTATGTTTTTTTTTTTCTATAAACATTATTTGTTTGAATAAAAAGCAGTGGTAACAAGTTAAGCATGTTAGAAGTGTGTCTTCTTATTTTACAGTCAGAGAACTTTTTAAAGAGTTATGACATGCGGAAAGGATCTTCGGGCAGAACTCAAACCCGGGCCTTCTGCTTGGAGGACTACAGCCATACACGAGAGGCGACCTGACTGCTAGACCATCTGCACCCCAACAAGATTTTTTTTTAAAACCCGTATACCTGCCCCAGTAGCATGCAATAATGAAGAAATGGTTAATACAATTCATTCTCTGTTATGTTTGTATGTTAGTGGTGGTGTCTTTGGTTATTTTGTCACATTCAAAGTTGCACTGATGATTTGGAGGGTTTCATCCTCATCTCTTGCAGACATTTCAAAGTGTCCCGAACCCAAGGATTGCCCATGTATGGGATTTATTAAAACTGACAGATATTTTGCTTAGCATCATTGTGTGAATGTTAAACATAACTTACTTAATTTTCATAATTTTGTTCATTGTAAAAATGCATGTTTTATATATAAAACCTTGCACGGACTTGCTCCTCCTTCTTTGAATGACTTTATAAAGTTGAAGTCTAGTCTGCAAGTGGGATCGGCACCAGGGTTACAGCCTGAGGAGACTTTGAGGTCCCACACAGACGCACGACCTTCGGACAATCTGTTCTGTCAGTCGAAGGAACTAAATATTGGAATATTCTCCCACTCACAATAAGAGACTGACAAACATATGCAACCTTCAAAACAAAGCTCTTTTGCAACCTCTGTCCCTGGCTGGCATGTATACACAGGTATGTATCCTGGCTAAGCAGTATTCATTCTCCCAGTAGAGAAAAAAGACAGGACAGTTATATGTGTGCTATTGCTGTCTCTTGTATATGGAGTTTTATAATGCAGAGAGGATAAGAAAAGGCAGCATTCTGTCATTCATTTCCCTTCGGTAGTTGTTCTTTGACAGCATAAAGAGAAGAAATGAAAAGCAGAGGGAATATTGAAAGGTGTTACTACAAACCAAAACAGCTTTCCCTAACTGCATTCCCTCACAACAAGACACAGAAATGATGGCAAAATTGCTTCTCGATTCATTTCTCTAAACTGAGGGCAATTGCAACGCGCCCGACAAGCTTCAAATTGTCCAATCAAAAAACGTTATTAAGCAATGCTGACAGGTAATCAAGACGAAGGCACTACACTGAGCTCTATTGTTAAATGTTTCCATCTCATACCTCGCTTTGTCTTAGCACTCACACTCTACATGTGCAGAGAGCGCAGTGCAACAGACCCACTTATCTAATGACCTTGTACACGTAGTAAAGATATCCCCATTTGACACAGCTAATTGGTCCATGTGTCAGTGGATGTTTAGCGGCTTAGGAAATCACATCTGCCCATTGATTTCTCGCACTACACCCCCTCCATCAGACATTGTATTGCTTAATCCAGTCTACAACTCCATTGTTGTGAATCCTCAATGGATCCTGAGGCAGGAGGAGGAGGCGAGAAAGCAAGAGAGCAGGCGGGAGATCGAAAAGAGAGGAGTGAGAACAAGCGATTAAGAGGCACTTGGGATGGGGAAGGTAAATTAGAGAAAGAGCATCAAACAACAGTGTGATTGCAATAAGAGAGGTCGGGGTGCAGGATGGAGACTATACAGCCATGCTCCTCATTCATGCTGAGGCATATTTAATGGCATGAGGTTTGTCATGCAGCAATATGCCTTCACATGCGACTGTGTCATGCTAGTTGTGTTGATGCTGAGCTGCTGTGCTCCTTGAAGCGTGCAGGTTTGTGCCGCAGCATCTGCTCTCCGCTTTAAGCTTGTCTGCCCTCTGGTTAATCATGAGAGTTTCTCTGTGTTTCTGTCTCTGCAGTGAACTCAGAGACTAAAACCCACTTTTTCAGGGTCAGATTACACACTTAATCACGGTGAGACACACACAGAAAAACTTATCTGGAAGGTTCAGATAAGGGTTAAATGTTTTTGGAAACACTATCATTGCAGTTGTTTTAAATGATGCCTTTGTCAGTGAATCCAAATGTTAATAGAATAAAAGACACGGCGTCGTGGAAAAAAGAAAACATTGGAAATTAAACATTTGAAGAAACGTTTTTTAGATAGACATGCTTCACTGTTTATTTTTGTATTACAAAATTATCCAAGTATTGAAGAGGTACAGTCATCCTAAAAACAGCCATAAGGTGGATATGTCTGGTTCCATTATTGATTTGACAAATGGCTTTGAACCTCTTAAACTATCGTCTGGTGATGATGTGCAGTATGACTCTGAGAACCATGGCCAACTTCTTGGTTATTACGGTTTGGCCAGTGATTTGTGAGCCGAGCCTTCCATTGTGATGTGCTGGGCTGGTTTCATATAAGCTACTTGAGAAGTGACGGTGTGGTCAGATCAAATACGTATAAAAAATGACCCCTCCATTTAAGTTAAATAGAAAGTTACACAGAGGATTCACTCAGGCCTAATCAGCGGTGAGCTTTCTGATACATTCCAGGATGTCTGGAAATCTAAAAACAAAGACAAAGCTATTCAAATGTTTAGTTTTTTTTTTTTTTTTTAAATGTACTGCCCTTTTACTTAAAACTTTGGAAAATATATCCAGAACTATCCCACAAGGGTTAAATAAATAACAAACACTCGCAGAACTCTCTTGAAAAACTCAGAATCTTTCCCGGAGGAACTGTATATGTGAGTGCAAATAGCCACTCTGGCTTCATCATGAGTTTCTCCTGCCAGACCTCTAGCATTTTTTTCCGCAACAAGTCCAAGTGGGCCGATGTGAGAATGTCACAAGATATTAGTTGGAGTATTCCCCTAGAGCCGATACGAAGGGGAGTGACGTTTATATACTGATACTGCTGCACGCGACCACTACGATCTCCATGAACATAATTAAACAGCTGCATTACGTTTTCTGTTCCCCAGTTTGTTCTTCTCTGCTCTTTTGTTGATGTTGTCATTCTGTGAGACTACATGTAGCATTGACATAAAGGCAAATATTGTCATTATAGTGTCGTATAGTATAGTGGACTCTGTTGCTTTGTCCACTACTCCCATGTTGTTTTTTTACCACACATCTTACCTGAGGAGACCTCCCGTCTGACAGAGATAGTCTCCATCTGTGAGGAGCATAATGTGAACAGCCATGTTGGGATAATCTCCGAAACAGTCCTCCCGTAATTATTTAAATATTATCCGGAGTGAATATATGTGATACAACTTTTTTGTGATTTGAGTGAACTGACCCTTTAACTGCTTATTGTCATTGTAAAGAGATACACTATGCCATGGCAGCCACTCTGACAAATGCACACATTCACACACATAGTCTCTTCAAGCTGCCAGTACAGTTGCTATGGAAACAAAATTTGTCCGACTTATAAAATAAAGCTTTTCTTTTTCTTGCGGCCTTGGCTTATTGGCCAAACCTGTCACTCATCTCGCTGCAGTCATGGCTACATTGTGATCTGTAAAATAAGGTGAAATAAGTGGTAAAAGATCTGTAGAGTACTATCAAATCAATCAGCTGGGTTTGAGCTGATTTTAACTATTATATTTCTTTTTTTCACTTCTTTCACGAGAAAAGCATTAAATATCGCTACTTAACAAACCGCTGAACTTACGACAATAAGTTCAGTTAAACTGAATCACGTTTACACTTTGAAAAATGTATTCTGTAATACCTCAGTAGTTCTCAGAACTCAAACAACACCCAACCTCTTCTTTGTATATATCTGTATAGCATTCATACATCTCGGTCATTCACAGTGTGTCATGAGGTTAAAGGCATTTCTATTATCATGACTGCTCTGAAAGGTACTCTGCCTGGTAACAAAGAGTCTGCGCATGTTTGTGTGAGTCTGCTGCAGAGCTGCTTAGACAGATTCCTCAGCTGCCTGTCTGTGTGAGAGGCATGAAGTCACTGAGCATCAATCAGCAACCTGCCGTCTGCAGAGCCAGAACCTCCTTTGTACCTGCAGCGCTGGAAACTGCTGAGACTGCACCTTATATACTTGGTTAAACATCATTGTTACCCCCCCCCCCCCCCCCCCCCCAAAAAAAGGGGAAAAAAAATCTCAGTTCATGGGTGTTGTCTTAAAAAAAAGCTAAGTTCACTAACTTCTCCAAGCCCAGAGACCCCTGCTGCACCAATTCATTTGCGCTGTCTTTCCTAATAAAGGCGGAAAAATAGTTCAGAGCGAGAGGTGAATCGTTTGACTCTGCGTGTGTCCTTTGAGATAACGTGCCATGGTTATCCCAGGAATTTCTTGTCTTTAGAAGAGCAAGACATGGAGGGAAGAAAAATAACAAGCTCTCTGAAGTATACAGCTGTCTAATTTCAGGGTCAGAGGACAAATTGTATGAAACATTTTTGGTTTTGGACTTCTATTCGGTCACACATACACGATGGACCTACACAATAGTGCGCACACATTCAGCTAAAAGATTTTGGATTGGTTTGTGCCCCTGCCTTTGTATGCATATAAATCCACCCCCTGCATCCAGAAAACATTTTTTTCCTTTGATGACCTTTTCCTTTTGATCTGTGTTCTGCAATATTTTCCCTGTACAACAAAAAGCCACAGACATGATTGATAATGCATGCATGCTCCACTGGCTGCTGGCACATTGCTTTGATCTCCGTCAAAACTGAAGGAGAGGAGCCGATAAAATGTAGGGCAAACCCCGTTCTGCTGGGTTAAAGGGAACTGGTGATTCTTGGAATAAATAGGAAGACCCACACAAACTTACGCACAGTCTTGAAAATCAAAGCTCTCTTCGGATGTGACTGGAATTATGTTCTCAATCAATGCTCCTCAGGGCTGCACTGGCCTCGCTTTCACCCCGATGGGAACTGCACCAACAACCTCTGCTTCTTAATCTCTGCTGAAGAAAGAAACAACAGGATCTATGAGATTGTGGAATGCAGACATCACCTTATGTATATATAAAAAAAAAAAAAAAAAAGAAGTCACATATAGACTAAATCTAAAGTTTCATGACAGCTTTGGCCTTTCCATCAGGGGCTTCAAGAGCAAACAGTCCTCGAAAGACCCACACATAAACACATGGCATCTCTTCTGTTTCTCTCTCTCTCTCTCTCTCTCTCTCTCTCTCTCTCGCCCTCTGTCTAACAGTGCAGCTAGAACATGCATGTATTATTCATTTAGCAACTAACAGGATGTGGGGCCTTGTCAAGAACTGAACCCACCACAGCGGTGAGAAGGAAAGCAGAAAGCAGCAGAGGGGGGGGATGGGAAGGAGAAAGAGAGAGGAGACAGTAAGAGCGACAGAGAGAAGGAAAGATGGAGGGATGTTTTGCCTGGTAAGCATGTCTTTGTGCTTTGTGTGTCCACAGAGACACAGGACACACATTTATATAGCTTCTTTCACACATGCACTGCACTCCTGAGAATGTCTGGAATGAATTGGGTCAGATGCACGTGTTGATGTTAACATCCAAATGTGTCACCCTGACTTTTTCCTGCAAGCACAATCACTAAATGACGGCAACACTCCGGGAGTTAGAAGATGTGTGAAAAATGTAACAGGATACATTTAAAAAAAAAAAAAAAAAAACTAATTTTCAGGCTGCTTCATAATCTTTTCTTCTCACTAACAAGTTGTTTTCACTCTTTCATTGATACTGTGGGAACATCAAATAACAGGGAGCATATATTAAAAACACAAAAAACGTCATTGTGTACGACTGCGATTGCTGCCATCCTGGAAATATTGTTAATTTTACACTGTGACTAGCATCTTTTTTAAAGTTAATTTATAAAAAAAAAAAAACACGTATAAAAGCGAAACCCTGGTTAATGTCTGCAGATTACTGTCTTGAAATGTTTTCAAATTGTCTGATTGAGCTGAGTAGCTCCCTCTCCCTTTTGAGCAACATCATCACTCTTCTTGAGAACAGGGAACTGAACCAACAACCTCTTTGCACCTTCCCAGAGATATCTCTGCCGTTGGAAATTGCAATCCAAGTTGAGGATAACGTCATAAACTGAATCCGGGAGGAATATTTAAACCATCAGCTCGCTTAGATTGGTTTTTCTGTCTCCTCTTGCCAATCTTAAACAGCAATCTGACTGGCATTTTCTCCTCTCTCAGGCTGTCACTCAAGAGACATTTGCGGTTGAAAGAGTCGTAACACTCTGTCAGAAAGAGCCATTACTCTGTAGATGGACTCGCAGAATCCCTGTAGAGAGGAAGCGGGAGGGTGGCGAGAGGATGACAGAGAGGAAAGAAAGAGAAAAAAGCGAGGGTATGGGCTCTTTGAGGAAGGATGCAGGAAAAGGTAATGAAGGGTCAGATGGAGGAAGGAAGAATGATAAAGAATAAGGATACATGAGGATGGAAGTGCTGGGAAAAAAGCGCTGAAGGGAAAATGAAAATTAAAGCTGGACTGTAGAGACAGGTTTAAATGGGCGACATCTCAAAGGCCCTGAGGACGCTCACATATGTTCATGTGCAGTGAGGATACGTACAGAAAGCAGCAGCAGATAGAGGGAACAGAAAGGCCATGTTGTTGACATTTGGAAAATTTTGGGTTGAATAAGGTCAGTTATTTTATATTCTGCTGTTGGGCTGTTATACATTATTCATTTCACCTGAGAGCAAACTGTTAATTTTTTGGAATATGAGTATAGCTTTGCATACTTGAGCTACTTAAAGCATGTCTGAGAGCAATTTACTGTAATGATGCCTATTTATCACATACAAATAAAACAATAAGGTTAAAATTGTTATTTCTATATCGTTATTTTAAATGTCTGTTAACACTGTCATGCGGTCTGTTGGAGAAGAGGGGATGAACTGCAGACTGCGGACATAGCTCTGCTTTGTTTGTGTTCTTTTACGGCAAAGGTTCATGATGAGTGACAGGTAAAAAGACACCAGGAGGACATTTTTAAACACTACATACACATGGCATGAGCAACAAAGAAATCCATCTTACAGTTTTGTCCTCCACATAAACATTTCACTTTAATGCTGCTTTAATGAATAATGTGATGTAAAGATTGGCTCGAGTGACTGTGTGTAATAATGTAGTAGCAGAAGTATATCAGCAGCTCTGCTCAGTGTTCAAGACCCTTCAAGCTAACTGTTGGGATTTTTTTTTATATAAACCTTTCCGCCAGTTTTAAATGATCATCATTGCATACTAGCAGTAGAAAGGGTCTGAACACTCATTTTTAGCAGCAAATAGTTAGCAATAACTCATAAAGAATTTAAGAGCAATGAAATGAGATTTTCCTTCAAATAGCATGGAAAAACTAAAGCTAACCTAAGAACATCCTCAACTGACCAGAAAACAAATAAATGGTAACGTCTCCTGGATGTGAAGGCGATAACAGGAACATATTTGATGAGCAGCTTGTTACCACTGCCCCCAAGTGGCCTGAAAATCTAATAATGATGCCTTGATTTCATGCTAATTAAACAAAAAATATCCCCAAAGTGGCTTTCAGGTAGTGATCCACATGAACTGATGTTTTTATGTTCACAGATTTTCATCAAGTAGCTAAAAAAAGATAAACGTAAAGGAGAAGCTCAAACCAGAAGTTGTCTCTTGTGATCAGCCCGTTTCCCTTGATAGGCGACACTTGGACAAACAAGGGCCAGCACTGCTGTGAGTAAAGCCAGGGCTCGGGGGAGGGGCCGACCCCAAACCATGTGGCCCATCCTGACCCGCCGCCTCTGAGAGCGAGGGCACGTCAGCACAATCACATTATGCTAGATAAATGCCTGGCCTGCGCCAAAATATGTGTGGCTTCTTTTTAACAGAAGGCTGCCACATGGTCCAGTTTTTAAAAAAAACAACAACTTGTGACTCTGAAGATCTTATTGTGAGCATTGGGCAGCATGAATGTGAGTGTGTGTGTGGCAACAACACATGGTTATTATGCCCCCGAGCAAGGCTGTAGACAGCTGCACAGTTTTGAAGACAGTAGAGAATAAAAAGGGCCTGATGTCAGGGATTTCTTTTTTTCTGAACGCTCATAAAATGAGGCCTGGTGGCCGAGAAATCCTGAATTATTACAGCAATTATGTGACACAACAAATTCCTAACTTTATGTGCCATTAGAGGCAAATAACAAAGTGCTCCAGTGTTTAGAAAAAAATGCATTAAGAGTCAATAGCAGTCATTCAAGCCACTAAATACTATTAAAGAACAATAAAACGTAAAGTGTCTTTTGGATTTAATGCTGAGTTCAGTCTCTGTATGACCTGTTAATATCAGTGAAACTAAGACTCATTTCAAACACATGAACAGGTGCTCAGAAGCTGAAATGAGAGACCATCAATTTGTTTGCATGAGAAAAATAATTTTCTATTATGAACCAAAAATGACACTTAAATCATCCCAAATTCAAGCATGTGTGAGTATCACAAGGCTTCTCCCTTGGCCTGAACATATCAAGATGCAGCACATGGCACAGAACATATACAGCACATTGCAGCGGGTGTGTGAGTGTGTGCGTGTGTGTGTGGTATTTTTGCTGCATGTGTGTGTGGTATTTTTGCTGCATGTGTGTGATAACGTGCAGCTGAGTTGAGGTGAGAAGCTTTACAAACCCTCCTAAGTCTCTTCAGTCAACTTTTCCCTTCAGAACAAACTGGTTTGCTTTCAACTGTTAATCCTGCCCTCAGAGTAAGTGAGACTTGTTGGCATGATGGCAGATGTCATTACCCATCAGCCTACAGGGTTGAGGGATTCACAAACAGGAAGTGATGGTATTACACTTCTTCCCTGCAGGCTGCAAATTCATTGCAAGTCTGTGAGAACGCTGTTATTATCATTACAAAAGCATTCATTTGTTCATCAGCTCCAGCTGCTGCCGCTATTACTTTACACAGTGAAGCAACAAGAGTCAGTTTTATTTATAACCTTTCTTCTGACAGAATAAAAAATCACATTTTTAATTCCATTTTTTTTTGTGGAGGGGAGTTGGATTTCATATTTTGGAGAGTGGAAAAGTAAGAAATCATTTCCCTCGAGGTGGAACCCTAGGCTGGAAAAAGGAGGGCTGTCGGTTGATTACCCCAGCTAGAGTAAGTCCATGTGAGGGCGAAGAACAGGGGGAGCCCCATTCATGTGCTCCAAGGAAGAGATCCATACTCTGGGAATAACTTAATCCCATTATGACTTCCCAGGATGGTGGAGTCAGATCAGCTTTCTCAGCTTGGATAAGAAGGAGGAGAGAGAGACAGAGGGATAGAGGGGTGTGAGAAAGAAGAGGGAGAGCCAGATAACTCCTGTCTACCCCAGGGCTGTGTAATTATACCTGAGGAAGAGATAAATGTTCTTTTAAACAGTCTTCCTTGCAAATGCGAGTGTGTGGATGCGTGTGCGCACACACACACACACACACACACACACACACACACACACACACACACACACACACACACACACACACACACACACACACACACACACACACACACACACACACACACACACACACACACACACACACACACACACACACACACACACACACACACACACACACACACACACACACACACACACACACACACACACACACACACACACACACACACACACACACACAGGTAATGCATAGACAGTCCAGACCTTGGGCATTTCTCTACAAGTCTCCAACTGAGTGAGTGATTCCTCTAAACTGCACCCTTGGGCCTAGTAAGCCAACCTGTCAGGAAATGGGGGGGACACACATTTGGTGAACTTCCCAGTGTAGAAAAAACATACACTCACTCATACACACACATGAATGATCCAGGGAGTGTGGGCCAGTGACGGTGTGAGAGGGAAATTGGTGATAAAATCCTCATTTTCCTTCATTGCCCGATCGTTTGTCTTCGTCGCGCAGGCAGCTCTCCAGTCATGGAAATGCTGGCAACCGAGAGCGGAGTCTCGTCAAGCATTCATCGATCATCTGACTGTTTACGGTTACCCTCCCTCTCTCTTTTGTTCCGTCTGTCACTCCCTCTGTCTGTCTATCACTCAATCACAGAAACTCAATGGTTATCCCTTGAAGTCTGACTGCATGTGACCATTCTTTATTTCTCTCATCTCTCTTCCCATACTCTGCTGTTATATTTTGGTCACTGGGGAAAAAAATCCTACAGCTGAAAGCGATGTTGATGATTCTTTTTGGATAATTCATGGATGGGATCCAGTGAGTGACTTACATTTTTCAGTAAATAAGATGAGTCCATTTGAAATCAATATGAGCACAGTAATGTCAGTAAAGCATCATACTTATTTACTGGCTATTAAGGTCACAGAATTGTACACATAATTAAGACAATTTGTTTTAAGAGAGTCATTTATAAAGTGGATGAGGACCCTATACATTTCTTCATTTACCACTGTCACTACTAATGGGTTCATTTTGCAAATTGTCATGCTTCAAAATGGTACCAGGCAGCGTATGGTACTGCTGGTTCCCTTGGATGGCCTTCTGGCAGGCAGTGCAATGGATCCTCTAGTGGGGGGTGGTAGTTTGGGCAGTTACAGGCACTTCCCTAAAGAGGGAGGAAAGGGGGTTACAAACAAGGTAACAAGAAACAAACTAACTAACAACGATACAAAAGACAGTTGGAAAATAAAACTTCTAATCAATAAAATGCCATTCTTTCAAGGTCAGACTGCCTCCACAGGGTCCGGTAGTTGACCAAGATAAGACGTGACACATGCCCTCACAGGACCAGCAACCACAACCTTTGGGCTTAGGTCAGTACAGTGAAATAAAGTACACATTTAACTGACTTAAGGTTTGCTTTGTTTCTTTGATGGCTCAGTCTGGATAATCACCACCATCATTTACACTGTAACATTGTTCTTTAACAACTAATTATTTCAGATCTCCACATTATTAACCTTATCATCATAACCATATTCATAAGTTAATTCATGAAATAAAATAAAATACCATATCACTCTTTATATGCCCATATCACCAAAACATTAAATATAGATTTCATTTTATGAATTGATCATGCATGTATGTATGTATGTATGTATGTATGTATGTATGTATGTATGTATGTCAACAGTGTAACAACACATGAATGAGAACTGTGTGTGTGTGTATGTGTGTGTGTGTGTGTGTGTGTGTGTGTGTGTGTGTGTGTGTGTGTGTGCGTGTGTTTGTGTGTGTGTGTGTGTGTGTGTGTGTGTGTGTGTGTGTGTGTGTGTGTGGCTGTTTAAGTAAAAGTCTTTATTGGTATTTGGACAATAAATGTATTCATATGTTTATGTGCTCAGATGCAAATATCTCTCTGTATATCTGACTGGTACAGGATTAATTATTCATTTATTTTTAAGTCATTGAAAAATCTTAATTATTCATTTATTTTCATTTGGCTTGATTGAGTCAATATTTCTCGTTTGTTTCTACTTATTTTGCTCTTACCTAATTCTCATCATGATATGTCTTCATGTTGTAAACTAGGGACTGTAAGCACACATTATGATTATCAACATTATATCTATGTATAAAGCTTATCAAATTTTAAGATATCACCAACAATTGGTTCTAATTTTCAATAGCGACAACGGCTATTGAAATATGTGCATTGCAGGTTTTATAGGGACAAACCTAAGTGTTTGATATGAGATGAGTTAACAGCTGAATAAATGTACCACAGCCAAGCAGAGGCTGTGGGAGTCTTTGCCCACACACGATACATCCTGCATGAAGGGGTTACTGCCACAGCCTCACTAGCAGAAAACAATAACTTCCTCTGTTAATAAAACACATGTTGAGAAACCATCGTTGGCTAGAAGCTACAATTCATCGGAATAGGCTGTTGTTGCATTGTAGTCATTTGACAAGCCTCAAATAAAAGGCCTGAGTATTTCTTATTCTGCAAGAACTTTTTTTTTTTAAATCTCCCATAAGAGCTTAACTAACAAAAAAATATAAACTGATAATGGAAAAGACAATTTGGCCAACAATTCACAATATTGCCATAAACACTGTAAAAGAGAAAACCCAACCAACTACAGAAGCTCACTTTGAGTGTGTCCTGGGATGTTTCTCACTCACCTAAAGCCCCGTTTCCACCGAGCGGTCCAGTTCGGTTCGTCTCGGTACGGCGGCCATTTTGCGGCGTTTCCATAGACTAATCCCCAAAAGTTAAACATGATTTAACATCAACATTAAGGGAAATCTGGACAAGAAATTGTAAATGTAATCAATATTAGGAGGTTTTGTACTATGACAGGGCTACAGCACAGTGAATGGTCTGTCACCACAGAGATCCATTAAGGTGTGACATGTTACCAACTCAGACTAACAATAATCAGGGAAAGAGGAAGATTTAAAGGGTGGAGAGATGATCTGTCAATGAGCCTGTGCTCAAACAGGGCTGCTGATGGAGAAAAAGAGAGCTGGAGGGTTGGCTTCAGAAAATACATTATTATTATTCTCTTTATGACTCACACACACACACACACACACACACACACACACACACACACACACACACACACACACACACACACACACACACACACACACACACACACACACACACACACACACACACACACACACACACACACACACACACACACACACACACACACACACACACACACACACACACACACACAGAAACCAATACACCTACCATTGGAATCAAGCAAATCAGAATTTCTTATGTATGTGTAGGTGACTGTATTTGCCATTCAGCATCTATTTGTATGTCTGTTTGTGTGTGTGTGTGTGTGTGTGTGTGTGTGTGTGTGTGTGTGTGTGTGTGTGTGTGTGTGTCTGTCAGACTGAAGACTGAATACCTGTGCAGTTCAGTTTGTACAGTATGACTCAGCAGCATTTAGCCCCCACGGGAACACACACTGCCTGTTAGCGCTTGGCTAATAAGACGCCTGCTTGAGGTGATGTGTCACCAGCCCACCTGAACACAGCAACGAGAGAGAGAGAGAGAGAGAGAGAGAGAGAGAGAGAGAGAGAGAGAGAGAGAGAGAGAGAGAGAGAGAGAGAGAGAGAGAGAGAGAGAGAGAGAGAGAGAGAGAGAGTAGAGGGGAGGGGAGAGAGAGAGAGAGAGAGAGAGAGAGAGAGAGAGAGAGAGAGAGAGAGAGAGAGAGAGAGAGAGAGAGTAGAGGGGAGGGGAGAGATGCAGCTATCAGAGAGATGGAATTGTCTTGAAGATGAGCGCACCTGTTTCTGAGCACAAGCTGCTGCTGCTGCTGCTGCTGCTGCTGCTCCTTCACTCGAGTGTCTATGAAACACAGAAGTAGATATATTTACAAACATACACTACACTGTACAAGATGGGGCTTTTCATTAGAAGAGAGCCCTGTATACTAATGTTCTTTATTACTTTGAATCAGTCCATATAGAGGAAACACAAAGGCTTTGGTACGTATTCCTGCCCAACATCTCCTCACTCCTGGAACAACAGATCATTGTTGATCATTGTCAGTGACTCCTTGAAGACAGTTTTAGAGTACCAGCTGCAAGAACTGTGGACAAACACGTGAAATATACAGTTAATTATGAAAAATTTCACCTTAGTAAGACTGAAGCACAATTCTTCTAGCTTCTAGTTTTTTTGTGTTTACTGCTACAGATGACAGATTTGTTTCGTTTCTTTTTCAGAACACATGAATTGTTAATTACTGTCAGGACATAAAGACAATTTCAACCAAAATCTTAAAAAGTGTATCTGGAGAAAAATATCTACCCTGCCTTTAAGTATGAGGTTGGGATTTGGGTAAAAGTGCAGTAATTATGTAACTCTAGTAGTGTTAAGTCTGGACTCTACCTATATGTTACACAAAAATGCCCATATGAGGCTGTATACATGAATATACTGTAATGCCGGAGGATACTGGACTTGCATCGTACAAGTAGTAGAATATGACATATTTATGATTTAAAGCAAAATTCTCTAAACTGGTATTTGTGTCATGTCTGGTTCCTTCAAACACCAAGGCACAGAGGTGCACGGACAAATCGAAAAACGCACAGGAAACTGACAGGCTGACAAACAGACACATACACACTGTCAGTTTCCTGAACCCACCGGCACTGTCTGGCACTTTAGTACACTGTGGGTTTTTTTGCATGCGTGTGAGCATGTGTGAACAACACTCCGTAATGTGCTGGGTGGTTTGAGGTCAAATTGAGGATGACTATTCATAGTGCAGACGTTACCCAGCTATCCAAGAATCTTGTCCAGCAAGGCACAGACCCAAGGAATTTTCTCACATTGGTCTTATTCTCAGTGCAGAGAAAGACGAGGGGGGGAAAATGATTTCAGAGCAGCTGTGGAACAATAAACTTTTTTGGGCAGTGAAGTGTGCAAATGAAAACCTCATGGATTCCTAAATCAAGATCCAAAAACAGACACTAAAAAAACCCCCCAGCAAGTCCTGATAATTCTGACCTGGACTTTCCCCAGACAGATGTGTAACAGGAAGGCACATGCAGACATGAGTTGGTGAAGTTATAAAAAAACTTACAAAGAGACACAGATGTCATATTCATCTTCCACATCCAGAGTAAGTAAGAGGGCGCGGTGGTGGAAAGGAAAAGAACCACTGAACGATTCAATGAACAAAAATGTTCAAAGAGTTTTTTTCTTGTTGCCAATTACGTGTTATGTTTGTGTGCTTAGAACGCCTTGCATAATACTGCTGGCCGAAGCTCGATGTATATTCTCAGAATGTTGTATTTTTCTTTTTCAATTAAAGAAGTTTGTTTAGCTTTATATTGTGTTTACCATATTCAATAAACGTTGTCATAGCAGTCTTAAAGGCAGGTTTGTAGCTAACATATGTGTTTCATATAACTTTGTACTACGTACTGTAGCTTAGCTTTGTGTGGAAACAATGAAGTCTTTTCCAAACGGGAAAGTGCTGATTGTGATCTATGTACTGAAAAATATCCCACTTTGTCAACTGCATCTTGGGCTAACTTGAGACCCCATACACTGTACAGCTGATTTAATGAGAGTCATGCACTCAACATGAATTGGTATAAATCTTTACCTGTGAAGAAGTGTATCTGGTGAGTTAGCCTGCAATGCATTACATTTGAGCTGAGCTTATTTGCAGGCTAAAACTTGCTAATTCCACTCTTGGCCCCAACCCTTTGATGGTTGTATACCCATCTCTCGTTGGCCCATATTTAATGACCCTCTTTAGTTGTCCAATCATTAAAGGAAAGAGGCCAAAACAATAGTATTTATAATATAAAAGATATTTGATGAAATGCACAGCTAAATCTGGAGTGATTGACATCACCAGCAGAGGCGATCATCTGATTACGGTCTTTAGCTGACGAGCTGCAGCAGTAACACAGGATAGCTTCGGGCCTGTTTTTATGACTGTGACGATACCCTCCAAGATGAAGGATGTAAAGTTCTCCATGTGATGTTGATGACCATCAAAGGTTTAATAAGTTGTGTGTGTGTGTGTGTGTGTGTGTGTGTGTGTGTGTTGAGTGCGTGTGTTTCGAAAACAAGCATCCACCGCATGAATTATAATGCAAGCTGTCAAAGTAACTGTGTCTTCAGTATGGGAAGTGGCCAGTTCATGTCAAGTACTAGATTACAATCCTGCATATAGACAAACAAACAGGAAGTTACACACACACACACACACACACACTCTCTGACCATGACCCCGTACCCGGGACTCGACAAGACCTGTCGATTAAAGGGTGTTAAAGAAGGAGAAAATGATCACAAAATCAACACAACCTTTACTGAAATATTCTGTAACACCTTTCACAACACCTTAAGCACCACTAAACTAACACATTTGTCTACACCCTCCTCCAACCATCCTGTCCCAGAAATGCACTTGAAAAACCAGAGGTTATGTGAGTTAATTGTGAATGTTGGTCATATCTATGTATGGTTGAGTGTGTATGTAGGGTTTTTCTGTGATTCTTGATCATGCTTGGCTGCTCTTGTGTCCTGGAAGGTAGCGCTGCACACGCACTGCTACATGTTGTCTGTGAATAGCAAGTGACAGTAGGTACCAGACCAGAGCAGGGAGAGCCCCGAACAGACAGTGGGGTGGGGGGAGGTGAGAAAGACAGAAAGGATGGCAGAGCACCGGAGGGGGGGTGGGGGTGGGTTGGAGCTCTCACTGGTGCTGGGCAAGACTTGAAGGTCATGTCGCTAAGCATCAGATCAGCTGGGCCGCTGGCCTGGGCGGGGTGTGTTGTGTGTTTCTTCAAGGATGGTATCAGGAAATGCTCTCGAGGCATCACAATGTTTCTTTGTTTACTTGGCTCAGTTTGGGTGATGTGGTGCCAGTGTGGTGTGGAAGGGGATTTTCAAAGAGCAGTGGTGAGGTTGAAGGTACAGAGATTGGTGGGTGAGGTGCTACAGAGTGTTTAGAAGGAACATGTTTGTGTGTCGGGAAAAATCAACAGTTATCTGTATACTTTGGTTCTATGGAGTAAAATTCTATTCTTATGTTTTTCTATCACATCTCGTTCCAGTGGCAGCCAGAAGCTGTTTTTTAACAAGGTTCTGACAAATCTACTCTACAATACACATAAGAATTAGCAACTGTAGAGTGTTTTGCAGATAAACAAACAAAAACTTTGAAAAGAGACAATTTATGTTCAGTGTCTCTTGGTAGATTCTGATTGTTCAGCATGATCATCATGTTGCTTTTGTGTCTTGAAATCATTATTCACTGAAAATTTGGATTAAAAAAACCCCCCAACACAGAGCCAAGATATTTTTCTTGTAGGTTGGAAACACTCTCCCTCTGCTGCTTTCAAACCCCACCGGACTGATTCGTGTAATGTATTTCTAGCTGCTGAGAGGTTTCAACCAATACATTTTTATCTAACAGCAAAACAATGAAGTCAAAGAAAACAAAGAATGATAAAAACATTACTGAGACCTGACCATACAGAGACTAGACAGGGTCATATTGTACCAGCAGAGAGATATTTTGTGAGTCAGAGAATCAGAGAAAAAACCTGGATGAGGAGAGGCAAACATCCTTGACTGCAGAGCAAAAAAAAAATCTTTGCTACATTTGGAAGTTTCCTTCAAATGTTCAACTCTTGGCAATGCAGGGAGAATATTTGTGTGTGTGAGTGACTGAAACTGTCAGTGAATCATCAAGTCTCCTCTCTACCAGTTCAATAAATAACCATTCCCAAACAAAAAAAAAAATGCCCGCTTTACTCACAGGTCAATTTCCCCTGCAGTCTGTCAGAGAGGACTCCCCAGGGAGATGGGAATGAGTCAAGGTGCACAGGCGAAGCGTTCCAATCTACAGACAGAGGCAAGAAAAAGCACATGGCTCACCAATTCATCCCAATATTTCTCCAGCTTTTCTTAGACCTGTCTCCTGCTTGGACATCTGTTGAACCTGTTTTAATGTGTGGTTCTCCCTTTCCCTTCCCTTTATTCAATTTATTTAACATATACATGTCAAATCTATATAGCAATATATTTAGAACTGTATCTAATAGATAATTATTGGTAATGTGTGTGTGATTTGTACAGTAATGATACTAATAAATGGCACAGTCAGTGAAGAGCTTTCATCATTTAAGGGATTTGTGGCGTAGTATTTGACTATTTGCTTGAAATATTCACTGTTTTAGTTGACTCCCCCTAAAAAAAGCTGAGCAACAATGGATCCCTTCCAACCACATCAGTACAGCGCACGCTCTGACACATTACGCTGTTGATCAAAAGCCGAGGAAATTCGCAGGCACTGCTTTACTGACATCACGTTTATATGATCATGAAAGAAAGGTCAAAGAGCAAACAAGAAGGCATCCTCGGGCGTTGTGTGCCATAATATGTAATGGCCTGTGACAGGTGTAGGTGGTATTGTGGGTTGAGGGCAGTAAAACAGAGCCAGGGTCACGTGGAGGTTGAGGTCCCAACACTCTCACAAGGATCACTGCCTGACCCGCCGAGTCATTTTTACACACAGACACACAAAAGACAGAGTATATGTGACTGAGAAAGCCACTGATGTCACAATGAAACAGTGAATGCATCCTGTGCTGTACTGCAACGTAACTAACAACAAGGCTCTTTATAATCAATAATCATCAACCAAATACTTTATCTATTACCTGACATGTACATGACATATTATTTCAAAAGAGAATCACAAAGGTAATCATGTTGCAGATAAATAAAAGGAGAATGGTGATAACTTTGTCTGGCAGTTGGGAATAGCTATTTTTTTTTTTTTTAATCAATATTAATTAATATTAATTAATATTAATCAACATTTGGGGTACCATCCTGGTTTTAGCTAGCTCCTGTTTTGATTAAATGTGAATTTTACTTAATCATTTTTACCTTTTCCAACAAGATGTGTCACTTACCAAAACAACCAAAACATGTGAATTTGAAAGGTGTTTTTTTTTTAAATTTTATTTTAGGCTTGTTATGCCTCAATTTTAAGGACAGGACAGTGGATAGAGCCAAAAAATGGGGAACGAGACGAGGGAACAAAGCAGGAAAGGAGTCACAGGTCTGACACAAATTCAGTAAAGCCGCCAGAGGAGCACAGCCTCTGTTCATGGTGCGCACACGCTATCCCCGGGCAACTGGTGCCCCAATGCATCAGGTTGATACATTTATTTGTGGTCATTATATGCCTTTTTTTTAGAGCTAGAAGAGTGGAAGAGTCAGAAATTGGGGACAGTGAGAGTGGGTACTGACATGCAGGAAAAGAAGCCACAGGGTGGATTCAAACCCGGGCTGCCTGCGTGGAAGCCACAGTTGCATATGACAGTAATAATGATTTTCTTTCTCTTCAGCATGATGCCTACATCCCTACAGCATTCATCTTCAAACAATATGCAGTCGATTAAATGATTTAGCATGCTAACAGAGTCCAAAGTACCACAAACTTTCATTCTAAGAGCTGATGTAGTGACAGTGGTGGCAGCACAATAAGCTATATTCTCTGTAAAAAAAAAATACCCACCGGGATACGTGTCTTTGTAGCCTTGTCCAAGCAGAAAACTTCATCTGCCTTTCAGGGCCGGACAGAGGGAGGCATGTTCACACATTAGAGTGTGACCTCCGCTAGTTGACAATGTGAGATCGAGCCACAGGCTGCAGGGAGAATGTGTTGCGTTTAAATCTGCAGCATGGATGGAGATCTGAAATAGCACACACACACATACACACACACACACACACACACACACACTCTTTGAGCATCCAAATGCCCATACACAAATTATCAACACCTGCTTTCAAAGCCCCTAAAAATCACACATGTGCACACAGAAACACACACATAATGTGTCTTGGTGACATTATGGATGGATGAGTGAGCGGCTCCATAGAACAGTGATTACTGGCTGCTGTGTGTGAAAGGAAATAGATTAGTCACTGTCTCATCTCTCTCCCTTGTAATAATAAAACATATAAACACTCCCTCATGCTGTCTGAGAGGTAAAATAAACCAAAAGAAAATTCAAGGTTAGGATACAAGGAAACTGCTTTTTAACAGTGTGCCTTTAATCAAAAGATAACATGTATATCGCTGTGACGTCCTCTTCATAATCATGCACGCGTCTGCCTTAGTTTACAAAAACGGTGGAAAAACACGTTTAAACAAACCTACTCTGAAAAACATAAACGCTGTCATTACTTTTAGATTATCATGTTTACTTATGTCAGAAGTTCTTTTGTACGTCTTCCTCAAAGCGTCGACACAAGTCTGCTGTGAAAGAGCACAGTTTTCTGAAAAGTGTTTTGAATAGAAGAAAGGGAGAGCAAAATTGATTGTGGCTGCATTGTTCAAATCCTTGCAAAAGAAAATTGCTAAAAAAGAAGAAAAGAGAAAAAGCTGACCTTTTGCGCACGATTCCAGTGTTTGCAGTGCTCTCTTCCATCACAGGTGCATTGTGGGCACATTGTGGATGAACCCTGCCCTTCAGCAATTCATGAAACATGATTTCTTTTCCACACACGTAGACAGACACATCGAAAAGACAGGCGACGGAAGCACAAAAATAACCGTCTGTTTCCTGTGATTAATTGTTTATCTTTCAGATTCATACATCTATTGTCACGTCCAAGAACAATTACAAAAATAGATTTATCAATGACACGAGCTACAATACCTAAAAGCTGAAGTTGGTAATAAGTTCATCATCAGCACGACAGTGTGGTGCAGATGAGCAAACCACCTCACCTGATCCCACAAGAGCGCAGGAGATAAGCTGTCAGACAGCCGACACACACTCTCGCAGAGAGGTGTCAGAGAGGCAGCGGCAACAAAGGGTCTTGTTTATTAACGGAGCTCGTGAGGCAACAAATGAAGCATGAAATGAGTATCTCTCACACAACACAGACATACCAGGTAGTGTACGGCGAGGGCATGGAGGGAAAGAGGGAGAGCAAGCCTGTGTCAAGCTGTAAAAGTGCTCACAAACATACAGATAAAAAGAATCAATTTCATGGGTCGTGATAGTAAACAGAATGTAGAGGCATCTGTTTCCACGACAGATTGTGTGACCCAGTTTCCGCAGACTGCATGATGGTGTGTGCAGTAATCCATCAGTACTCTGGGTTTAATGAAGCCGTTTAACGGTTAAGGACATACACTTACCACTCTCATGTCTTTAACGGTCTGCCAGTTAGCTCGTGCTTCACATAGACACTGTTTCAGGACCAACAAGTATAGTTTGTGTGTTGCTGGTAGGGGTAGATGTGACGTAGCCCACTGTCCCAGAGAGCGTTGTGCAAATTAAGTAAAAGTGTTGAGAGGAAGAGAGTAGACAGCTATCTACGGGACCCAAAAATGTGAATTGGAGCATCAACACAAGCATACGTGATAGATTTCATCCCTTTCAAATAAAAAGTTGCTTCAATGACATCATGTAAAATGACCTGCATTAGTGTCCCTAAGCAGTAGAGTGAGACTGGCAGTTAAAAGTTTTTTTTTTTCTTCCTGTGTTGACCTCCTTATGAGGTGAAAAGCAAACCTCCCTTCAGGGATCAACAGTGTCACACTTACAATCTGCGCTGTGCTGCAATAATAACGGCTGTAAGAAGGGTGTGACACGGGACAGAGGAGTGTAATGCTGCCATCTATAGGCAGAACCAAGCTTCCATTGATGAATCAGCAGACAATACAAAGTCTCAAATCTTCTCCCTCTCAAGTCCAAATCATTTCCCGCCTTCACAACCCTGTCAAGTTTTGTCCCACGTGAGTCTAATGTGCAGTCACAACCACTCAAAAGTCATTAAAACAACAAAAACTTCTCGCTCAGGCCTATCCTGCTCTTCTGACTAAAGTCGACCACTCATGACCTGAAGGCTACTGCTGATTGGCATCCAGTTGCCCTGTTGGCACTGGCCAGCTTCTCACCTGCCAGCAGGTAAAGAGGGGGAGGGCATCTTTCAGAGGTCCCTCACCCCATCACTTATCTTCTGCCACCACACACAAACACTTCATTACTTTACAGTAGCAAGCACACACAGCATCCTCAAATCACAAATCTGGCTCTGTATGAAGTAGGCTAGGAATTAATTTCCGAGCTGTCATAATGAGCCTGTTATGATGGATCCAGCTCACATGCCTATCATCGGAGTTAAATTGATCACAGCGTGGCTGATGTACATCATGTGACGGGAAGAGAGAGTCTCTCTGCAGAGTGATGGATAGCTAAAGTGAAGGCAGCTAATTGGAAGTTTAAGGTAAAATCACACTGACAGTGGGGAAGGAAATTGGCTGCGTTTAATTTATGTTCTCTCAACGATTTCTGGCTGATGGTACAAAATGAGAGGTTTTGATTTTTTTTTTTTTTTTCACTTTTCTTGTTCTGAGAATTAGTCACAAACAAAAAGTGGTAAACAAAGCAGTGGGCTTGAAAGCTAAATGGGAAACTCTTCAGTGTATTAAAATCAAATTTGTCTGTATAGAGCTTCAACGCTGGGTCGGTCTCTACCACATCTACCACTCTCAACTTGAAGTTCATGGCCTTCAACACAAACTCACCATGTAATGCAGCCTTTGTCCAAGTCTTACAAAGGCTACTGCCTGTCCCTGGTTAATCAAAGGCTTCTGTTGACATAGGAAGTCTATGGGACGACGCCATGATGATGTTCTTCATTTACTTGGGGGTGATCCACGAGTACTCACACTGGCTCTCTTCTCTTTGTGTGACAGACAAAGCAGACAGCATCATGTCAATCTGGGAAGATAGGATCATTATACAAACCGTAGCCTGCCATTATTGACACTACATTTGTGTGTGAGTGCATGAGTGACAGAGAGGGAGAAGACTGAGGAGAGAGATAGTGTTATGAGTGTCAAATGGAAGTGTGACTGCCTGACCAAGTTGACAATACGCCGCAAACAAAGGCATGTACAGTCCTTCTTTGTCACATTTTCTTGTGTACACATGAATATGATTCATGCAGATAACGCGCTTCTATCCAGATCTGTTCTTTTCATCACATCTCGACACTTCTGCAAATAAACGTCTTAGTCAGCCATGGTTTTTAAGGCGTCACTCTTGACCCTGTGAACACGCAAATGCAATCTGGCTGTAATTGTTGTTTACTTAAAACTGGCCCTCTCTCTACTTCTTCCTAACCTGGCACTTTAATAAATCACATGGATTTGTGAAGCCATTAATTGCAGCTCAAGCCTTGAAAGGCATCACACTTGCTGTGCTTTAATGTTTTAAGTTAGCAAAGACAAGAAAGCCTTACAAAAGAGTCTTGGGTCAACGACACAAGGACATGTCAATATTTTAGGCCTGGAAGTGCCCGAATCATTTTACTTTTTTCCTTTTTCATCTCTAATGCTGATGCTACTTAAGATGATCGAGCACAAAAAGTATTCAGGAAAAATCTGGGGAAACGCATGTGAATGTGAAGAATGTGCAAATGATGGGATAAAAATAGGATTATAACTTTGTAGTTATAGTTAGGAAACATTTGTGTCAAAATCTGGAGACAGGTGTGATCAGTGTTGGGTATCAAGAATCGGTTTAAACCTGGAAACCAGTTCCATATTTCTGTGAATGTTAGTCATTATTTTTTACCCTCCAAGAAATATTGGAATAGGAATCCAGATTCAATAAGAACCGGGTTTTGATAAGAATTGGAAACTGCAGAGTCCATTACATCGGAATTGTTCCCAGATATAATCAACAAAATATGGAACCTTTTCAAACAGAGACTATTTTTAACTTTGTGTACACAAAGAATAAATAAATAAATAAATTTAATGAGCTGTCATCCTCATACGTACTGAAACACCATGGTACGCTTTAAATCCAACACCCATGGGTGTCGAACATATACTTATATAAAATTCCACTTTAATTCATTCAAATATAAGAACTAATAAGGTTAGAAAGGACTGCTGCTTGAACTGCCTGCATCTTGAAGAATAAACACCTAAAACTCAACATCACCTCTAAATACTCTTAGATCTGTTGCTCCATTCCCGAGAGGAAAGTTGGAGCGACACATCCTGGCATAATATCACAATATCACACCTTGCCAGGAGCCGGCAGCATGATCGTCAATGGCATCAAAAACCCCTTCTTTTCAAGGAAAAGCAGCCGTCAATTCCTGTGCACAGCTTTCCAATAAAGAGCCAAACAAATGTGGAATCCATGTTAGCCCCGTACTGCTGGGGCAAGAGAAGATTTCAGGCCCTAAAAACAGAATAATGAGGCATTAAAGTCTGGGGCTGAGGAGGGTAATAATAAGAATGAAATAGGGAGGGGGTTTGGGAGCGGAGGAGGGTGTGATGGGAAAGGGGACAATAGTTTCCCGAGGATAGACAGAGAGAGAGAGACGGGGGAGAAGGAGAGATAAGACTGGTGGCTTATCCTAGTTACTGGGGAAGGATTAAGTACTGCACCACTTTGGTTGGGCGAATGCATGTGCACACATACACACACAAATAGTCTTTCACACACCCTTTCTCTTATTCAATCACCCTCTTAGAATGCACACACATCCACACATGTGCTGAGAGGGGTTAAGGAGCTGCATTGCCCTCTGAGCCAGTCTTACTGGGCTGTAATGACTTTAGAGGATGTCAGACTCTCTTTATCCACCAGTGTAATATAATAAAACAGAAAGGAGGGGGCTATCTTCTTTAGACTGTCTCCACTACTCCCTCTGTTTTCCCACCTTCCTTACTTCATCCACCCAGTGCATCTCTCTGCCCCCTGATGAAATACTTTGTTCTGAATGTATTCTTTACCTTGTTCCCTGATTTAACGCTCTGACCTGCTTACGTGTCATCCGTCTTCTGCTCTTTGTCTTTCATTTCTTTCCCGACCCTCCGTTCCTCCTTCAGTGTCAGCCATGACAGCGTAGGGTTCTTGAACCGTCTGAGACCAAGCTGCATGTTGTGATAGCCACGGTTTCATTTCTGCCACCTGGGTCAGGTCCCTCGCACCCCACCGCTTCAGGAAGCTCTCCTTAGCTCTCCTAACTCCTCTCTTAAGTATTTACTACTATTTATTGAAGTGTTTCTGCCTGGGGTACAAATTGAGACAGCTGGTAGTTGAAACAAAAACGAAATTAAAGAGTGCCATCATTTTAATTGTTACAACGATGCCATACATTTCAGGCCCTGTTCATTAAAGCCAATGGGCTTTAGTATTGTGTCAGGAATCATGGTGGGCAGGGTTTTGGCTATCTTTAAAATATAATTCAATTACAATGGTAACCAGTTTTTTAAGCTAAAGAAAAATAAAGTAACTGTTTTATTTTTTAAGGTAACATCCTGGATTACTGTATCACTGTAAACTAACCTTCCGATTTCTGATAGACTGAAATTCATTACAATTCATTGTGATATGGCAGCCAACGAAACTAAATTCTACACATTGAAATGAATGAAACAAAGAGCCCACCTCTCAGGCGCTTCTTGTTTTTTTTCCTCTTCCTCCATGCTGAGTTTTTTCCAACCAGCCGCTTCTCCGAGCTGCGAGTGTTTATGTGTCTAGTCGCTGATTTTAGTGGGGGGTCTAATTCAATTCACCACAAGCCAGTCCTACTTCACATTAACGCAGTTTAATAAAAGACTATTCAATTAGCTAGCCAGCTCCATGTGTGTGTGTGTTGGGTGCAGAAACAGAATGGCGAATGTCATTGATGCAGCCCCGCACTCCAATTACTCTCACTGTCGACTTCTCACATATGCAAAGCCAAGTTGGCTGAGAGAAGAGAGGAGGAAAGAAGGGAGAGAGAAAAAAAAAACGAGGGTGAGAGAAAGTGGAGGGTAAAAGACTGGCAGTGGCTGAACTGAAGAAGAAGGTGCATGTGTTAAAAGATGTGTGTGAGCGTATTTCTGTGGCTGAATTCTACAAGTGTCTAACTTTACTTGAATTGATCCCCATTAAGTCTTTACAAAGGGCAGCAGTTTGTCAAAGTCTGACACCACATTTCGTGTGCCTACCTTTTCAGCTGGATGAGAGAGAACAGCTGACAAACCACATTTCAAGAGCTGAGCAAAGGAGACGGAGCAGAGCTGTTAAAACATATACATTAAGCCCCATGTCTGACTGTCAACTCCTCTCGAGCAGACACGACAGGATGTTGGAGAAGTTAAAGACCTGGAAGCAACTCAAAGAATTGCAAACACCTGCACTTAAGCTGCTGGAAGAAAGCAAGAAAAGTACTGTATGTTTGCTGCAGAATGCATTGTGTAAACCACCCCCAACATAAGTGTCTCACACACACACACACACACACACACACACACACACACACACACACACACACACACACACACACACACACACACACACACACACACACACACACACACACACACACACACACACACACACACACACACACACACACACACACACACACACACACACACACACACACACACACACACACACACACACACACACACACACACACACACACACACACACACACTTTGTGCTCCTCTTTGTAGTCAACTGGAACCAGTAATTGTCAAGGACTGGAAATCAATAGCGGCGCATTGTGAGGCGTGAGCAGCCATCTTTCTAACCTCGCACCATGCAGCTGTCTTTCCCAATCAAAGCAAGGCCGGTTGCCATGGCAACCTCAATCTGCAATCTTTCTCAGTAATAACGCGGGAAAAGGAAGGCACAGCACTGGAGGTGCAGGGTTGAGATTGAGTCAGAGGAGAATGAGAGAAGTGGGAAAAAAAAAGTATTCTAAAACATAAAAAAAAAGGACATAAAGTCACAGGCGCCAACAATATTAACGAGGAGGCAATTTCAGTGATGAGACTCATTCAAATCCAACAAACAGCTTCCTTAAAAAGAACACAAACATCATCCCCCCATCAAGATTGTGTTTATCTCATTTCACCGCCAACTCGCTTTGAAAACATCTCATAAAGCCTAGTCTTCCTCTTTTTTTTATACCCATTGTGCTCTCTTATCCGATATATTGGTGAAATATCCCTGATATTTCGGTAATTCCGCCAATTTAATTAAAGGGGGTGGATTTCTAATAAAAGCCAAATGGCAGATAGCGGTGCCTGGGCTTTTCAAGAACTTGTTTAATCAGAGAATTGCTGAATGGGAGAAGGCAATAACAAAGTGAATAGAAGCTGGTATTTGTCAAGAAATGTCAGCGAGAAAGAGGTGATATGAGAGACGCTCTCTATATGGGGGCTGTCTTTAATATAGGTAGTATGTGGATCGTGTCTGTGGGGTCAGAGCAGCCTAAGCTCTGCTATAGAAGTTGAGTTCATAGTTGGAGGTGTTCCCTGACTCACACATTAACAAACTGGACTGAAGGGGCTGATAAACACACATTCACACACCCATTCATTCACGTCGATGATCTTTACTTTCTTAGATTTCTATAATAGAGCGTTTATTGCATGGATTAGTCTGTGGGCATGTGCGTGTTATGTCCTGATCAATACCGTGGTGGTGCTGGAGTCAAACTGTGATCAATAGATTGCTTCTCAGTCCTATCTGAAACGAATACACTCCACTGCATTCAACATCGACTATGACTTGTGTGAATGTGCTTTTATATCCGCTAACCAGTTTACAGGAATATTATGCGGTCATTAACATTCTGTGCTAGACTGTTGTGTGCAATATGTATGCATATGTGTGCGAGAGAGAGAGAGAGAGAGAGAGAGAGAGAGGGGGAGAGAGAGAGAGAGAGAGAGAGAGAGAGAGAGAGAGAGAGAGAGAGAGAGAGAGAGAGAGAGAGAGAGAGATAACAAGGCTCTGTCATTCCGTGTGTGACCAACCGTCACATACATAAGTGCCAATGCATTTTAACTGCGGCTCTCCTTTTTTTGTGTACACACATAGACACACAAACACACAGACACACAAACACATAGACACACAAACACACAGACACACAAACACATAGACACACAGACACACAAACACACAGACACACAGACACACAGACACACAGAGGGTTAAGTGTGTAAGCACAGAGATGCGCTGTGAGCTGTAGCTCTGTGTGCTGACCTTCAGGGTTATCTGGAAGGTTTCTCCACACCTTGCTGCTAGCACTAACCCCGGCTGTCACCATGGAAACACAGCTAGCAGGGACAATATGTGGCCTGTCCGGTGTGTTTCATACATGCACGCAAGCACTTTAACGTGATGGCATGTTCACAAAATGGTTAAACGATCATGGGGAAAAACAGTAACAGACAGTAACACATGTGCACACATATTTATCACACTTCACTCTTCATCTGTCCCACACTTCATTTATCCCTTGTTTTCTTCTCTCTCGCTCTTCCTTCTCTCTCTTAATGGAACCATGAGCACGGCATAATCAAACCCCTGGGCCTCACTGCATTGACAGAAGGGTGCACACGACCCCATTTTCAGTAGTGGAAGCATTATTAGCATGAAGTGACAAGACACAGCCAGTCGCCAATCGCAAGACAAAAAACCTGCAGTCTCATCACCACTGGATCACTGGGATTTATTTCAGTGATGGCAGGGGTGTGCCAGCGCAACTTGACAATAAATCAACACATCATAAACTCTGAGTGACATGTCAAGATAATACACTCAAAAAAAAACCAAACAAGGAGGACAGTGAGGGGAAAACAGGAGGGGGTTATTGAGTGAAAGTGAAAAAATAATACAGTGGATAAAAATTGAAGAAGAACCAAAAAAAAAAAAAGGCAAGAAAAAACACAGATAGGACATCTCTGCTTCTTCATGACTTCTCCTCCTGCTTTCTTCGGGTCTCTCAGCCGTGATTCGTCAGTGAGCTCTGAAAAAAAAAAAAGGAGGCAGAAAGGAAATGGGGAGGGGAAAAAGAGAAGACAGAGCGTCAAATTACATTGCTCACAAGTAGCTAAGGGAAATTCACAAAGGCAGAATGCATCATGAGATATCGGTCATTCTCAGGGCATGATTACACTTAAGCACGCTTCATCCCTAAAGTCCAGTTTGTTTGACCAGTGGGTACACGACACTGACAGTATACATTATGGACAAATCCACAGTTTTATAGCTGTATCTGACTAAACATGACTCAATATAAGTCACAGAGTAGCTGTCATGTTCTCTGTGATGTTCTCTGATGTGCGTCTCTTTTACTGTTTTAATTCATTTACGGCTGTATCTGATTAAAAAAGACTCAAAATAAGCCTCAAAGTCAGTAAAGTAGCTGTCCTGTTCTCTTTGCTGTTCTCTGGTGTGCAGACGCAGACTTATGTAAATGTCACCCAGGGAGGCTGATCGAGCCCCCTACACCTCTGACACCTGTCATTGTGCATGTTGAAGGGGCACTGGTGGCGCAGTGGGTAGTGCGTGCACCACATGTATGGAAGCTGTGGTCCTCTTAGCAGGCGGCCTGAGCTTAAATCTGACCTGTGGCCCCTTTCCTGCACGTCATTCCAGGAGCTGGGGATCGAACCCCCTGAGAGGCTTCTTTGACTATGGGAGATGTTCTACACAAATAGAACTCATTTAATATTTTTTTTAATGGACCGAAGTATTGAGGAATGTTAGTGGAACGGCTGATAAATGAACTCCCTTGAGTGTATATTTTCCATCAGTCAGTGTAAAGGAATGAAACAGACTGAGGAACAGGCACAGACACATTTATTCAATCTGTAGCGCAGTGAATCATAGCACAGGAGCTGCAGGGAACGTCTGTATTGAAACACAATAAAAACAAAAATAAACCTTGGAGCAGGGCACTTCACTGCAGGAGCAGCAGCGAGTACTTCCAAAAACTACCAGATCCTTTTTTTCCCTTTTCGATTTCAGTTCTTCATTGAATGTTAAAATCCGACAGCTTGTCACTGAATTTTGCTTGCTTCTCTAAATTCTGCCCCTGTTGCCATAGCACCAACGTTTTGTGTGGTTTGAGTACCCGAAGAGGCAGACTGCTCATGAGGAAGACTTTGAAGTAAAGAGAAAGGAGGATAGCTTGTATAGGATGAAGGAAATGTGTAGAGAGAACCTCGTGTGTCTGTGTAATCCAATCCACTCAAAACAAACGTGGGTTAAAGCGTCCTGACAAAGCAAGAAAAAATGAAACACAAACAACTGAAACAGTTTATTTCCGATAATAATAATGATAATATCAATTATCGAGCATGTTAACTTACATTATAAGAAGAAAAAATAAAAACTATGATTAGTTTCTAATGTACATAGTGACTTTTCTTTGTAAGTTCCAAATGTTGGGGAGTCCAGACCTGTAGAACTGAAAGCAGCCTCAGCAGATTTCTTGTGGGACACTTTGGAAACTTTCAAAGAAAGGCAGTGTATGACATGAGAGTGCACATTAGGACATGAAATGAAAGCTAGTCAATAATATATGAAGGTGCTAAATTATGTAAGACCTTGAAGATAAGTAGATGGAGTTTTAAATGAATTTTAATAGAGACAGGTAGCCAGTGCAGTGATGAGAGAAGATAATGACTGTGATTTTCTTTCTTTGAACAGTATTCGCTCAAATCAAGGCTGCAGCAGTCTTTTTTTTTTTTTTTGAAAGGCTGGTAAAGGAGAGGGGCAATTATCTGAGTGGCTGGTAATAAAGGCATGTATCTGTATCTTTCAGCATCACTCTGGTAAATAAAGAACAACAATAAAGCAGATTTCATTGAGTAAACAAATAGATTATATATGTGCAGGTTTCATGTTGGTGTATCAAATCGCTTGTGAAGCATTTTGGCAAAGTATTGAAAAGATGACTTAGATTTGTCTTCATGAAGTTTACAAATCTTTCATAGCTGATTAATGGTTCAGAGAGCCAGATTACCAGGGTACAACCAGGATTCGTCTTAGCCGGTATGTACCTGCTTTTTGCAGGTATCAAATGCAGTTGTTTCAGGCAGATAAATAAATGACTGGGCAAAACGTCAAGCTGGGAAATATACAGCCAATAAAAAAAGGAATGATAGCATAATAAATATTGTGTTTCTCACACATGGACAACTCTTTTTGCTCTTTAAAATCTTTATAAGATCACGAAATGTGATGGATACAATAAGCTACTATCTCCTCTTGCTCTGCAGATGGACGTGGGGAAAATGTCTGCTTGTATGTCCCTCAATTGAGTTGCAAGGTCTCACACTGAAGATGACCCTTCTTGTGACATCGTGGTAATAGTTATGTCCATGTTTCTATGCACGCTTACTTTTTGGTCATTGCCTTACACTAAGCCATAAACCTTCACGCGGCTCACCTTTAAGGTGAACAGAAAATAAAATGGAACTTTTCAAACAGTGAGAGCGGGGTTAATTGGATGCCTGTATTAAATGTGCTGCTGATGAAAAGGCTACAGGTGTGTAGGTTGTGTGTATGTGTATGTGTGTTTGTGCGTATGTGTGTTGAAGAAGAGATAAAAAATAAGATCAGATTGATTTTAGACATTAATGTTATTGAGAATTAACTGACTGAAATTGGCTTAAAGCTGGGCACAGGTACAGCATCATTCATTATAATTGAACTGTATAAGAATACAGCCTTGTGTTTCTCCACTTTTAAAACAGGCATATCAGCTGCATGTCAGTCGGGCTATACTATTTTGTTCTTTGGCTGCAGTGTGCTATTTGCCTTGTGGCGGGCATTACCCTGACTTATTTATTTCGAGGTGGGAACAAAACAAAACACTTGGCTTCTTTTATAATGACAGAAAATTGAGCTGTTGCATGTTGTGATTACTTTCTCTCTGAAGCTTGCTGTGCGTCGCGCACTGAGCTGAAGTAAACTGTGATTTTGCGAGAGTGAGTCGCAGGTTGGCCAGAGTGGTGAACACTACCAAGAGATCTTTGAAGACATTCAACTCTTGCCTGATGAGGAATTAACAATAGTGTTAGTAGTTTTCTTGAGCATTGTATTGCTTTTAAATGCAGCAGAGACCCCTTTAAAAGACATCGGGCGAGTGCTCCTAAAGCTTCAGCTTGTGGCCGTCGAGCAGGCTACAGTAGTTGGTAACTACCACTCGGTGCTCGGCTGGCAGACAGACATGCCGGTGGGCAGGTTAGATGTTCACTTGCCAAGTGCATCCGAGGGCATCGCGGCCTGTGCCATTGAATTGTAGATGAGCTGCAAATGTGACAAGGGGATTTAGCTTTACTGATCCACTCACATCTAGTGTTATGAAGGGGGGCAGTGTGTGTCAGCATATGTGCAGGAAAAGGCAGAATTCTAGGTCGAAAAAGGTTTGTGTGTGCAGGAGTTTAAGCATGCATTAAGGTGTGCTGCGGTGTGAATGTGGGAGTTTGTGGCATTGCAACATTTAGATAGAGCAGTGTGATGGGACACTGTGCCTCATGCATAGTGTATGAAACAGTTCCTGAATTTCAAACTGACCCTTAGCACCTCCCACAGTACACACAGTTCAATTTGGTGCCCCAGGTCCAATTTTGGACGACCGCCATCCACACTTAGATGATTTAGAGAAAGGAAAAGCTTTTTATGCTTGTCACCTTGGGCGGAGAGGGCAGCCAAATATTCAAGCTCAGAGTCCGCACTGAATTTCATTAGTGAACAGTATTTTAGGTACAAGATCAAGCTTATTTTGTTTAAGCAAATCCATAAATATATATCACAGAATGATATTCTGTTTTCGTGGAGGTGATAATATTCTTTTTTTTTTTTTTTTTTCATTGGAAGTGTTGTAGAAGGGCAGTTTAAACTTTATCATCATTTCCGAGGTTTTACTTTGAGCTGTTGTTTTGGATTTTTTACTGAGAGGTTTTTCTAATATTGTGCTCAGCTCATTAATGTCAGGTGGATGCTTTACTATACAGCAAAGTCAGTATACAGTATATTAGGTAGACACATTTAGTGCTCATTCATCCAGTTCAAATGTTTTTTTTTTCAAAGTAGGTTACATGAATATTACATATGAAATGTAACTTATAACAAGTGAAAATAAAACTAAATCAAAGGTTAACATTGAAAAAATAATAATACAAGCATAAACCAATAATAAAATAAGTTTGACAAACTGCTAAAGGGACAAATGAACTACTGATGACCTGCTTGCATCCGCAGGACGCCATATTGAGGGTTGAGCTTGTCGGGGTTGGGTAACAAGACCAGTGGAGTCTGACACTTAACGCTCTGAATGAATTAAACATCGCAGTCAACTAAAAGTGTCTTGATTAGCTGCTCGACATGTTCCACTACTAACTTCCACAAACAGTTTTATTTTTAATGACTGATGGACTCAACTTTTCTACAACAGACACTTAGAGAAATGACACAGATTGGACAAACTCTGAAAACATGCAGACAGATGGAGCGACGGACGATCACACAGACGCAAAGACGTGGGGGGGATTTTGTTCTGGCTTGATAGACACATACATTCAAATGTTCTTATCTGGGAGTTGAAATAGAATATCACAGATTAAATGCACAGTATGTACATTCTGCCACCAGGGGGCTTTCAATCAAAACAATAACTCAAAGATTATTAGACTTTGTGGCTGGCGGGGAATCCTGGGAGTTCTTTCTGTGACCCCTCCCCCGTGAAAAGGAACTCAAACAAAACAGTCCAATCCCGGACCCTCAGGTGGAAGGACTGCACAAAATGAGAACATACAACGTTTGTAGTTGTGGGCTTTGTATTCAAAGACCAATAAGCGGACAACGCTCTCTCTCTCTCTCTCTCTCTCTCTCTGGTCCACTACAGAGTATAAAGTCAATTGCAGGTGATTTTTTTTCCAGAGACACCCCCCAACATGTTGCTTCTGAGGTTTTCAGGGGGGCTCAAGTGTCAATCAGGGGGTCTCAGACCCCTCGCACCCTGCTTATTAACCATAAAATTATGAATTTGATTCCTGCTGTAAATATTTAAGGTAATATAAGTACTAAAAACAGTTTAGTCTATTTTTCATTCATTTATCACTTTATCTTGTTTATCTAAAGTTCTAATCTTCTGATCTACAGTACATCACTGCTGAACGTTATCTGGCAGTAATATCATGGTGATACCAAAAATAACCATATGGATTTTTTTCTCGTCATTTCACACTTTCTTCGGCTGCCCTCGTGAATTGGAGCCTAATTTTACAAAAAGTTGAACCGAAACTGTCGTTCGTTATCACTGACTCTTGCTGATATTTAGATTGAAAGCACACAAGCAGTGATTCACGGGCAAGAAAGCACAACATACAGACACACAAAGTCCTCATTTTCTTCCACCAGTTTCCATCCAATTAGTGGGCAGAAGATTGATTGTTGGTTTTGATGGCCAGGAATCAACTTCGAATGGCTGCAGCGTGGAAGCAACAGAGTGCACACGCTGAGTATGTTAAACTTTTATAGTCAGACACTACGGACAAATAGACTTTCAATACATCTGTGTTAAATATAGGGGAACGCTCACATGTATACGTACTCCCATACACTAACACACTTGCCTCGCTCACTTGCCTTTTCTCTTTGAGAAACAAATATAATAGACAAGAAGAAAATCAATAACTGTCGTCTTAGCTCAGTCCTAACAGCATTCAGTTCTCCGCCTTTCTCTGGACGGACAGAGACAGTTGCTAGGCAGGATTGTCAATCAGACGCTCGCAGAGTGGCCGAGGCTATGGCTGCTTTATAAACACAGACTTTCACTGATTACACAGGCAGTAGGAAAGCTAGACAGTTAATCAGGCAGTCAGTTGAAGGAGCCTCTTAGGACGGCAGTCGGCTCGTTGGTTACACATAAAGGAATGTCTATTTGTTCAATAAGTCACCCTGCATGTTGGTTTAACCAGATGGATCGACACAAAATGAAAAGATTCTAAAGCTAATGCAGACGTTTTTTTAATAAAAATGTGCAGACTGAACTTAAATATAAAAAGCAAGACATCTTATAGCTCTGCTTTAGAAAAGACTAAAAAATCTTCTCCAAAAATATGTTCATTTCAAACTAGTGATAAAGATTTTAATACTAAGAAGACATTACAAATAAGTATACAACTCTTGTGTCAAGCCAAGTGAAATGCGCAATAACTAAAAGAATAAAGTTAGAAAACATATAAGCTATCAGGACAACAGGGGGGCAGGTATCAAACACAAAACTGGTTGATTTGGGGTACACACTAAACATGGCTGTAGTCTCAGTAAGCCATTGATCTCTGTAGAGTCGTTATGAAGTCTTATGATAGCTGCAAACAGGTGGCGTGGAGGCGGGGCTTCAGCCTACAAGCAACCAGCTACAAACACACCCACCTGTCAGTCAACTCAACCATGCCCTCGCTTTTGCAGATTCACAGAGGAGCACCTCAGTCTTTAAATAAGTGGGTGCCTTTGTCCCAATTTAAACCAACACCTTCTGTTTACCCAAATGAAGACACGCGATGGCTTAAAGCAGGACAAATCGATCACACGTTACAGAGATGGTGGTCAGTGGAGCGTAGCATCATGGATCAGAGGTTCAGCTGGATTCTGAGAGACTGTTTTATAGATTTAAGAGTGAGAGGGAGACAGAAAGGGAGGGTGGCTGTTGGGAGAAGATGGGAGGGAGGAACACGAGAGAGAACAGCTCATCTTTATGTGGCCTGTGTGTTCAAGGGGTGGTCGCCTTGGAGATGATGGATGTGAAGGAGGGGTATGGATGGAAGGAGAGAGGCATAAAAAGACAGGAAGATGTGAGCTTGCGCGCAGGAGTGTGTTTGCGTGGGCAATAAATACGGGTATACAGCGTTCATAACAAAGGCATATGTCAATATTTCTTTTCATAATGTGTCGCTAGAGCACTTTACTGGTAAGAACAGAAAATATCTGTGTCTGGAAATAAGTCATATGAATAGTAATAGTGATTAATGGAATGAAAATGGCAGAAAAAATAAACCTTTGGTTTTACACCCTACAAAGCTGCTGGAGCATCAATGTTGAGGGAACGTAAGTTCACTGTGAAGGAGATATAAATGATCGTGAACTGTCTTGTGTTTGCGTTTATGAGTTTCAGAGAAGGTTACTGCAGAACAGAAGAGGCTCTGTTATCAGATCAGTAAGAAGAAAGGCCAAGTCTGGGGCTTACCACTTGCAACTACTCATTGCAATACACATACATTAACAAACACCAAAACAGTCATTTCTTTTATGTTCACATTTTGTATTTATTTTAGATTTCAAAAGTCTAACTTTTCTTCTCTTGTTTACCCAGCAGGAAAGGTTGACAGACCGTCCTCCATCCTTTCAGACGGATTTCTTTTCTCTCCATTCCTCCCATCAACCACTCACCCACTGTAGCTCTCTCTTACAGTTTTCTATTAACCCTTCTTCCCTGACAGGCACTCTTAAGCCTCTTTCTCCCAGACTTTTCCTCTCTTTCATCAGTCTCCATCCATTTTCCCCATTGACAGACTCCTTCTGTTCCTGTTTCATCCCATCCCCTTGTTTTTTTTTTCTCTCTCTCTTTCGCTCAAAATGGCTGAATTTCTCCTTCTCAAATTCTTCACCCAGATAAACTGAACAGGTAAGTATGAAGACATCTTGGTGTATTGTGTCTGAGATTTGCTATGGGGCCAGACGACGGGGTAATAGCGGGGTGACATGATCTTTATGGTCATTACTGAAGCCATTCAGTCCCCCCCCCCCACACCAAGTGGAATTCAGGTCTAAACATTTCGGTAGGACTGAATGCTGTCTGAAGGGGCTTAAGATTGTACTGACACCATTTTGAAAAATACATTGGTTGTTTAGTTTGTGGTTAAAAGAGACTGGAGTGGGAAATGTCAACTGAAATGTTATTTTGAAGGAAGAAGGAGAAGTGCTAGACAGATACAGAAGATTCACAGAAACATAAACAGCTGAACACGGGAGCAGAAGGACAACACCAACAGCACAGATGATGGAGGTGACATTAAGAGAGAAAAACTCCACACTGCAGATCCATCTGTAAATCCATGCACTCCAAACTACTATTTTTTTTTTCTATAACAGACTGACAAACTAACAAAAAAAAGACACAGCCTTGAGTGGCAACATTTTGAAAGTAATTTTCTATAAAGACGTCAATTTTAAATCTTTTATACACAATTGTGGTAATGTTAGGATCACAAATCAAACTTTGGGGTATGGAACAATTTAAACGATTGCTGTGAAGTTCACTGAATGGTGCCGAGTCTTTTACTGTGAGAACAACAGATGTTGGTTTCAAAAAAAGGCAAAATCATTATTCAACTATAATTTGAGTTTCATGTTTAAACTCAAATACAAGCTCAGTTTGTTGGTTGCATACAACGCTTTTGATTGACGGTTAGGTATCTGCTTTGTTTGTCTCATTTTGTGGCAAAAAAAAAGTTACATAATGTTTTATCAATGTCATATTTGGGGGCATTTTTAAATAGCTGAAATGGGGCTTCTTATAATTGTAATGTATACAATGTATAATGTATATTGCAATACTAGGTAAATATTTCAGTTGCATTAATACACTTCTACATTTAAATGTATGTCAACTAGTCAGCAAAAACTGTTTTATCTGTGGAAAGAAGATTTCATAGATTGGGTCATAGGTCCTAAGCCATGTTGATTCTTAACTCTCTGCACTCACAAGTTTTCCTACATTAGATAGTTAAATCCAACTACAGATGCAATTTCTGTTGCCATCATAAACACAACTCTTATCTTCTTGTCTTTAAGACTACATAAATATCTCCATCTATATGTTGATAACTCTACAATCCAACAATCACACGCCGCTATTATCATCTACCATGTTTACACCTGGCCAGTTTGAAGGCTGTAAGTTGACAAAATAAAAATGCAGATGAGACTTAAAAAAAACAGCTAAATGTTCGGGGAGGAAATTTCACAGTTAACTAATCCTAAACATGTTATTTTATCTTTTTATTTTTCATTAAAGGGGTGTGTCTCTATTTTTTTTTAGCATCAGCCCCCCACCAGGCTCATCAACACCTTCCATGTATACGGTTTACCTGTTGAGAATGGACATCTGTATCAAATCTTTAATGCCCTATTTAAAGGCTACAATACTGAATCAACAGATTTCTGATTACATTTAAAAATAGCTTCAAATACTTTAATACAACATACCTTTTTGGTCTCAGCAGTGCCCCATAAGCACTGAGTAATCAAGGCAGGACCTGAGTGGTACTTAACCGAGCATCTCAGTCGGCCTGCACACACTCGTGCCTCAGGGTACACAAATACTCCGTTCAGGAGACCGACAGATTTAAGTGGGCGAAGTATGTGGGATACAGTAGAAAGTGTTGCTGAGATGCCATTGGACCCTTGCTAATGGTATTAAATGGCACAGAACTAGCATTATCATTCTGCAGATGGCTGAGGCCTTGGGAGTGTTGTGGAGGAAGGGTGGGGGTGACACTTACAGTAAGTGGTGGCTGGAGAAACATTTGTTCTTGAATGTGACTTTGAGGACATCTGTGTTTCGTTAGACTCAGAAGGTGGACGGGTAAACTCTCCGAATGCTCACTCAGAGTGTCACAAACTGCCAATGAGAGTGACAATATATGAGAAGCTGTCAAGGAGTAAAAGAGCAAACGCCTACAAAATCGTCATGGTAACACAGGCCTTTGTTGGGCTGACATTTACCCTGCATCTACACACACACACACACACACACACACACACACACTCTAAGGCCCAAGATGCATGACAACGGGCCGACCACAGACTATTACAGGAGAGAGAGACGGAAGTGATAGCAAAGAGGAGGTGCAATTCCACATCCTGAGGCTACTGTCCAAATGGATGTGTGGAAAAATGTGTGGGTGTGTGTGTGTGTGTGTGTGTGCATGAATCATAAAACATAAAAGAACTTTTGAGTGACATATAGGAAGGCTGTGCCACTGTAGATAGTGGGTCGGGTGCACTTCAAGTCTGGAGAAAGAAGAAGTGAGATAGATACGTTAGTGATGTTCAGATCAAGACTCTGGCAGGGAAAAAGACCGATAAGCAGGTCGCTGGTTTCATCGGCAGATTGATTGACAAGCAGGCGGGCTGACAGAATAGGAGATATATACAGCAAAGCCTTCATTAATACACTTATGGGAAGCCAGTCTACCGTAGCTTGGACGTCTTGCCATTGACCCGAGTCCAGGCAGTAAGGCAACTTCTGCTTTGTTTTTCATACCCAAACTGAATATTTGCTTTCACTTCTTAAAGTGACAGGCAAATTTTAAAAGTACATAAAGACTGTAACAAAACCAGTTTTAGGCTGGCAGATGGTATTTGACAAACGTCAAGCGAGACAAAAGAGAGAAAGATAACTATATTTATGAAAAGCATGAACCATAAGGTATCAGCTTCCGACAAAGATTCATTTCAGCTGGAAAATACAGCATTCTTCTTTAATCACAGAGAAGAATGATTTGCTTCAGAAAATCTTTACAAGCACATACTGATAACAAAAGAACAGGGCTTTTAAGCTGTCGGGGGGGGGGGGGGGGGGGGGAGTTTCACCATGTAGGCTCGAAGCTTTGCCGTCTATTGAGCAGTGATGTTATTGTGGCGTTTATGTCCTTTCTCCCCATGAACAGCCACTTTATTTTTCCTGCAACTTTCACAAATTAAATTTCAGAGTGCATTTTCAAAATAGTTTTGGAGGCTTATGCTGTCCTTCAGTTCTGCAGAGAAGAGGCTTCTTTTATTTAACCAACATATGTCAGCTCAACATAACGAAGTTTTGTTTCTAAATGAAATATATTGGGATTTTTTTTTTAAATAGATTTGAATGTATAAGGAATTAAATAATAAATAATGTACATGATAAAACCCACTTTGTTGTCCAGTTTTGCAAAAAGCAGATACGAATTCTCACAGAGAGGAAGTAAAACCTCCAATTACAAACAGTCTCAATGATAACTCACTATTTCCCTCAGGTGTCTAGTAGTATTATATTTCATAACGTCATATGATCCAGAGCTCTCTCTTGTGACTAAATGTGCGGTGCATATTGCTCCCCGTTGACCCTTAACCACCTGCAGCAACACTGAAACTTTTCCTTGTGAAACTTTGGTCCAAGCGCTCGGCTTTGCCAAGCTGCTGGCTCTGTCAGATCCATTTATAGACAAGAACACTGGACAGCTGCCTGCGTGTCCACAGGGGTCTTGGGACTGCCCACTCATTTCTTTTCATTAAGGCTGACTGATCGGAAGCCTCCGGTGGCAGCTCTTCTTGTCTGCGCTCTATTTGACCCAGTCTCAGTCACAGGGGGATCCATTCCAAGGTAGTGTTTGAGAAGCCTTTTTAGCACCCAGCAGAACTAAATATTCCCATGAAGCACGGGACAATAACTAAATCTACAAGGCTGATGGTTTTACGGACAAACAAAAATAATACAATCTGCTCTGTTGGATGACGTTTTACTTGGGTCACTCAACTTTTGAAGTGCAATATTTTCAAGGGGTAGATTCAGGTTTTACATTAAGACTTGTACATGGTCTGATCCTTACTGAGTTATACTGTTCACTACAACTAGAGTTGGGTTTCTTTTGCCTGTTTTTAATCACTTATTGGCAAATTGACAACACAAAAAAAATGCCAAACACAAACGCCAAGCACAAACGCAGACCAAAAATGTGCTTCAGGAGGCTTCAGGATGAACAACTGTTTTGTCGGTTTTTCTACCCTGATCAGATCTGAGATGAGATTCTCTGAAAGTCACACAGAAATGCGTATATCATGTTGGTTAAAGATTAGGGATGGGAATCAACACTCGAGTTACCTCATTACCTTATGACCCATTTTTTAACCATTAAAAAAAAAAAAACCTTAGCTGTCAAAGGTTGCCCTCTGTGTTTTCTGTGGCGTGCTGCTCATCAGTACTGCTAGTCTGGAGGACGGCTGTCTTCCAAATCCCTGTCTGAATGAGATGCCAAGTGTTACCGCATTCTACCGCGTTGTCCTCATGCACCTTTATCACCCCTCACAGCTGTTGATGAAGGTTGATCTGATGTATAAGTATGGCCCATTGTGGCACTGAGGGATTAAAACTTGCTTACAGTAATTCCTTAAATGAAATCTGAATTACAGTCACTGCTGCTGCTTCGTCTTTGCTGACCATGCAGATAAGGAAGGCGAAGTACAACAATTATCTCCCTATTGTTTTCTGAACGGTGGCTTGCATCTGTCCCTTTCACCTGACACAGTATCTTACCCTCACATCTCTCCCTCGGCGCCCCCCCTCCCCACTTTCAGCTCTCCCTCGCCTCTCAGTTTGAAAGAGTCTGGACCAGATCAGAACCTCCTCTGTCTCCATCTCGTACTCCTCTGTGGCTCCTTCATTCCCCTCTACTTTCACAAACCCCTATCTGCCCACTCTTGTTGCACAACGTGTGACCCTTTTTTTTTGCATGCCGCTGGTGTATAAGATGCTCTTTGTTATATTGTCAAACTTTAGAATAAAAATGTAAATTTTGTGTTGCAGCTACAGCGAGAGGTGAAAAAAAGTGAAAAGAGGTCTCAGTTCTAAAAGGACATCATACTTATAGAGTTTGCTTGAATTTAGTATCTAGATAAGACTGTGCTGCTTTGTTACCAGTATGACGGTTTGAAACGATTATCAGGGCCTCCTGCATCGTGTGTGTGTTCAACAAAGACAGCAGAGGGTCTGAGAGCAGGCTGTGTAAATGAACATGCAAGGGATGGCAAGCTGACATGTTCGTCAAACCAACCAAGAGCTAACAAAGCCTTATAGCTAGCAGTGCAGATCAGAGCTAATGTGCTGGGTAATGTGAAGCAAGTGTGCCATGAAGGGCAGAGGAAGAGGCTTGAAGACAAGGAAGAGAGGTGCACGGAGGATGGGAACTGGAGGAGAAGAGATGAATCAACAGTGACAGCGGCATGGAAGATCCAAGGATGAGCAAATGATTCACAAAATGGACAGGTAAGAGAGAGGGGGGATAGGAAATAGGATGGATTATTGGTTTAATAGGATATTTAAAAATGAGCACTTCAATCTTAAATCCCCGAACATTTAAGAGGGGTTTTGGCTTGTGATAGAGCACTCTTCAGAAGTCTTAAAGGTCAACCTCAAAACCCCAAACCACTTCAAAAGAGCAGCGCAGGTCGCTCATGAAAAGAGAGATTTCATCTCAGTGGGATTATCCCAATAAAGAAAGGTTAGGCTCAGGAGATGTTATTTGATAAAACGTTTCAGATCAAGATTGCTTCAGTAGGTATTCTCAAATATATCAAACTTAGGAAGAGATAGTCAAAGTCGCTCACATAGTTTGGTCTGCCGTGCAGCAAAAACATCTGCCAAATATACTTTTTTTTCTTTTTCCACCGGGGGAACAAGTGAAGAACTTTTACGTTCTCCTCAGAGGTGTGAGAGTCTACACCAGGGGTGTCCAAAGTGCGGCCCGGGGGCCATTTGTGGCCCTTGAGTGGATTTTTTGTGGCCCTTGACTTCAAATCGAAGAATCAGAAGATTTTGGCCCCAGGCCTCATCAGATGGCATCTTTCGTTCTTTTTTTCATTTTCATGTTAGCGAGGGAGACCAATAAAAGCCTGACTATTCTTTCCAAAAAATTAGAACACAACAGTTTCCCACTGCAATTAGTTATTGTGTATTTACATTATTTTTCGAAGAGGTCAAATTACAAAAAGTTCCTTCCAATATTTAAAAAAACAAAACAAAAAAACCCTGTGGCCCGTGAGCGATTCTAACGCAACAATTTTGGCCCACAAGAAAAAAAGTTTGGACACCGCTGGTCTACACAGTCACAGAGCCATGGGTTTGGCGGGAATTTGCCCTTTTACTCTCTGCCTGTCTCTTCTGTGTTTTCCCTTTCTTCTTCTTCTTCTTCTTAATCGTATTCACATTTACCTTTTCAATGATATGCCTGATTGAACCTGAATTAAACACTTGCTAGTTTGCTTTTTTCTCTGCAGTTTTCTCACAGTCTCAAATTACACAACACACGCTCACAAAACAACTAACAAACCAACTCACGTATAAATATATACACTGTTTTCTCCCCAAAGAGCCCCATCCAACTGGCAAATGGATCTTTTGAACCAGTTTAAAAAGACTGATTGCTTTTATTGTGAGCCTTTGCTTTGCTGTTATCGACCATTTAAACTGCCAAATTCGCCAATTGTTGATTTGCGCCTTTTATCTGCTTTGGAACCATATCAGTGCGTTCTGTCATGATAATAATGTGCAAATTGCCCCATTCATTATTGTTTTTTTGATGGAGAAATTGGGTAAAATAAGCACTTTGTAGATAAGCTGACGGTCTGAACACTATTTGCGAAAGCATCAGCAGAACGCAGAATGCATTTCAAAGAGACGAGGACCCTAAAACTGATTTTAATACACTAATAACGGTGTAATCTTCCTATCAGAGAGTTCCAAAACACATAGCACGCCTGGTGACTTATAAATTCACTCAATATGCGTGTCTCATTGATTAAGCTATGTATTTGAAGCGTCAAAGTAACCAACATGCAGATTACAATGCTCAGAAGTGGATTGATTTTGTGCAAGGATTGAAAGGGTGTTTGTCTCTTCCCCCTTTTTTATTTCCACTGTCGCTGTTGCTGTGGAGTTTCCTGCAGGTCTCACTAATTAACTGCTATCCTGCTGTCCTCTTCAAAAACTGGAAGCAAAGTGAAAGGCGAGGGAACTTCTTCATGTGCTCTGGCAAAGAACATTATGAGCAAAGAGTCAAGAAAAGTGAACAAAATAATGGGAGTGAGATATCGATTGAGAGTAGAGAAGTGTGGAGTTACCTGTGACATACACATTCTTACACGTATTACAACTGACTAACACGCCCACACAATCAAATTTTTACTCAAAAATCCCTTCCAAAAAAAAAAGAAAGAGAAATAGCCACTTCTAGTTTGCGGCTCTCGCCTACCTTCTTGGCTTGCTGGACGCAGACCATGTACTCTTTGGCCAGGCTGGAGCAGAACAGGGTCTGCTGTGGGTTTTCTCTGTAGCACTGCAGCACCTTGACCTGCAGCTCAGTGCACACGGACGCAGTCTGCCGAGGTCTGTGCAGGAAGAGAGGGTAGAGAAGAGGGTCAGCGTGATTAAAAACATGCAGCACTGCCAACCGAGAATTTCCTGCAGTTACTCTATGTGCTGAATTCTTCTGGTAGCAATCATCAGAGTATCAAAGCCCAAAATAGATTTTTGTTTTTCTCCTTGTACAAGCCATAGTTACTGACACGCCTACTGCAGTTATTGTTCAGTAACAAGATAATTAACTAAAATAACTTATTGATAAGTATAGCTGCAGTCAGAACTTATACACCCCCCCAGACTTCATGTCTATCTTCAAACGAGCAATAAAACTTTCGACTCCCACACTGCCGACAACTTCCATCAAATTTGACCATGAGACCAAAATGGTTTATAACCATTAGTGCACATTATTTACCAGGGGGCCAGTGTATGTCAAGTCGGCCGATATCTGATAGCAAGGGTCAACTAAGGAATCCCTACGGATTAGCATCGTCGACTGCTGTCTCATTGGTTTTGTTAGATTTATTCACATTTTTGCATTAGTTTCCAGAATATACTTAAATGAGAAACGTAGGGCTGGAATTAAATATGTCTTATTGTTTTATCATTAACATTGACATATCAACTAAAAATAAAATGGTGCTGCAGGATAACTTAGAAGTTTATTTAAACAATATTTTTACTGATGTAAAACATGGGGGAATGGCCTGACATACAGTACAATTCTACGGCTCAAGGTCGTATGTGCAAATACAACAGGAATAAACAGCTATACAAAGGACTTCATCTCACTTGGTCATGAATTCACACTTACTTGAAACCACAGATATACTGTAGCACTGAACTTCTGTACCGTGTCACCACATTTCTTTGGGAGACTTTATTCTTCTTTTAAAAAATAAATAAATAAATAAATAAGATTGCTTATAAATTGTTTTAGTTTCAAATGTAAAAGGAACAAGAGTTTCAAAGGCTTTAAGATGCAGCCTGTGCAGAGAGATGAATTATGCATTGACAAAGCAGCTTAAGAGTCAAACTTTCGCTTTTCTTTTTTTATCTTACCCACACATACAGTACATGTGTGTACACAAAGGCACACAATCATATCCACAAATGCGTACACACACACACACACACACACACACACACACACACACACACACACACACACACACACACACACACACACACACACACACACACACACACACACACACACACACACACACACACACACACACACACACACACACACACACACATCTACACACAAGCACACGACTTATTATTCTGAGCAGTGCTTCATGTACGAGCTCTCGTGTGAAAACTCAGGTCAATAGAAGCACGATGGATCAAAAGGGAACAGAAAAGAGGCAGTCCCTCCATTTCAGGTGGACATGAAGAACTGGGAAGAACTTTTTTTCCTTCTCATTCCTGTAAGAACGTTGCCATGAATATCTCGAAACTCTTAAGTCGCTCTGTGAACTACACTTCGAGACTTGCAAAAAAATACGTCTCAGGCTCTAACATGACCCTCACTTCTTCATGTTTATCATCGTCTACACAAAAAAAAGTCATTCATTTCTTAAAGTTTGACTCTGCAGGAACACTTTGTGCTCTTCAGATGACTTCAGGCCGTCTTCCTATTCAGGCATTATTACAGTTTGATTTTTAAACAGTTTAACTGAGAACTGCCACTTCCTTGACGTACGTGTTTTTCTTTTCATTGACAATCATCGCATGTGTACTTCATCACATTATTGGAAATAAAGAAATCTTACAATCTCTCGCCAAAGACTTTCTCTCATGTTTATTTCCTTCACATAAACACTTGATGGTCTGTCTCAAGGGGGGAGTTTGCCTGTATACATACAAAATAAACTAAATAGAATAGAATACAACGAACAAGTCACAAAAGAAGAGAATAAAAGGTTTCTTCTACTTGTATCTTCTTCTCCCTCTGTCCGCACTGCACTCCACTCAGACCCCATAGTTGACATCACTGCATGGGCTCAGCCACACTTACAAAAACCATAATCTGTGATCACAATATGTCTTACATCCACAATTTGGAGGATCAAACATTGTCCCCAACTTTTTCCAAATACAAATACATTGTTCCCAAGACATCCCATTTCTAAGTTCCAATAAGTGGTGTGTCATCTTTGTTCCTGTTTTTAATCAAATATCTAATCCAATCCAACTTTCCACGTTAAGCCCTTTGAAACAACCACAGATGACAAAAGTGCTGCGCTGGACTAAAATAAAGAAAGAGAAAGGAGCAGAAAGAAGTAGTGTTTGATTCGATGCAGAGTCGCCAGGCTTCATTTAACATGATGAGACGTGCATATTTATTTTTTGACAAACTGACCCTTCATGCCATCCCTCAAAGAAAATTCAGAATAATAAATCCTTCACATATGAATTAGCACACACGTGAATTTGCGTGTGCACAGTGATTTGAAAAAGGCAGGGCACATGGCTGTGTGTGTGTGTGTGAGTGAGTGAGTGAGTGAGTGAGAGAGAGAGAGAGTGTGTGTACACTTAGAAGTGCAATGGAGGGGAGAGCAGCAGGATTAAATAAATCACTGGGATGGAGAATATTCATGAACAGAGAAGTGAATGCGACCTGAGAAAGAGACAAAGACTGAGTGGAAGAGAAACAGAGAGACATTGAACAGACAGTGATGTTAACATTTCTCTACGTATAGTGTGAAGCAAAACAACAGCTCCATTTTAAGATGACAATTATTTATTGTTTTCAGAAGGGTTGTTCATCTTGTAATTTTTCACAATTACATTTTTACTCCAGAGGTCATGTTTCCACTCAAGATCGATTTTGGATTCAAACTGATTCCCGATATTTCCTGGTTGTTACAAAGGGTGCTTTCTTCAGGATCCACTCCAGTCTGCTGAGTACTTCATTATTTGACAGTATCAAACTATCATTAACATTTAAATCAAACTTTTATTTTTGTAACATTTTTAATCAGCTGATTGTAAACAATACACACGAGAATGACTAAAACATGAGTTACATTATTTAAGCCTACGTATATGCTAGGCGACGTTGTAGAGGTGAAGGTCTTCTCAAACAGATGATGGGATCTTGTTATTTCTATTGCCCGTTTAGAACTGGTTACAGATCGGTAAAGTGATGCCATGTGCAGTCTATCTGTAGTTGTTGGCCATTGTTCCACTTATGTCATCGCTGGTTGGTGGCGTATGAATTGAGCTCAGACATTTTGAATCGTTCCCCAGGTATTTCACTTTCATTTTGCAGTCCCTGCATACTGAATACGTTGAGTTTAGGTTTCTCTTACACTAGGGATTATAAAATCCACAGTGCGCTCCAATGCTTGCCTTTAATGAAACAGCTCAGACTGTATGCTGCTCCGTAGACAGTACAGTAGGTATTTTAGTATGTTGGACCTCGACATACATTACAGACACACACGCCCTGCTGTTTCAGTGTAATGAGGATGGTGGAGGGCGTTCAGAGAAGAAAATGGCAGTAACTGGTCTGTGCTCAACTTGGTTGCTACTGAAACTTTACTTAGAAAAGAAGAATGTACATTGAACCATTTCATCCTTTTTATACTTACAATATTTAATTAATGCATCTTAAAAACACGTGATGAATTAAAGCTATACAAACAATGGTTGATTGATTGAAATGTAATGGTTTCGTCTTTCATTGAATCAGAACTTAACTTTTTTAATATTTGTATCAAGTGAAGATAATACAAGATGAAAGTCTATGAAAGCTTAATGTTTTATTGTGCATCAGTAAAGGACAGGTGCGAGCTTATTTGCTAAAGTTAGCAAATTAATATTAGCCAGGGTCACCACCGGGACTGCTAGGCCCCTAAACAACTTTTAATATTGGGCCCCTACGTCAGGCAAAACCAACCACTGAGAATTTCTATATCCACACCTCCATCACACAAATGACTGATTGAAACTTTAAACTATATGCTTTCCTCTACACTCTGAAAATGGGAGATAAATTAACGCTATAATATTTCCACATCGTTAAATTTAAACTTTGTCATATATTCACCTTAAAGGCATTTGAACCATTTCTAGCAGCGCTGTTTAACTTGCTTATAATTTTGTTCTAAAGGCTTTTAATGTCTAAACGTGATCTTATTGCTGAGACTTCTGAAAAACTATACTGGCATTATTGATGTAAACATGGAATAAATCTTAATTAGAGTCTGCCTCACTTGTCATCATGATTTCAAAATGAGGCTGTATTAGTTCATCTCAGTTCTGAGTTCAATTTATTTTTCCAAAACTGCATTATTATTTGTCTCACCTGAAAATAGTTTATTAGGAAGAAGTAGCAGGCTGTTTTTACAAGATTCATATGAAACCGTAGCAATGAAGTGAAATACATTTATACATAAAACGCAAAGTGATGCAAACGATATTCCCGGCTGAATCACCTGGTTTTACTTCAGCCTGTAACATCCCTCAATCTCACTCTTGACTCCACTGACGGCTGACGGATCAATACAGTGGAGGTACGGGGCGGACTAAACCATTCTGCGCTTTAAGGGGAGAGAAGGGCCTTTGAGAGAGACTCCACAAAAAAGCTTGATAAAAATAGTTTTATTTCAGACCCATTCAGGGCCCCCCTCCCCACATGGGCCCTGGTTTGTCAGTCCCACTTTTCCCTCACACTACGACGCCCCTGATGTTAGCTAATGATAATATCAGGATCACTGTCAGCTGTCACTTAAAGTCAGATTCTCAGATAGGATGCTGTAGAGGCACTAAATAACCTCGTCGATTAACTGTTTTTCGTTTACAAAACAAAACATGGAACTGGTTAACGCATGTAGGTGGCAGATGGGCGGTTTTACAAGTGTGTGTCGTCGTGTGAACAGAATCAACTATCTTATGTGTAATGTTTTGCCATCAGTCTCTTAATTTGGGCATCAGACAGCCACTGCAATTTCTTAAGGTCGATATCATTTTCCATGTTTTCAAGCTTAGAACTGCTTGGCCCGTCCAATTCTTCAAGTTGGTGATGTAGGTTAGTTTAACATTTATAGGTAGACAGGTTGCCTGGCAGTTTAAAATAGTAATGAGGCTAGCAGGGGATAGCGACAACAGTAGCCCTCAGGTATAAATCCAGGCTCAAATTGAAAAAAATAAAATAAAATAAAATAAACAAACCCCCACTTTTTTCTCAATTCAACAAGAGAAAGTTTCTGATAGCAGGAGTGTTTTAATAATGGAATCTGAAGCAGAAAATTGCCTCTGCTAATCTGCACCAACTGCCTCGTCTGAATGAAATTAGAGGTGAGCTCCTATTAGAAAAACATTAGCTGCCCCAGCTAGTCTGATTGCTAACTTTTTGCAAGGAAAAGAAACAAAACAATACTCCAACGGTTTTCAGCATGCGACACTTTGCATAAATACGTGCAGAGTTGGCGGAGAGAGATTAGGCTCAAATCGTTAGACTTTCTCATTATTTTTTGTCTCACCTGGCAGTGAATGGTTTTTATGAAGAGAGCTCAAGTTGTGCGCTGCTGCAAACCATAACATTGGGGAATAAAGCAATAAGAAGAAAAAGGGAAAGATCATGAAGGCATAGCAATTTATTATTCCATCTGTGTCAGAGTCGATGTTTGTGTTGGTGTGAGTGTGTGGTGTGTGTGTGTGTGTGTGTGTGTGAGCAGTTATTAATGTGTGACAAGGATTTGGGCTTCTTTAAGGCAGCAGCCATGGTATTATACTTTTACTTTTAATATCACGCTGTGTGGCGGTGGAGAGAAGAGAGGATCAAAGATGTCATGGCCGGGGTGAGATCAAAAGGAATGACAGAGCATGCGTCTTGCATTGTTGGAGGCTTTGTAAAGCTTTTATGATGCTGCCATAAGGATAACTGTCACAACGTTACATTTCAACTGATACGAATATTACTTTCGAGTCACAGAAAAGCAGAGCTATGGCTTTAATTCAGGTCTGTCTGAGGAGTGCTGTGATCATTTAGGTAGTTAAATTAAGAGCAACAGTGTTTCCACCTTCACTAAATGCTGCAGAACAGCTAAATCCTTCGATCACACGGGACCTTATGAAATTATTCAGAAACTTTGTTCAGTTTAATCTCAACTCCAACAAAACCCTTACAAAGTCTCAAAATAAATACAAGTCGTGGACTGCTGACAGACAGAACCCGCTCGTATCTCCACACACTGACAGCTGAAGTGCTGAACAGAGATAGGAATGCAGGAGAACAATTCGCACTCTGTTAGCCCGGCTGATTGATCCCCACCAAACTCACTTTGTGGGAATATAAGAGACAGAGATGGGTGGGGATAAGGAGAGCGTTTCATTAAAACAGGTGACATGCGGGAACAAGATAAGGGGTGCATGTGTGCGCGTGTTTGCGTGTGACATCTCATCACTGATAACTTTTCAATCAGGAGTCCTCGCGCTTGGACGACTCACTCCAGTCGAGGGTGATGTGGGGTGAGACATGCTCTCTGGACCGTTTCACTGTTATCGCCTTACATCGCTTGTCTCGTTTTTTTTTTGTTTTTTTTTCTAGTCATCAACAATTTCAATTCCAGTTTTGTGTCATTGCATTTGTAAAGTCTGTTCTCTTTAAAGAAATGACTTTTCCTTGTGAAAAAACTGTAGAGCTTTAAAAATCCAATCGCCCCCCCCCCCCCCCAAATAACAATATTAGCAGATAATCCAATCTTTACCTTTTACTTTGGCTCTCTTGTCGAACCCTCTATAGTATATACTCTGCTCCATGTTACACATGTTTTGTATTCTATGCGATGTTGCTACTCTTGTGATGTCTCTTTACTGTGGTGCTGACGTCAACATAATAACTCACTAAATAAATCTGTTAGTTATGCATGTGTCTGTTACTTGTCTTGAAAGATGTGTACACTGTAGCAAAACCTCTAAGACTGCACAACATACAGTACATCTGTAGAAGCAAAAGAACAGTTCATGATGACAAATACAGTTAAAAATGTTTGAAATGTTAAAAGCATGGAAGAATTCATGTTTTTGAGTAATTTGGTTCATGTTGATAAAAAGGTGTACTTTCCTTTTAAAGGGATACTTCACCCATTTGCATGAAGCTTTGTATCATTAGAAATATGATGCTTTTTGCATCACATGAAGAAAACTTTTAAGCAAAGAAAAACATATTTTTCTCGTCTCAGGGCAAAATGAGGGCTGGATTCACGACCATTCAACACTACTACCATGTTTCTAATGATACAAAGCTTCATGCAAATGGGTGAAGTATCCCTTTAAGATTGTATTCGCACGAGATATCCTATTGATTTTGTTTTTGATTACGTAGTAGTGCTTGTGAGCTTTGAAAGCAAACGGTTTTCTTACCTGCTTTTTATTGATTATTATTAATTAGTTACAACAAGTGTATCAGTCAGTCTCGTTCATATCAGTGGAACTTTGAACCCGAGTAATAAAACAGACATTTTTCCTTTTTTACAATATTTCTGAAGTTAACTTTTAAGTGTATAGCCATAACTGGCGACGGACACTATCAGTGGGAAGTAACTTCTTGCGAACAACAGACATCAGAGTAAGCCATTGAAAGTTCTTAAGACTATTCAAACCTCTACACAACCTGCATTGTGAACCTATCACTATAACTGTCCAAATAAAGAGGAAACAAAACAAAACAAACAAAAAAAGTACACAACTATACATTAGAAGAACATCCCTACACCAAGAGAAGGAGAGAAGTACATGAAGGTAGAGGACGACAGTCAGGGAAATCAAAACGACTTCAGGACCATGGGACTTGATCATTCAATACAGGACATCTTTTCGCCTGCATAGCGACACTCTCATAGGCTGTTTTCACATTTTCACTGCATGAAAATTTCAGGCAGGTTGAACCTGCGATCTCCATGACTTGTTCAGGCACGCACCTCACAGTGGAAGATTACCCTCGTCTGACAGGAGGTGGTGTGTCTCAGGAAGCAGTGCATGAGGTCAAAATAATGACGTAGCAACAGAGTCAGACACTATCATGAGAGATGTTGTCATTATATCCAAGTATAGTGTATCAGTGCGAGTGAAGATCAACATTATGCACTGTATCAACAACAACGAGTGGAGGAGAACAGACTGGCAAAAAAAAAAACCCCCAGCATGACACGGTTTCATTATATGGGCTCGCATCCTGTCTATTGTTGTGCGCTGGTCGCTGGATATAGTCGTCATTGACCTCTACGTCTCATTTGCAGAGAAGTTTTCTGATTTCACAAGGAACTTTTACGAAGAGGCTGGCAGTGACACCTTCAGGTCCAAATGTCCCCCCCAGATGTTTTGTGTATATGTGAAAGCACCAATAATACAAAGACTGATGATCACTATATGGACTATAAAGACAATATAACAAACATCAATAAACGTGCAATATATTTATCTGTACAGTAATTCCACACATAGCTCGTTTTATATCTATATCTGCACCTTATTTTGTAAATGCAACATGCCTTATATAAATACTTGATGCTGCTCTTTGATCTTGCACTACAATGAGCTAAAGCAACAACATTTCGTTCTTATCTGTCCTGTAAAGTTCAAATTTGAATGACAATAAAAGAGATCTAAATCTACGTCAAATTAGTATAATCGGGTCAATTTGAGAAAGATAAGCACAGACCCAAGAAAATCCAGAGAACAAACCTGGCCTGATTATTATGATTATTATAATGACTTTGTTTTTGGATGAGTCCTTGGTTTAAAAAAACAAACAAAAAAACAAACAAAAAAACAAACAAAAAAACAAACAAAAAAACGTGGACCTTTGAAAAGCACTAGCACATTCAAAAAGAAAGCCTTAAATAAGGCTTGCGTTTTCACCTACCTACTTTAACTCCACAGATCAGTCCTTTATGGTTATCTTGTGCTGGAGTGTTTGTGTGCAGGTGTGCATCTTTAAACATCCTGTAGAGGCAGTCACGGAGAGGAACGCTAACAATCTCACCCAGGCAGTGTGGGAAAGTGAGCTGTCTGTCCTAATGTCGAGTCTTTGTTGGACCACAGCGCAGACAGGTGTTGTCTCCGGTAATGACTCCTGCAGGAGTCTTCTTCTTACCCGTCTCTTACACTAATTGGACACGCTACCCACACACAGAATAAAGAAGATCTAACAAACCCTTCAACCACAAACTGTCAGCAGATACTTCACGATGAAGCCTCACACAGGCATCCACCTGAGGCTCACTTGGGTTCTGTCTTTGCAAACAACTTGAGGGTAACAAGATTTTTTAAGAGGATTAATGGATTTTCCGATCTTAAAGTAAGCTCTGCAGCAATACTGTGGGTCTCTAAGGTGAGTTATTTTGAGCAAATATGGGTTTGATACCCTAAGGCAAGGCTAATGGATGAACTTAGTTGGGAAAAGCAAGCGGAAAATGGCACTAGATAACATTTTACCACTCATTTTTACCCCACCTGGGAATATATCAGTGTGTGACCTGTCCAGTGAAAGTAAACAGACTCAATTTCCCAGAAGTCTACTGCGTTTTTGCTTTAATATCAGCAAAGAACTGTCCTCAGGTGTGAGAGAGGCACTTTGAAGCTTAAACCTGTACACTGTTAAGGCTGCATGAATCTGGAATCACAGGAATCAGCTGTCAAAGTAAAGGGCGATAACTCACTAAAAGGGATCTCTTACTGTATGATTGTACCAAACAAGAAACAAGATCACAGCACGTATTATTGTTTTGTTTTTTTTTAAACTGAGAAGAAAATAGACATTTAGAAAAGAAGATGACATAATTGAAGATGTAATGTTTTAACCAGTGGCTTGGAAATAAATGAGCTAACAGACAAAAAGAATGTACCAATTAGACATTCACAGGCAGAAGTGGAGACAGAGTCAGGTACAAGGTTGGAAGAAAAACATGAAGCGTAGCTAAACAAAGAGTTGGACAGTATTACAGTCTATCCCCTGCTCCCCTTCCCTTCAACACTGGGTAAATAGAATAATTACTGGGTGGTCAGTGTAGTGTGAAATGACAGCGTGACCACAGGACAATGAAACACTGCCCAAATGTAGACAGAACACGACGAGCACATGGCTTCCTGAATACAAAGTGTGCCTGAATGTGTGTAAGCACAGATAGAAAAAGGGAAAATGTGTGTATTCAGTGTGTGTGTGTGTGTGTGTGTGTGTGTGTGTGTGTGTGTGTGTGTGTGTGTGCGTGCGTGCGTCTATGCATGCGCTAAAAGAACAATGAAGGACAGTGTTGTGGGACAAAATGCTGTTCTTTCTGCAAACTAGTGCTGAATTGATCTTCTAACCTCTTCCATGCAGCCTGGGACAAAAGCAAATCCATGCTAATGTAATCATTTGGACCAAATTTTGGACTTGAATTGTGTGCTGTTAGATTCAGTGGGCCAGGTGCATGAAGATAGCAGTGTTGTGGCTGAAAGTGACGGCCCATCAGACAATGCAAAGCCAGCAGAAAACCAAACAGCTTTCATGTCTTCTTGCCGTTGCACAAAAGTAGCGACTATAAACCACACATCAGACCTAAAAATACCATCTATATGTGTTTATGTCTACAACAGCAATGCTTTTCTGTTTTGTTTTTTTTCTTATTTAAATAAAAGTGATGGAACCAAATCTAAATGAATTCCTTGGACATAGTTGAAGGTTGTCCACTGAAGCGTAAGCACTTTACAAGAAGCAACATCAACTTTTTGTGTGAACCGTTCTGACACTGATTGAATTTCTGAAACAACCAAACATGTGTGTAAAAGACAGAAGTCAAATATAAGAGATAGTGTAGAGACGTCAATTACCCCACAGTAGGGCTAACACTTCAACATTTAATGACTAAGGCCACAAATATAAACTAACTTCATTGCCCAGTGGGCAGTCTTACACACTGTACCTACATGTGTTAAATGCTTATATGCTGTAATTCACACTGTAATTTGATCAGATCGATCAATCTGAATCTGTTGAATTGTGCGACCTATCCAGATGAATTTTACACTGCTGCCAGCAGAAGGAAACTAGGTGACTATCACTTGTTACTTTTACGAGGTGTTTCATTATAACTGACATTAAGGCTTTAAAGGTGAACAGTAACACATACGATCAGGGGAAGAAAAGTGAAGAATGTGTGTGTTAATGAAAAAACCAAAGGGTGATGAAGGTAAATGTGAGATTAATAGTTAAAATAGAAGATCAGAATTACATTTTCTGATCTGCATACCAGAAAAGGAAAACTGAATTGCTTTGTGCTTAATAGGATTCGTGAGCTTTTTGTCTTCCCCTCTTTTCCCCCCCAAAAAAAAGTAGGGGCAGTGTGTAGATGGGCCACAAATTGGCGAGGCCAACACACCGAGGCAGCGCCATTGTGGCAGCAGCTGTGCGTCGGATCAAAGTGACACATTTTAACAATAGGTGAGATCTCAACTCTAAAATCTGAACAGCACCTCTGCTCCTTGAGAAATCCTGCTGTTTGCTTATTTCCAGAATGAGGCTGATTTAAATACTGTCTTGCCATATTTACAAAGTTGTTTCGAGGTAAAGATAAATAATATTGAGGTGTACTTCATTCAAAAGAGAGAAGCTTGTTTAGAAATGATACACATTGAACACAGTGGAAAGAGCCCCATAACGCAATGAGAATGTACGTATTTCAATACACATTTGTTGATAAAATATAATAGTACCTATTCAACTGAGATGACAAACCAGGTTATGTTAACTTTTTGTTAGTGTTTGAAAAGTCAAAGTGACACGAAGAACAAAGATATTAGGTTGTTTCCTCTTCTTCTTTGCCACGCCAAAGTAGACAGAATACACAAAGAGAAGTCAGATGAACGTCATAGCACTAAGTAAGGAGTTAATGTTCGACGTGTGCGGTTTACTTTATTTAATAAACTTCATTAGAGTTACGATTTTTTTTAGAATTATTGCAAGTTAAAGGTAAATTACAAATACAATCCACTGTAGACATTAAATACACTATTTAATAACAGCAGTGGAACATAAAGATAGCACCAAAGTCTCACTAACAGTTTTAAAATTGTCCCAACAATGTTCTGGTTTACATTTGATGATATAATGACGTGACAGCTAAAAGTGAAACACCAAAGTATCTTAACTCTAATAGGACTGGATTGTTGGATTTTATTCATCTGAGGTTGAAGGTTTATATGAATCTGAGGATGTTGTGTTATAATAATATGATTACCACTGTAGGCTATTAGAAAACATGATTCAGATCTTGTGGACTTTTTTTTTTGATAAACACTGGACTGAAAGTGTTAATGTACTGCGCAAAATGCCTGATTTTCACTTCCTGTCGATGAGCAGGATTCAAAAGAAAGAAAGTAAAAACCTCATCCACAACTAATAGATTATTAACAAGCAAACTGCCTCGGCCTATGATAGGCTTGTGAAACATATCTCATGAAAAACACATCGTACTGAGTATACTGAATGGTTCATTCCACAGAAAATGGTGCCGCAACGCTCGTTCAGAGTACTTACCGGATGTGAGCCTCGGCTTTAGTAGCTGCCTGGTTGTACTGTTCGGCTGTCTGATTGTAGTTGTCAAAGTTCTGCAGACACAGAGAGCCCAATGAGAATCACATCAGGGATATTTTACCCCATTACAGAATTTCAATTCACCATGAAGTGGATGCTCAGACAAGAAACCTGCAGCTTTTAGAAAACATGTAACCCAGCTTTTAACTTTGTTCAATTCACATATTAAGTTAATAAAAAAGATAAAGTCTGAGAGCTTGCAATAATTCAAATGTATTCATTTAAGGCTCCAGTACAAATAAGCCAATAATGATGAGCAACATGCATGAAGCCCTATTGGAAAAAGCCACATTAGTTAAATTAGCAACCTTTAAATTTTGCAGAACTGCTTACAAATTTGAATGCTAATGGCCTCTTTGTGTTCACTCATGTTGGGTTTTTTTTTCATGTGCGAAAGAGTGGCATTTAAACAGAAATGATTATCCAGATGGAGCTTTGCAAAGTTGAACACCTTCCTACTGAAGTGATCAGTGATCACAGTGTTAACTGCTCTGCATCAGGGTCAGAGCGGCTCACGAGTGGATTCAGTGACAAGGAAGATATCGTTCCAGAGAAGCTACAACGCAAAGAAAACGTTTAAAAAGATCCCAATTTTTTAGACAAAAAAACCCGAAAAAAACCCCAACAACCTCCAAAGAGGCTTTTTATCAGAACACATTCAAATCAGTTTGACTAGAATGCCCAGACACAAAGCAGATCTCTTACCACCCTCCCTCACCCATTCACTGGGCAGTAATCGCCATTTTAAACCAATAACGGCAGTGCTCACGCTTCTAATTAATTATTCCCTATATTCCCAATAGACGAGGTGATAGGAGAGGAAGATAATTGCAGTGACTGAGCGAAGAAAGGGATGGGATCAAACAACACCCCCCCCATGCTCTAGCCCTCTACTCTTACAGTGCCCCCAAGTCATTTTCATATCTCATTATTTCAAACTGATCCTCAGACATGCTTCTCCTGATCTCAATGTCTGGTGTTGGAAGAGACTCGAGTAATGTTGAGAGCATTTTTTTCCCCCTTAATCCTGCTCGTATGCACTACAAATGTGTTTTTTTTCTTCCCTGTATTCCCTGTATTTCAGAGGGAAAAAAGCATTATTTAGTTGTCAGCATGGCAACAAGAGAGAAGGTTGCTCTAACTAGTTACTGATACCAGTTAGCAATATTTGTTTTGATCACTCTGATAGTCTCTACTACAGGCATCACATAAACTGTTGCCGTTCACTAAAGAAATGTACCCGCTTTGAGAGAAGTTGTGCGAGTGCACTAACAACTTATAATGAATTTATCTCAATCAGATTCTGCTTTAAAAGTTTTGATTGGTATTGTTGCTATTTAAACTGACACCAATGATCTGTTTAGGCTGAATCTCAAAATGGGAAAGGGTTAAACTTCCTGAGGTATACTACAGGTCTTATTCCTGCCAATTGTGCTACCTAGCATTGTTATACTGGATTTCCCAGGGACAGGATTCAGGATTAGACTCCTGTTGCTGTTAAGTCTCACCATTACTAATCCATGGACTAGTTTTAAATGCCACATCCTGACAGAGCGGTAACATCCGCAGCTGCAAAGTGAGTCTAGTAGATTTTATTCTGTTCTTTTTGCATACATAAAAAGTATGTTTGATCAGTTATTTTATCAAGCCTTCATTTGAAAGGGCTCGAAACCACACCCTGAATTCATAAACATTTGCATGATAGAAGTCCCACTTCCTGATGGAGGAGAGTTAGCGAATACTTTGGCAGCCTCCCTGGGAGTATACAGTTTGAGGTTAGCTGCATGTTAGTGGATGAGTGCTTAACTAGGGTCACTTTTTTTTTTACCTGTACTCTTGTTATTGTTTTTGTTTTTAGCTGTGTGCACTTTAAGGTGAAGCCAAGTAATCTCGTTGTACTATTTGTATAATCACAATAAAAGGCATTCTATTCTATGAGCCTTTAGCCTGAAGTCAAAGGCTTCGTGGGTCAATTCAACAGAGAAAGGCTGAGAGTTAAAACTTAAAAGTCTGGGATTGCCTGGTGTGATATCCAGTGTTTTAGCCAAGATATAGGGCTCCACTGAGGTTTAAACTCATGGACGCCTCAGATTTTGCAGGACAGAGAGAGCAGGAAACAAGCAAAGGAGGGAGCGAGCAGATGACTGCTAAAGAGAACTTGATTGTCATGATTGGCGTTTTGTGCGAAGGCTGGAATTTGAAGATGGAGAGGGGGTTAGACGTTGGTTGTTTCCGTGTTTTGTTTATTATTTTCCTGGTTGTATCCTACTGAGGCAAAGAGAGTAGCCTACAGGAACATGAGGCCTGTTTTCAATTGTAATCAATTTGCACAATGTCCTCTTTAACTCAAACGTCTCCTCCTCTAAGACAAACAACAGTAAGTCTTTATCCGTGGATATTAAACAACATTTGGAGATTTCTTTGTTATTGAAGGGATGTCATAATTTTCATTTTCCCTCGGGATCAATAAAGCGTCTGTCTCATACATTTCAGAAATAAGCACCTGGCTGCACGTTCTCAAGGAATTCTTACATTAAGGGTGCAGTCACACTGACAATCCGTACCATGCCCAAGCAGGCTTCAACTATCCAGTTCCTTTGACCAGCGTGACCACTCTGAGCACGGTACACTTCCTTGGCTTTGGCACACTTAGGAGAAGTTGGCTTTAGCACGAGCGCGCGCGCACACACACAGGTACACAATGCTGACAGCCTTCATTATGGATAAACCCAGAGTTTTATGGCTGTATCTGACTAAACATGAGCCACAGAGCAGCTGTCATGTTCTCTGTGTTGTTCTCTGATGTGCAGACTCGACTGCGCGCTCCTTTTTATTTTTTCCTCGAGTCTGCCCGTTTGTAAACTGCTGCATGACAACATAAAGCATGTGTGTGCTGTATTACGACGTTATATACAAGAGGCAATCATGCTGAGGCACAGTCAGTCCTGATGTAGTTTGACCGTGAGCCTTGCCCCCAGTGGGGGATTGGTGCAACGGTGGGACAATTGTCCTCGAGTAAGGCACAGTACGGTTGGCCAGTGTGACCACGCCCTAAAAGATCCATCAAGGCATAATGAAACATACAGTCATCTAAATGTCTACTGCCAGGTACCATGAAGTGATTCTGTGTTGGCATGTGCAACAATGCCTCATTGATTTTAGAGAGGAGGAGAGAAAAGACTGAGTTCAGATGTTTAGTGGTCTGTCAAAGTGGCAGGTTAGAAAACTCTCATGTCTGTGGTCTTGGAAATAGAGAAGTGGTTGTGACAAAAAAAAAAAAAAAAGTGAAAGTGCCCAAGTAGTGTTTGGATGAAATCGCGGGTAAAGCTTATCCAGCCGTGATGCTGGGGGACTCCAAGGCTGTGTTGATTTTTGTGTGTATCAACATGTTCTTTTTGTGTCGTTTGAAAGAGCAAACCCAGAGCAGCAGCCCCAGCGCCGCTCTCGTGACACCAGAGAAGCGACAGTACTATCACTGGCACACACTCCCTGAGCTTTTCCCAGTCATTTGCACCCATGGGGACAAAAGCCCAATGTGGAGAAACAGGAAAGGGGGGATGATAACCCTCAGCGGGGTGTGGGGGGTGGGGAATAGGTTTTGGAAAACACTCGTGGAGGGGATTAGTATGGATCTGTATGTGTGTGTGTGTGTGTGTGTGTGTGTGTGTGTGTGTTGGAGCTTGCATACATGCAGGTGTGACTAAACCTGTGTTTGTACGTGACTGCTTGTGTTGGATGATCCTTACATGCACACTCGTCTGAACACCATCCAGCAGCTGAGGATTGAGATGGGCTGATGTCAGGATTTTGAGGGCTGGCGTGGGTAGGGGGTGGTGTGGCGGGGAGGGGGGAGGGGAGGGTGGGGGGGGGGGGGGGGGGGGTTCATGCTCCACACTTGGATGAAGGTGGATTAATTTTTCAAGGGGGGGGGGGGGGGATTAAAGGAGGTGAATTTAAAACTGAGACTTGTTTACAGAGTCACAGGGTATGTTGCCACAGGGAGACAGATACAGTATACACCACCTGTACACTGGGAAGAGATTAAGGCGGCATCCACAAATAAACCAGAGCGAGAGAGAGAGAGAGAGAGAGAGAGAGAGAGAGAGAGAGAGAGAGAGAGAGAGAGCGAGAGAGCGAGAGAGAGTTTGGCGGGATCTTGTGTTTTTGTTTGAAGCTGAGGGATAATGCAAAGTTGTTTGCTTTGTTTGTTACAGAAGTCCCCTCCCCCTCAATACACACACACACACACACACACACACACACACACACGCAGGTTGTTTCCTAATTTGTGTCAGTAGTGGACTCAAACGGCATCGTCAGCCTTTGGACAAATACGATAGTCTGTTATCGTCATTCATCCTTTAGGCAAACTGGACACCAGTCAGCGTGTTTGCTTTCATACAGGTAATCAACCTAACACACACACACACACACTTTTAGTAGCCTATTATAAAGGGCTGCTACTAAGCCAGAGTAAAATGTTAATTCATCACAAACCAATTACCTGTGATTTCTCCTTCTAATGTGTCTGCTTTTTCCTTTGGCTTAAATCTCTGCCTCAGATCATGAACACATGCACACAGTGTACCGAGCAGCACTACAGTAGTGAGAAAACAGAACCCTCTATTGCAATTATCATGCAAGTATAACATTGTAGACTGGTATTCACAGCCTCCTCAAAAGGCATTCATCCGCTTTAAATCTGAGCGTCATTTAACTGGATTTAAAATGAGGGCGACGCTGAAGGATGTCTTACTGAGCAATGCACAGATGTCTTCAAGCCTGGATCATTATTTATGTGAAAAGTGAGACACATTACCACTTCAAGTCGGGTTTCGCATTTATACATATGACCTATGTCAGTCACAATTCAACTTTTTAAGTGGCAATTTATTCCACCCAACTGGTATTAGTCACAGGTAGAAGAGAGCGAAAGGAAGAAAAATGGGCAGGGTAAAGGAACTGCTTAATGCACAGTCCATATAGGCTCTTTATCTCTCGCTCTCAGTCCCCCCCCCCCCCTTCTCACTTCCTCATCCGCATGCAGGTCAGCCGCAAGCAAGTGAGGGGTGAATGGGAGCGATAGAAAAGGCAAATGCTGCGGCAGGCGGGGAACGATAGAGCATCCTCCACTCTTCTGCCAATCAGTCTCTTCCGTCAAGCACTGAGGTGTGTGCTGCTTGCCACACGGTGTGCAGGAGGCTCTCCTATTTAACTTGGCTATGTAAAAGGTTTTCTCAGAGGCCTAAAGGAGGCGAGCACCTTGAGCTAGATAAGGTCCCCGTGATGGGTGCTGCCAGGCGGAGGGGGAAGTCGAGTCCTAAATTGCGTCTATTGAATAGTGAAGGGAGAGTTCTGGGTGTGGTGGGGTAGAAACGGGAGGTATTTACTCTATCCAATTACATTACTTGAATATGTTTGTGTGTTTTGAGCCATGTCAGGTGGCCTTAAATAACATAAATATTCTTTCAATCATATTTTTTCTCTCTTTCGATCAAGGATTTTCTAGTCTTTCTTCTTTACCATTTACAACACTTCTTCTTTCTTTCGTCCATCCCAAAGAGCTGAACAGAGTCCTCTGCTGCCTGAACCCAGCTCTGGCAGCACATCACCCCCACCCCCATTCACCTCCACTGTCTCCCGATCAAATCCAGCATTGGTGACAGAGGCTTCAGAGCCTCAGCCACCCACCCCTCTGGATCTGTCTCCCTGCAGAAATCTGCACTGCTGCATCTGGACAACTTTAAAAAATCTCCTCAAACACCAACTGATTACCGAAGCATTCGGCCTCAGTCAACACTCCACCTCCAGCACCCACCTCTTCTTCCTTCACTGGTTTGTTTCCGTGCTCTTTTCTCTTCTTTAGTTGTGTTTTATTTCTCTCTTGTTGTCCCCTCGGTTTTTTTTCTTTTCCCCCACGTTTGTTAAGCGTCCTTGGGTTTCTTGAAAGGCGCTATAAAAATGCAAGCTATTAAAGAGCACAGATCCTTTTTCAGAGTCTATCACACTGAGGGTACCTGCCTTGCTTGTGGCAAAGTCTTTTAGCAAACATGCTCAGGTTTACTTCATAGAGAAGGAACAGATATGCCTGTGGCTTTTACCAACTACAAAATATCAATAGCCAACTAGTGCTGAAGTCAATGGAATACAGGATATCATTTATTAAAAGAGGTACAGGAGCTGTGAAAAGCACAGCACATTTGATTAATGAACTGAAGATTTCAGAGACAGTTCTGTGAAGGCTCTTAGAGTGCTACGAACAACACATTGTGACTCTTATCTGTCGGCTGAATGTACAATTGGCACAGGGATGTGGACCTGACATTTCCAAGATAGGAGAGTCTGGTGTCCCCGAGAGATTTCAGGTTTTTTTTCTTTTTTCTTAAGAAAACAAGACATTTTTATCTGTGACGTCTCCTTACCTCTATACTGTTCAAACAAAGATGATGAATTCATGAAAAAAAAAAAAAAACCTTTTCCATGAGACAATGCTAGCACTTCTGTAGCTGCACTAATATAGTGTTAAATGTGGTTGAACTCCAAGTGGTCATCTTAATGGTAAGCATGTTTTCATGAAACAGGAAATGGTCTTTACCTTTTTCTCCAGTGTTGCTAGTTGCTCTTTATAGAAGCTGGAAATGCTGGCCAGCTCCTTCTCCTTCCTCTCCAACTGTTTAGACTGACACGGGGATAGAAAGGGAAAACTAAATGAACAGAGGACAATGCAGAAGAAGGAAAATAAATAAAAATAAAAGACACATTGCATTGGTTTCAGAGAATGTAACCCCAGCTGTTGTTCTAGTTCTTTTTACAGACAGACGAGCATGGGCTTAAATTACTGTCCCAGGCCTGTTTAAAGCTCATGTGAGGAGTTTTTTTGGCTCTTGATGAAATGAATACTCGTGCATCTTTATGACCTATAAATGCAAACAAGAACAACAGCAACACAAGTGATCATTTTTTCTAATGGGCATCTTTAATCCCTGAAACCACTGCCATGGTGTCAAATGAGGAGATTAACAGCTCACTACAGAAACAAACATCTTTTACAAGACACTAGTTGTTAATGCTTGATCCATGTGGTCAGACAAAACCAAAAGAAATAAAAAAGGTACCACTTAAAGTAAACTGCCTTGTTAATAATGAGGAGAATGTCATGAATCCAGTTAAGAATAAAACATCTAATTTGAACCTTTTTTTTTACTGAAAAGTTTCACGGTTAGGTGCTGTGACAACACATTGACTTCCAATACTTGGGTGTAAAAAAGATGGGAGATGGTGCAGAGACACAGGAAGGACGAAGGGAGGAGAAACAAGGCAACATGTTGCTGTGAGTGCAGAACAGACCCACAGATACGACAGAACAGAAGTTTCAGGGAGACAAAACTGAAAACACATCGAAACTATGATATTACATAGAATTTAAATATCAACAAACACTCATATTTCAGTGGAAAAAAAAATCACAAAGTTTCAAGAAGCACTTCAGTGGAGATGAATTTGTATTTAGAGGTTATGAGTCACATTTCAGATGACTTGAAAATTATGAGCCAAATTAGTCATTTTTCCACTGCTGTCGAAACCTGATGGCAGCAAACAAATAAAAAACTTGTGTTAGCTACATTTCAGAACAGAAACATTTTGCGTATGCATATTGTATCCTCCTGTGCTGTGTGGTTAAAGTGTCAGCACTTCGTTCAATTAGTAACTCAATTTTAATTCATTACTTTAAATGTTCTACCTTTCGATGATTTGACTGATACATACTCGTCTCTATGAAAACTTCACGAGTCTGTGATTCTTTGTTTTCAGATTTGTTTTGGGGATTTTTTATTTAAGAGACAGGTAATGGATAGAGTCAGAAATCAGGGAAAGAGAGGGAGCGCGGAATGACATGCAGGAAAAGAGCCGCAGGTCGGATTTGAACCAGAGAAAGTCTGTTTAGAGGACTTTGGCCTCCGTACATGAACCACTCGGCTAGCTGCTCCCCCAAATCTTTGATTCTTGATGTATGGGGGATTAAAAAAAAAAAAAAAGGAAAACATAAAAGACTGGCATAAAAATGACTTACAAAACTAATCAGCTGGTATGTGCAGGCACAGCAGGCGCTGACATGGCGAAGGTTGGCGTTATGTTGGCGTTAAGATGAGGTGAAGCGCTTTAATATGCCTGCTGAGCCAAGCTTTGACAGGCAGATAGATGGTAGACTGGCTGTAGGAAGAGCCATAGTTTGGGCCATGGCCATAGCAGCATGCAAGCAGAGGAAGATAGGAGGCAGACGTCAAAAAGATTCTCTGTGAAAACAAGTCGCCAGGGGTAAAAAGAAACGTTTTCTCTAATGCAGTCACTGACAAACCGCTGGCTTCACAGTGCGTCAATAGTATTATCCACATACAGGTACTTACACACAAACACAACAGACAGAAGCAGAAAAGCATAATGAATCCCACAGACGTTCAATAAAAGAAGATGTTAATGATTTAAAAAAGGGACAAACGTGTGGTCGTCCAACAAGACACCCGCACTATGATCTCTCACCATGTCGCCAGCTTCATGTTTTTATAAAACACATCTCAGAGTACGGACAATCAAAGAGTCACATGTGTTGCAACAAAGCGTGGTGCAGTTTGCTGTGTTATTTCTTGACATGAAAACACAATATACTGGGGTGTAAATACCATGTCAAGTTGTCAAAACAATCAATACTTTTCTAGAACACGTTTTTGAAACAATCTATTTGAATGATCTGGAGTATGGAAAATTACTTGACAAATTGCAAATGCTTCAATTATATTTTAACCAAAGCTGCTCAGAGAACGGTCTAAAATGCACAAATGTGTTTTGGAGGGCTGCTAACAAATTCATGCAATTTAGACCATGTGCAGGAGGTGGCCTGCAATTTTTGGTAATTAAAAAAATACATTACAACAAATGTGGGTGTCTGTTAATTCGGTTTTGTAAATTTTATTTCAGTGCCATCCAACAAGGTTACACTAATACCACATACTGGATTCAAAAACACTGATCAGTACTAATTCTAGCTGAAATGCAGTACAAAAAAACAAACAAACAAACAAACAAAAAAAAGCTTTCAGCTCAGTTTAGATCTGAGTGTGTTTACAGTGCATCTGTCAGAAGGTCGGTCATGCTGTGGAGAGTATGCAGTGGATCAAAGAAGAAGCTCAGCAGCTGTACAAACCGAATCCCATATTTTGACTAAAATGCACAAAAGGATGGGCAGCATGCACACTGTGAACAGAGGGTGGTTCAGTTCTCTCTTGCATGCACACATTTGTTCAGAGGAAGTTTACATACAGTATGGTGTGCGCCTGCATTTTTAAAGGGAATACTGAACAAAGCTTAGGCACTCACAAACACAGTTTTTCTAGCCCATAAGGTTAATGAGTGAGGCAGAGCTACAAGTGGGGGGGGGGGGGATGATATGGTGCATGAACACAACAAAGCTGGTTTACAAGAAAAGGCAGCAATAAGGCATGGGTTTAAGTCGCACTGGAAGTGTGTATCGTGGACATACGCACATAGAGCGTAATGCCATGGTGTCATTTGGAGATGTGCATTAGTGAGGCTGATACAGATCAGATGGAGTACCAGCACCATCCCTGGATGATCTTCTTTGCTCTTAGCTGATGTGGTGAACACAGGTGTGCAGATACACACACACCCACACATACATACTTACACACAGACGTTGCATTACATCTATTGTAATCCAATTTAATCTTATCCTAACTTAACAGGCACATGCGCCCCAAAAGACCACATCTGCAAATCCCTAGACTGTTCTCACTGCACTTTTCCTTTCTGTAGCGTCTGTTTGATGCTTAAGGGCTGTGTGTGTGTGTGTGTGTGTGTGTGTGTGTGTGTGTGTGTGTGTGTGTGTAGGAGTGTAGCTTTGTGTGTAAAATCACCTCTGCTAGCAGCGCAGATGATGTGTAATTTTCTAGCTGAATACCTCCCAAAGTGTTGTTGTGTGGAATGTTGGCGGCGGCACACTCACAGCCTCGCTTTAACGCACAATGAAAACATGACATTTGAATAGAGGAGAGGGAGAGTAAAATAAAAAAAATAAATAAAAAGAGAAAGCACGAGGGAGAGAGGAAGAGCAGGGGAAAAAAACGAAAAGCATTAGAAGTGTTGCTTACCCAGGCATCCAAATCTGCTGGCTAGAAGAAGAGTCGAGGAACAGAGGGTTAGTGAGATGGCAGAGGGTGTTAGGTAGGTGCATGATGTGTAGCAACTATTGTGTTAGAGATAAAGAGGAGAAGGAAGTAACAAGGAATCAAGTGGATACTAAGAGAATATTCAAAAGGCCTGTGTATTCTACATCCTTATGAACATGGTTTAGTCTGAATAGTTAGTGTCTTTATTTTTGGTATACACTGAGTTGAATGTGTTGACATGTCATCTGTTTTGGAGTATTTATGGAGGATAAGAATTATGCATATTGTAGGTGCGTGACTGACGGGCTGTCACTGTTTGTCCAGCTCTTAGGTTGACCACAACTCTTTTTGAGCCAGCATTTACAACATCGCGGCTACCTTTGACGAGCTATAAAAGCCCTCTTCAGTAACCAATAGGTGACGTCACAGAGGCTTCGTCCATGTTCATTGACAGCCTATGGTCCCATCAAATTCACAGGTTGGTGAATACCATTGTTTCTAAGTCCCAACCTGCAGAGTGTTTGTCGTGAGCTTCACAGTACTGCACGATGATTGACACACAGAAATGTCCCAAACACAGGAAGCATGATGGGAAAAAACTGATAATACAGGCAGAGAGGGTCTTTGAAGATTCAGACACCACCACAAACTTCAAACTAGATTTTGAGTGAAACCTGAGGTGGAATATTTTAAAGTAGGTTGATACCAGAAAAACACTTCATCATGCCTTTAGTTTCTTTTGATAACTTGGTATGCATTCAGACACTGTGCCAGCATTGTGAGAGGGTTAGTAATAAAACTCTGGAAATTCTGAATTAAATAGTTTTGACTCAGTAACAATTCTTTTTCCACGTTAATGATTCAGGATCACAAAGTATCTGGGTATCCTATCATGAGGTCCTTGCTAATAGCCAATAATCATCAAATCAGCATAAGACATGGACTTCTAAGGAAACAAGGTGGGTGAAACTGACCAAAGAGAAATCAACACAGATAACATGTTAGTCAATGTGTCTGTTAGACATTGACTGTGTCTGGGGACTCTTACAGTATAAAACATCCAATGTGTTTCAACATGCTGTGACAAATGTACTTCACAAGGTAATAGCACATACACAATGAGATTTAATCACCTTCCAATCGTCGGTCGTTCTGTATGGTCACATATATCTACATGCTGTGTTCAGGAAACAGAATCTAATGATCGTAAGATTGTTTTGAACAACTAGTGCCCAAGATGGAAAAAAAAAACAAAAAAAAAGTCTCAACAAGAATTACCTGGTGTATTTTTTCATTATCAGCTTTTAAGGAGCTCTCTTGGCAGGGTTTTGATTTAACAGTCCATTCTTGATGTGTCAACACATCTCACTCAAGCTTTAATAAGTCCAAAAGAAACATCACTAACCTATATTCGTGTTTCAACCTTTAGCCTTCAGAGGCAGTGCTGACAGTCTCACTCATTCATTGATCACAAAGCTGAGAAGATTATTGTATAACTGCAACAGTTCCTGGCAGGACTGACGAAGTTTAAATATCTGCTTTTAGGATTAGTTTTGGTCACTGCCTGAGTCATTAACGAGTCAAATCCTATCGTGTGCAATACGGGTAATGTGCAATATACAGCATATGTCGTTTGTGGTTTTCATTGGTATTTGTTTTTTTTCTTTATAATACTGCTGTGGAAGCAGCTTAATGTGTGCAGCACATCAGAGACAATGTTCCTTATGGTGACAATAAAGTGGATCTTACCATACCATATAATGTGACGGCACATGCTAGACCACTGCACGTAACACTTGTAATCATTATATCAAACAACATTCATGTTTCTTCAGTATTTAAATTAAAGAAAGACCAGACACCATGTCTCCGTGTGCTCTCAGCCCGTTCCAGTATGAAAGACAGGGATAGATTAGAGCACTGGGTGGCTCTAATGTGAGTATGCCTCATAAAAACACCATTCAGTTAAATGAGGTGGACTCACAGAGCCAGTTGCTGCAGAATACGTGCTTGTGTGCTGGGTAATCTGTGTAACGGATACAACCCATACCATCTGTTTAACCTCTCTGCTCCTTGGCGGCAGGCCCTAAACTGAATGTGTGTCTGAGTGCGACTCTGTGTGTACCTCTGTGTGTGTGTGTGTGTGTGTGTGTGTGTGTGTGTGTGTGTGTGTGTGTGTGTGTGTGTGTGTGTGTGTGTGTGTGTGTGTGTGTGTGTGTGTGTGTGTGTGTGTGGACCCCTACAGAGTGCTCACAGGAGTGTGGCGGTCCCATTTCCATACACAACAGACTCTAGGTGAATTGTTTGGTTGGGACAGCGATGCAGACAAACACACACACCGAAGCGGTTTTTGAGCGGCCCATGGGCCATAGCAGACAATTAAAGGTACATCCATCCATTGTTTCTGCAGCTCAGACCTCCCCTGTGGCCAGCAGCCAGGAGCCTCAGCCTGAACATTCAGAGTCTGGACCCAACGGACTATCAAAAAAAAAAAAGTCACTCTTAGTCTAGGGAACACATTTTCTATTATATTTTACCTGGACAACTCCTACGTTTAGTAAATGATTTATCAAGTCAATATGATCCATAAGAAGACACAAAAAGCACAAACTAATTGGCTTGAGGTGTATCATGTTAAAAAAAAATCAAATATCAGGACATATCAATAAAATAAAAGTGATAAAAGTCAACAACTCTCTGTGGACAAATAAAAGTGGAGGTTACCATAGCAACAGCTACTTGTCTCATTCTACACAGCAAGGAAAATGACTGCTACGACTTACCTAACCTTTAATAATGGAGCCAGCATAGAAACCTCACCAAACAATGGCAAGATAAAAACACTGAACAACCACCTCTCAATCACCATAAACGATATGCCATTATTTCACTCCCTTTATACCAAGTCATACTGTACTTAAGAAAACGCGAGTTTCCTCTTCCTTCTATTGCAGACAGCAGGGGTTTATAGAAGTGCGTGTCGTATTGACAGTTACATTCGTCTTCTTTTCTTCTGTGTTTATGCTCAATCAGTCATCTAAACTTCCCCGAGAAGCTGTTTGTCCATCAAACATCATATCAGTATACTCTTGGTCTAAAATGCATGTAGGTGAACGATTTCAAGTTACAAATGCCATACAAAATGCCACATGGCAAAGATTGATTCAGCATCAATTTGCAAAAAGTAACAATAACTGCTATGACAGATGATTGACGAATAGAGTAAAATCAATCATGGCCCCTAAAAACCCCACTGAATTAATGCATCACAACGTACTCGGCCGTATCTTCTTAGCTGAACCATGTGTGCCATGGTTTAACCACGAGTGTCACCAGATGGACCAGTTAAGCAATGCTTCATGCTTGATTTAGACTTGAAATCTAACTGAAAGCAGTGTGCATGTGTGAGAGAGAGAGAGAGAGAGAGAGAGAGAGAGAGAGAGAGAGAGAGAGAGAGAGAGAGAGAGAGAGAGAGAGAGAGAGAGAGAGAGAGAGAGAGAGAGAGAGAGAGAGAGAGTTAGAGAGAGAGAGAGAGAGAGAGAGAGAATGTGAGTAAGTGTGTGCCGATACTTGTGGGAGAGAAAAAGTGAAAGTGACAGAGATGTGACAGGATGAGACCTTTTAGTTTGACATGGTGAAATATGCTTGCTTGAAAATCAATTATGCAAATGCTGAATTATGCAAATGTTACATTTTGAATAAATCTATGTGATTTGGGAGAAAAGATTTCGTTGTCGTTTTCAGGAAGAGAGACTGTGTGTGTGTGTGTGTGTGTGTGTGTGTGTGTGTGTGTGTGTGTGTGTGTGTGTGTGTGTGTTACAACAGAGATTAGTTTGGAGAATATCAGTGGCAGCCACAGTTTGTGCAGTCAAACTCCTGATTTGGCTTTTTAGGGAGAGTGTCTGAGGGAAGAAATCAAGCTCATTCAAGGACAGCTTTCTTCCTGTCAAATTGATTCAGAAATGCACACGTTCATCAGGGGGTCCAATAATAATATTTAAAGAACGGTTCTCTGGTTATCCTTACACACTGACACTGTTCTGATGCGCATTCAGCCCTGTGTTGTCTCATCATGATGCTGCAGGAAAGCATACCTTTTACTCATGTTCTGCCTTGAATCAACAAATCTGTGCCGACATACTTCAACAACTCCACCTGGCCAATACGACATGAGAATGTGTTGAAACAAGAAGCAAGGCACAAGATCGAATCTTTTAACAGGATATGCGTGTGCTGACGTCTAATAGTTCCCAGCCATCAAACTCATTAAGCTGCCCTGCCATTAATCAAGGATGATATTACAGGGCGATTTGACCATTTTAAACCAGAAAAAAAACGATCCAATACATTTAAAGTTCTGCCAGCTTAAATCTTTAGGTAAATAAACAAACGACAAGAGTCACTGATTTTCACTACGGATAATACCGACTTTAAATTGGATTCTGTATATTGATCTATATCCTGTAGTGTTAGAAACCCTACGTAGTTATTCCATCAAATCAAATTCAATTATAAATTTGAAGAGCAGTCATTTGCTCTATTACAAGTCTAACATGTCTTTGTATACTGCAACTGGATGCTTTGAATTTCCCTCAGGATCAATAAAGTATCTATCTATCTATCGATCGATCGATCTATCTATCTATCTATCTATGTCCACACTTAAAAATGCACACTAAAAGTGTTCTAAATGACTGAATAATATAGGAATATAAAAAGCATGCACTTGTTGCTATTGCAGATCCCTGAGTTCAGCACATCGGTTCAGTCATACTAAACAATCTGAATTTGGCCTTTTGTAGCTCCGGCATGCCAGAAGGGGAAAACATTGCAAGCAGTCAGCTTTATTAAAAGGTATCTGCATTAATAGTTCGGTTACTTTTTGAAGGTTGTGAAGCTTGATAACAGTCACACAGCCAACTTGTTAAGCCTTCCACCAGCAGGCAAACAGGTATTTGTCTGGCTTCATCCTTAGAGGCTCAATAACACAGGTACACGTCATCCACAGCCTCTGCCAGGAGGACTGGGTAGAAGTTGAAATTCACATGCTAGGATTCATCGCACTAACACCTGTGGCTTGTCACAGACCTGCACAGAAACACACAAAGTTACACACAAGCATTCACATGTTACAGTAGAAATCCAGAGGCATGAATTGGTTAGTCTAGCTGTTTGCTCATTAAGTGGGTGTCACGTCGCCGGGGGGAGGTTAAATGAATTAACACTCCATCAGCAGCCTGCTTTCTCACCACAGACTGTCACACATACAGAAACAGACAGCTGACGAGAAAACAGAGAGAGAACAAACCTTTGAAAAACTAACATATACTGTGACGCTTATAATACATGAAATAGGAGTTCACAAATGAAACAAGGAGAGAGGAAAGGATCATCCAAAAACAAACTGTAAGAGATGTACATCCAATACAAAATATAAGCCCAAATAACTTAAAATGACAAGAAACCTAAATATTAATTCTAATAAGATTCCCTATGTAAAAATTTGAAGAAAAAAAAACAACCTTTGACTTATTCTACTATTTTTCTCACATTCTACATTATGAGATCAAGCATCTGGCAAACATTACTTTTCCTCCGTATAATAAGTCTCTTCCAGCTGTCTCATTACATCACGACTTTTCTCTGATGGGAGACGTGTTCCACTCCTACACATTTGTCCTTTGAACCTACAGGATTGGACCCCCCCTCCCCCCATCGTTCTGCTCCGCACCGATCAAAATCTCCTCAGCCGGTAAGCGCTCCGCTCGTCAGCAATTACCGTCGCTCGAGACGGTGGAGGAGTGCTGTGCGTGTGTGCGGAGTGTGCAGAAGTGTGAGCGTGCACAAAAGGGCTTAGCTGCTTTAACATGCAGAAAAGATGTCAAGTCTGTGATTACACTCGCTGATAACAAGTGGTTTAGCTGTCTGCGTCTGAACTGCTATTGTATTTAACATCAGCAGTGTCTATTTGAAATACATTTTTTATACCCGTGTGTGAGCGAATATGTGAACCTGTAGACTCAAAAGCCATCGCTGCTGAAGGCTAAATGTTCAACCCATTTGTCTCAATATAAACCTTTCCCCCACTGCAATATCCAAAAGTTATTTTTTTTTCCTCGTTCAATCTTTCTCTTCTCCCTCTACTACGCATTCCCTCTCCCATCCTCCGTCTTTAGAAGAGTTAGCTACAGTCCGCTGGCAGTACGGCGTTTCATCTGAATCCATCTATCTATAAGCGGTCCCTGTCCGTGCTTCTCTGTCTCTGAGCTCTCTGGTCTTATGCTTCCGTGTCTTGCCGCTCACGTATTTCAGTGTAAGTGATTCTTCAATGCGCTCTCATAGGAGGGCGATGGGAAACTAAGAAGGCAAGCGGACAAAGCGTAAAGTAAATATGTTCAATGTGTGTGAAAACGCCAACCAGATACAAAAGCTGGTGCATAGAAAAATCTTTATTGTATGGAGTTATATGCAATTCTATGTTGAGAAACACAGGCTTCATGCTTTCTTATTTTAGATATATATGCCATCATGTTGGGTCAAGGAGGACAAATAGGAGGCCATGGGGAATGGCTGAACGCAGCTGAAACAACACTTCCATCTGGTGCTGAAAAAGCAAACACTCCGAGCAGCTGAAGAGATATGAATTGACAGATCGACGTAACGGCAGGCTGCCTCAGTGAAGACGGGTGAGATGGTGGACGGTTACTATATCTTACCCAAAAATCATTCATGTCTGGCCAAGTCCTAAAACATAGCACTGATAAATGAATACATGTTAATAATGTGGCATTATTAACAGTGTAATACAAATGGAGAAAAATGCAACCCTCAATTAATAACAGCGTGTTTAAAACCAATACAAGTGAGGGGAATTAGCTGAGGCAACAGTAAATAGATCTATTGCAGAGGATTATATTCTGTGACAAATGTCTTTAAGACTTAGACAGCAGGGGGTCCTGCTGGTTAGCGAGAACATCTTGTAACTGGAGGCTGCATATTCAGTGCAAAACACATTTTCAGCCTTGTCAAGTGTCATTTTCCAGAGCTTTGAAGAAGCAGCAGCAGCAGCAGCAAGGCAACACTGTTAGCATGTGAGGCTGCACCCACTGTGGTCCGAGTGTTTGTCATTTCAGGTCTGACTTTAATGAATGTTGGTCTTTTCACTCTGGTTTTCATCATCTTTCTTTTCGACGGTGTCGAATGCTTCTCTGCGAGTCATCATTCAAACGCACACACACACACACACACACACACTGAAGACTGGGGTTGAAAAGAGGAAGATAAAAAGATGAGAAGCAGAGGAAGAAGAAAAAAATGCTGGGTGAACATGTTGCCCAGAAGCACATGTCGCTGTGCAGAGTGTGCATCCATCCTGCCTCTTATCATCCCGGCAAAACATAACATGCTTCAACAATGCCACCTAGTGTCTATTTACGAAGCTACTACAGCTTTTTCCTCATCGTGCAGTCACAAATCTACCACATCCAAATATCAGACATTTTCATGAACATGCAGCCAGAGGTAATATTATGTGGTAAAGAAAGGTCATTAAAACTGCTCAACAATTAAAAGTGAAGTATACTCCACACTTCCTGCTAAACCCAGACTGAGCGAGGCATTAAGGAGTATATACATGATCACAGAAAACTACCTGCCTCCCCCTCCTCCTACCTGCAATCTGTCTGGGTTGTTGAAAATAAAACAATCAAAACAGGGACGTCCGGACCGACCAAATGGGAAAGTGCGTGTCCCCGACCCATCACGCATTTCAGTGGAGAAATGTATCACTGATCAAATGCTCATTAAAGATACCCCCTTTTTAATCAGGAAAAAACTGAGGATCTGTCAGCAGCTGCAGGTACAGGGCTTCTTCATCATCACGTCTTCGAGACACGTCCTTGCCTTTTTGCATGTTGAATGATTTATCACGGGGCAAAGAAGAAGCCACTTCAACTTTTCACCCTGTTCGGACACGTTTAACTTCAAAATGATCACTGTGAGCTACGAGTCAAACGCAAAGGGGTTTGAGAACAATAAGAACAAGGGGCGAGGTGGATTGATGCATAACAAGGGCTTACATATTGCCACACTGAAACAGATATTAAAACTGCCTGCAGACATAAGAAACTGAAGTATAATAGAAAAATACTGTATGAGTGGAATTTACACATGACTAAAAGCAATTCAGAGGAACTCAAAATCCTAATGCAAGTCAAATCACAACAATACTGCAGAGGTGCCAGTTCACTTCCGGAGCACTGCCGGGGTGCCCTCGAGCAAAGCATGCGCTCTTTTCCATGTGATAGTTTTACGTCCTAAGTACATACGTCATGAGACTTTTGCCAAAGTTTGTGTAGCACAGAAAAATGTGTGTATTGTGTGTGTGTGTGTGTGTGTGTGTGTGTGTGTGTGTGTGTTGCAGAGCTGAATGCCTGTGCATGCATACTAATTGCATTTTTTCTTTTTTTTTTTCTTTGCTGCAGCAATGACACCTCTGAGGCGAAGAGAATATTCGGGGGAAGAAAACAAACACAGAGGGTGCTAATGAAAGAAAGGAGAGAAGAAGAGACGAGGCGTTAATAACACAATCTGTCTCTACCGTTACTTCATCAAGGTGTTACTGTTGCAGTCAAAATGTGATCGAGGATGAACAAGGGAAGATAATTTAAAAAAAAAAAACATTTCCCCCCCACTTTTTCAGAAGCACCGCGGTTAGTGCTGTGATAAGCTGGATGTCAGTATATGAAGGCACACACTTAGCTCAAACAAGGTGCAAATAACAAGGCAGCAACATTGTTTGCCACACGTCCTTGTGTTTAATAATAGTTGCGAAAACCTTAAAAAAAGGTGAGTACCATATCTGCCCGAACATAACACAAGGTTTATGCCTTGAAAAAAAAGTGTTTATGTTCATTTATGTGCACTGTCCCTATTTCTAATTAATAATGAATGCACTGTAGCTGTAAAGCTGGAGACTTGAGGCTTCCCTCAGCTCTAACTCGTTTGCCTCTTACTAGATTGATTAAATGTGATGAGGAGCATTCCCAGTGTGATGACTACCATTGTTGGGCTAAAAAACGCTGTTTTGTAAACTAATTGACGATGTCATGTATAAATCAGGGAATCACTATATAATGTATATCACTAATAAAGACATATCATTAGACAAACACCTTCGTTTTGAAACGTTCACAGGAGGGAGAAACACTATCGGATGCTGCAAAAGGCCACAGAATTTGGTACCAAACAGAAGTGTATAAAATAAAAAATAAAAAATAAGACACATTACAAGGGTGTGATCTAGTGAACTGAGGATGAACCTTGCAAACAGATTTCCATATACGACACACACACACACTTTCTCTGATAAACAAACACAGAATTAGATACACAGGTATGCACAAGCGCACGCACATACAGCATATTTATACACACACACACACAAATAGTAGTTGTGCTGGAAGTTGGCGCTGAGCCAGGCGCAAATGGCTAATATGAGTATTTGTGACAGGCAGCCTGAGGCAGTGCGGGGAGAAGCTCCGTTCGATGACAGGTGTTGCCTCCACACTTCCCTCGCCTCCGTCTCACCCCACCGCTGACACACAGCTTACCTGCTGGGGAGCCAGGAGCGCTCATGGGGAAATAGGCCGGGGGCTGCTCACTATATAATATGTTAGACTACTGTGTAAGCATCACAGAACTGTGTGTGTGTGTGTGTGTGTGTGTGTGTGTGTGTGTGTGTGTGTGTGTGTGTGTGTGTGTGTGTGTGTGTGTGTGTGTGTGTGTGTGTGTGTGTGTGTGTGTGTGTGTGTGTGTGTGTGTGTGTGTGTGTGTCTCTCCTCTGGGACATAAGGCAGCTCCCTCCCACACTACTCAACGTAGAGTGTTTTAAGTTGGAATGGGGAAAGAGCGGGTGGCTGAGAGACTTTTCTCTGTAAGCCTCCAGCTGTGCTGTTGCTGGGAGATGTAAGGGTTGACAGAAAATGCCGAGAAGCCCACCTGCTAGGCTGAGAGATTTGATACTGGCAGGGCTCTTCAATCAGATTTCCAGCTACTTTCAATCTCTTCAATGCAACAGGCAGTATGTATACGGAGCACATGCTCGACTTCTCTTCATCTTAGAAGGGAAATATTGCATTGGCTTGTTAAGTATATGTCACATTTTAGACAGCAGAGAAATAAAGCACGGCACAATGAAAAGTCAAAGTGACATTCAAAGGTGAAATCCAACAAGAAGAAGGACAGGTGAGAAAGCGTGCGAGGTGGGAAGGGAGAGCTGGTGGGGAGATCACAATCAAAGTTATATAAACTGTGTAGGCTTCTCACACACTAAAAATATATCTAGGTCAATCCTATTCACACCTGACAGCAGTAAAATAAACTCTCCTTATTTCGACTTTAGACATTGTGCCAAACACAACCTCCAACTTCTCTTCATGAACGTACAATAACTATACTTCAAATGTTCCCAAAAAAACCCCCCTTAATCTGAAAACCACACCCATCCCAAAAGACATTAGTAGTCATTATGTACAAAGTATGACCAAAGACAAACAAATAATAATAAACAAGCTACACACACACACACACACTTACTGGCAGCATCAACTTGTCATGCCAATGCCATGTAACAAAGAAGCTGTGAGGAAGTACAGACAGGGGATGTAGCTGCACAGTGCGATGATTGAGCTTCTTCAGTGTAAGATAAGACAGTCTCATTCGATATTCATCACAGTCCGAGAGAGACTGAGCCATGTGTTTCATTCTAACTAAAGGAAATGGGATAGAAATAAATAACAAGGTGGGAAATGCTAATTAAGAACATGACCTCAATATACATGTAAGTAACATTTAAAAAAATTCCAAGGAAGCACTCCAACAAAGTGCATTTACACAAAGTGAATCTCTGCTAAATAAAATGTCAATAAACACATTTCTGAGGGAGGCAGAGTGGAGTTTTCTTTGCACAACTTCACCAACTAACAAGGTGCATGAAGCGTGAAAGGCTTGAAGAGGTCCAGCGACACTTGTAGTATGAGGTCAACTTTATCAACAAATTAGTCTGACGTGTTTCCGCTTGTGGCCTGATATTTCTTTTATAACAGATGACCTTGATGAAGGCCGCGAGCCAAAACAAGTCGCTCTAATTTGTTCATAACGTTGTGGATAAAAAGTCCATATTTCCCTGAGCAGATAAAGTGTAAATATATTTTCACCCTCTCACTTATGCTGCTCTTGAACCAATCTCTAAATCTCTTCAGTGCAGATATTCGGTTGTGAAGACAAGTACTAACAACTAGTTTGTAAATAAAAGGACCTTCACAGCTTTGAAAATGGCGCTTCTCAATATACTCAATTTTTTTTCAATTTTACTTTTGTGTACTAAAATCAACAATAATATAAAAATAACAGGGTGACGTAACTTTTCCTCAATGACTGAGTACATATTTGTCTTTCTAAGACTTAACAGTAGAGGGGGCTGTAGGCCAGTTTCTCCTGTATGCATCTAACAGCAGGTGGTGCACTGCTGCTGAAATATGACCACCGCCACTGAACTTTAAAAAAAAAAAAAAAAAATTGACTTGAAATTATTATTTGTTTTGGTAAATTGATGACTCCTCTCGTCTTTTAAAATTATCCAGGAGCTGGGTTATGGCAATAGGGTGGTTTTCGGTTGATTATGTTGTCCAATAAATGTTAATAATTACTTAAATGACCAAAATGTTAGGGTTAGGTTGTTCCGCTGCCACAGCTCCAACCTGGGGGAAACACTGGGGCTGTAGGCTCACAGTAAATGTTTAAGTTATAATGTTGCCAAATTCGCTGCAATATAGAACCATGAAATGTTTATTTAAATAAAGTATAAAACCAAATTCCTCAATGACAAAATATGTTTTAATTTATCTAAATGCAAGTAATGCATAAATGATTTAGAACTTATTTTTTGGTACTAAGTTAGAAACATGTGGCCAACTGTTTTAAGAAAGTATACATGAAGAAGTCAAACTGATAGCATTGGGGAGTAATTCAGCTGGGACACCACAGTAGAAATCGCATCATCACTCACCAGTATCTTGGCCTTTCCTTGCTCTTCATGGACTTTTCCTCTCTCCATGATGAGGGCAGGGGTCAGCTCGTCCAGGCCGGTGGTTCTCACAGTCTCTCTCTCCCTCTGGGCAAGTTGGGCCAAATGTTCCTCGACCAGGGCCTGCTGATGCTCAAAGCTGGAGGGGGGACACACGACTGTTTTAATCTTTAACTTTGATTTTTCCAATGCAAGATGGCTTATCATGAATGTTCTAGTTAACACACAAAACTTCATTTGTAAGCCAACAGGAAGTAAACAACCTCTTTGATAAATAACACAGTTTAGTTTGGAGCAGAGCGACACATTTCCAAAGAGACCATTTATCCCTCAGGAAGTAAAACATAGTTATACATTACAATTCAATGATATTGTCGTATGTGATGTCTGTATGTAAGGTCCTAAAATACTGTTTATATAGTGCGGAGATATGATGGACATGCTAGCATATAACATTTTAGAGGCTAAAGATAGTATACGAGCAAGCCGGCAGCATCGCAGCATGCCTGTTATGTAGCACAGGCAGTGTTGACAGGCCACTCAGTATGTATATGCTCAACATAAACATTACACATCACATGCATCAAGTGTCTGTCACCAGCACTGGCTATTTAATGTATGTGTCAACATAAAAGTCTCAAGTGGAGTGCATGTAGATATAAGGCTCAAATATTCTGCACAACATGTGACATTTTTGAAAATGGAAGATGCAGAAATGGAGTAGCATAACATAAAGGTGTCAAATTCGAAGCATGTAATACTAATGAAGTACCATAATAAAACACATACACATGCATAACCTCTTCTTCTCAAAACATGACTGAATAACAACCTAAAGGTACAATCACCATGGCTGTATGTGGACTTACTTTTTGCGTATTTCTTCCTGGACTTCTGTACTGGAGCGTCCTGACGGCTTTGAAGCTGAAAATAAGATGGGATTAACATCAACAGATTACAATATGGATCAATTTAAAAGAGCAGAGAAGCGACAACAACAATCTGTTACCAGATTATGAAGCGTTAAAGTCTCCGCTGATATGACCTCTATGTGACCTAATAATCAGATCTACGATAATGGACTTACTTGCTGCTGGTTTCTGACTATCTAGTGGAGGTGGCTTTCCGCTGTCAGAACCCTGAGAGTCTCTCATCCGCCGAAGCACTTCATCTGAAAGCTGGACAGCGATGTGAGAATTAAGAAAACAATAAAAAGAAAAAATAAACATATTTAAGCGCTCCTTGATGTGCATGCAGGGGTCAGGACAAGAAGTGTGCAAAAGAGATGAGCATGTCACAAGTAGCTACTTGTGCACCATTTCCAGTGATGAGTTGCTTCTCTTGTCTTCCTTGGTACTAAGACGAGCAGATACACTATAATTGCCAAAAGTATTCAGTCCTCCATCTAAATGAATGAAATCAGGTGTTCCAATCACTTCCATAGTGTATAAAGGCAGGCAGACTGTTTCTACAAACATTTGTTATAGAATGGGTCGCTCTCAGGGGCTCATTGAATTCCAGTGTGGTACTGTGATTTGTTGAAAGAGTGGATGGCCCCTTCCTGCCATGCAAAGCGAGGTCCACAAAGACATGGATGAGATAGCTCAGTGTGGATGAGTCCTGACCTCAACCCGATAGAACATCTTTGGGATGTATTAGAGCAGAGAAAGAGCCAGACCTTCTTGTCCAACATCAGTGTTTGACCTCACAGATGTTCTTCTGAAAGAACAGTCAAATATTCCCATAAACGCTCTCCTAAACCCTGTGGACAGCTTTCCCAGAAAAGTTGAAGCTGTTATATCTGCACCATGGTCATATTATATTAAAAAAAAAGCCTTTGGATTAACAATGGGAGGTCACACAAATGCAAATGCATGATTTGAGTCAAGGCAGGTGAGCGAATACTTTTTGGTAATATAGTGTACATCTGCCTTGTTTACATCAACACATACACAAGTGATTCGTGTCGTTTGCCTCTGAAAAGTGTGCAGATTCACTGGCTCAAACTTCTGTGCAGATAAAACACACAGACTGTATAATCTTTGGTTTGAAACTGAAAGTGTTTTCTGACGTAGGACGTCGCATTAATACATTTCAATTGACTTATATGACAGTTAATATTATCAAAAGTCATGATTGATATTAGCAAATATAGCAAATATTTACGTTATTTTGTAGAAAACTCAATGGCATTTTGACTGAAATTGCTAAGTGAATCCAGGTTTGATTGGCATCTGACCAACAACTAGAGGTCGTGAATTATGACTTTCGAAGGACTGGAGGCTAAGCTAGCGTGCTGGTCCCATAGACTGGGACCACTAACCTTAAAGACCGGGACACTGTGGGGGTCTGAGGGGGTGGGGTATGACAGGAGTCATTTGAGGACATCGGACCTGTCAGCCTTCACACACCAGCACACATACTCCTAGCTTCCCGTTATTAGCTTTGCTGGTTATACCCGAGAATAATATTCAAACTTTTGCTCTGCATTTATTCTTTGAAGAAATGTTTAATATCTACCTTTACTCCGTCAATGACTGTGACCTTCTCGTCCTCGTCCAGTCCGAACGACACTTTCCTTGTCGTGCTCCCATTGCCCCCCATAGTGAGCAGCCGTCGGTTCCCACCTGGATAAAAAGAAAAAGCCCCGGCCTGCTGCTGCTGGCTCAGGCTGTCACACAGCTGAGACAGCGGCTTAAAACACTTCAATAAAGGTCACTGTGGCGCTGCAGTGTCCTCACTGCTCATTCGTTGGATGAAATAATTCAGACCCAATGATTCGCAGTCATGTGCGATCTGAAATGAACGAAGGGTACATGGGAAATGTAGTCACGTTGCAGTTTGACTCACGTGAAGATTGACTTTAACTCTTTCGTTGATAAACAGGATACAATAAAAAGGACAAACAGTCGTGTCATCAAGATAAGAGACAAAAACATGTGAAGGAAAAGGCAATTTTCCTGAATGTAGTTACCAAGACTGTCCACAGAGTGGAGTCCACATACTACATTTGACTGCAGCTAAAACAGTGGTCACCAGGTGGCGTCTCATCACCTTAAATATGATAACATGAAAGAGTTCATGGTTTATTTTGTCGGTCATGGAATGATCAATACATTCACAAATACGCGCTGAACATTATACAATCAATGCACTTAAATAAAAAGGCCAATTTCAAATCTTGTGAAATTATTTCAAAAATCAAATCTCTTGTGTATCAAGAGAGGATGCACCTTGCAAAGTCATGGCATGAGAAGGCAAACTGATCTCCAAATCACTATTCTAACTATGTTCACCTGCTCACAAATGTACTGTAGGTTTATGAGGAAATCATTTCTTCATACAGGTTATCTCTGTCTATGAATACTGCTAGCTTAGATACAGTAATTCATCCACACCAGGCATACTGCGTTTTATAGAAACCTTTGCACACATCACATTTCCTCTGTAGACACAAGTAGATGAGATGTGAGGTGGTTTACAAAACAATTAAGTATAACACTGTAGAATTAAGACAAAAAGACTACACCAGCTGAATCAAGTATGAAACTGATTAGAGTTAAAAATGTGATCTTTAAAAGGTCTTTAAGGTTGGTCTTAATTCCTAAGATGAAGACCCATTTTTAACACCGCCCACTTTCCTTGCATGGGGAATTTCATAATGAAACTTTGTTACAACTATCATTTGATAGTCAAATTTAGCATTATTGTTCATGGTCTTATTTCACTATTTTACCAACATTTTGTGAAAACTGAACTCAGCCTTTTAACAGCAACACTGTATCAGCAACTCTGAGAAGATCAGAGTGCATGACATAATGGAATACATTTAAAAAAAGGTTTCTGCACATAATGTTTGAATCAAACGTCCTTATTGACTATGAATATAAGTTCAGTAGCAGGAATGATAGATCTGGTATTAGAACAATAAATTAAAGAGGAAAGAAATAACATATAGCGTTTTTGATCTTCTCTAAAATGCCTCTCTAAGGGAGTTACTGACCCATCAACCTAACCCCCCCTCCACCTGCTCACAGCAGGGACAGCACCTATTTCAGAGGAAAAAGTAAACCAACAAAAATTAATTAGCACTTGTCCTGTGTAGAGAGGAATAGTGATTCAGCAAAAACGAAAAAGCAGAGTCACATTTGTAATTCAAGGCAGCAGTCCATTAGGTCAGTTGAGATGCTGTTTCTCAAAGCTTTGGTAGGAATGTTGGATTTTATAGATGTGGTGTTCTTACACCATGGTTAAACTTCACCACTGAGGATTATGCAGTCGATGCATGATGCTGGAATGAAAGATAATGTGAGGGGAGAAAATGGAAAGCTCCAACAATTAAGAGCGACAGAATTAATATGGAGTCTGTCACAGCCACATTGCGAGGACAGCACTCACAGATTGGAGTTACAGCAGCATTTGCACTTTGCAAACAATGTTACAAAAGGTTTGCTATATTCATAATCCTCCATATAACTGCCAAGCAAAGGTCTCTCCACTTAAAAGTTACCTCTTCCTGGTTTCAAAGCAAAGCCAAGAGTAACCTTTTTTTCTGGTGTCCCAAAACTTGGTTCTGCATTTTTATGGCCGCCTCCTTTGGTAGGCCAACCTACACAACCATAGCAACATGTAAGTCCAGCTGTAAGTCCCTCCCTTTCTATTCTTTCTTCCTCTTTCTTCGATGATTCACACGTTGATCGGTCTCCAGCGGTCTGCTTCAATGCTGTTAATGCTGCTAGATCCATAGGGTCCGGAGGCAACATCGTCCAGGTAAGCTCCAACCACACGAGAGCTGCCTGGACCAGAGCCGTCAATCTGGGTGGAGGAGTAGTACAGGCCCTGGTCGAGCAGCTCCTTACGTCCGAGCGTTGCAGCCACGGTCGGGGGAAGGTGGACGTCACTTTCATCCGGCTCATCCATCTGTGACTTGTAAGAGAAGAGGATCTTCGGCTCTGAGCTGTGGAAAAGGAAACATGTAAAGAAAAAAGGAACAAACACGTTTTGTGTATGCTGTATGATTCTTTTTATACATACCCAAAGAAGCCCTTGAGGAATGTGACATAAATGAGCGGGGCAAAGGCGGAGAAGTAAAGAAAGGTGGTGACATCAACACAGCTGGTGAGGAAGAAACAGAGCACAACAACATTAACAGAGCTGTAAAACAGAGTTCTGCTCAACAGACAGTTTAATCCAAAAGTGAAACATCTGTTATATGTTGTCATCCTCTTGCCTAACTCAAAAGAAGTGAACACAGTGGGTCATGCCCCTTGTTGCTAATGAGTGAAATATTTAATAAGAAGGTTCATGAGCATCCACAAAGCTCCATTTACCAGGATATAAATACAAAATACAAATGATTTAAATTGCTCTGAAGCCAAAAAATAAGTTCAACCATTTTCCTCCGAGAACATTTATTCAGCATCATATTCAGTAGTGTTAGACTAACCAGAGTCCCTCTATGATTCCAGCACACAGCAGGGAGCTGCCAAGGCCCTGGACCAGGTTCAATGTAGACAGGATGGCAGCGTACACATAGAAACTCCTCTTGGCTAGATGAGGATTGCAAAACACATAACAACAGAGGACAAATGATTTGGTATGCAGTGGTAACAAGCACATTTCTCTTAAAAAAAAGTGCAGCAAAGAATTTTCCATAAATATAATAGAATTCCTACGAATAATATTTTACCCTCTAGAAATCTTATTTCTGAATTTTGCTGCAATCAAATCCATAACTTACATGGAAGAGATATCCTCTCCCTCACTGGAGTTTTAGGCAAGATGACAATCAAAGAATAAACCTACAGAAAATTAACATCAGTTTGTCATCAGTCAATTACACATCAGTCGTCAAGCATGTTAATCCACACATGATCCTGCACTGATGCATGTCACTGACCAGGAAGAAGAAGCAAGAGCTGGCCAACCAGAAGTGTCGTCCTCCGTGACCGTAGATGTTGAAGTCTTCAGCAGACAGGTGACTGTCTGGGTACAAGATCTCAAGTGTGCCCTGGAATTATTAACCATTTGAAACTCCCTAATTATCTTGCTTTGAGATGTTCAGTGAAGTATTTCACATTATTTGTTGTTACCTGTGTGATGGAGTAGCCCAGAGCCAGAACAGCAGTAATGGCCAACACACGCTTTATACTGGATTTGCTCTCCAGGTGGCCTGATGAATTCATTTAGAAAGAAGCTTAACACTAATGGACACCAGCATTATACAACTGTTCAGTTACATTCTTTGGATTCAGGCAAGAAGAGAAAATAAATGAAGGGAAGATTTGCAACAGATGTGTCAGTGGACAGAGAGACCTCCCACATGAAGTAAATGAAAACTGAAACAGGATGAAAAAAAACAAAAAACTAACCGAAAGCCAGACCCAAGATGATAACACTGAGCTCAATAGCCAGCAAGAAGAAGCGGGTAATTTCCCACAGCACCTAAAGAGACAAAAAAAACAGTATCATGAGAATCCACAGTGGCAGACTGGACGAGCTGTTTCATAACTGAAGATTGATCCAGAACATGTGCAGAGTCAGGTCACAAACTCAAAGCATTACATCATGTTTTGATGTTTTTCTTTACAGCAGTGCAGTGTGCTATGGGAGCAGTGGGTTCATCAGTGGTAACTCCACAGGGATCTGTCTGGTATGTGAGGAATGTCAGCCGTTCCTTTCCTTTTGGACAACTAAGTCATGCTGACGTTCATACGTGACTGCGACTGGATGTTGGTTGTTTCTGGATGTATTTATTTATGCTAGAAAGCTCTGACCCATCACACATCTACCTGTGGTTAACAATGCTAATTTACATGGTTACTCCAAGAAACAGCTACTGTTATGAACCACAAGTTTCTTCCAGTTAGGACATTATTCTTTGTAGTTAAAATTATTCAGTACGTTTAAGGTACAAGTACAGCTCACAATACATTTCAAGTTCAGAACAGTGAAGTTTCAATCATCCAAATAATTGTTCCGTTCATGAAAATAAGATCAAATACATTAATATGCAGTTCCATTATATATTATTCTTAATGCATGTTAATGTATTTTTATTTAATTGTCATGACAGTTTTAAGAGCAATGTTATGAAGTTTAAAAATACCAATTATTATGAATAATGACCAGTCTGTAAAACTAAATCTCAAATTGATATTAACAGGTTTTACTTTCATCTCAAAAAAAAAAAACATGCACTTTTGGGGTTGTTTGCTGAAGGTTCAACAAGTACCTTTAATGACTAGCTTAGTTCACATTTATGATGTATTTATCATTGTTTATGATCATATTTTTTACAAAGTATTTCTTTAAGACATTACACAACATCTTCATTATTTGATGTTGAGCAGCTGGTATGAACATCTATTTCGGTAGTTGTGGGACAGTTAGTGACATTTGCACTACACATGGGGACCGGAGGACCATGTGTAGGCAGACCCCTCACTTTGTCAACTCACCATGAGTGCAAAGCCAAAGGCCCTTTGAATTTCCTTACTTTGTCTATGATGGTGGCAGCACTGGAAGCACTGACGGTCATCGACACTACAGCCCGAGTGATTCCCACTGCTGCTACAACAAAAACCTAAGGAAAAAAATAGATCACAGCTTGTAAAATAAGTCTTCTCGACATAGTTGGATGAGGGGGAATTTATCACCAAAAGCAACGATCTCAGGCCAAACAATGTATAGACCTCCTGTGTAGCCCTCTCAGGTATTTCTGAGCCAACATATAAATATAAGTGGATGATATATTTTTTCAATAACATTTATTTGCAGTAGCAGAATATAAACAGCATAACTTCAGATACTGTATGTTGGTGGTTCTGTAGATTGCATCCTACCAGCAAGTAAAAGGTGACAAAGATGGGGCTGGAGGTGAGTCGTATCTTCGCCCTGGCTGAGGGCAGTTTCCACATCAAGAATACAAAGAAGGCCACATTTGGCACAAGAAGGAAAATGTCCCAGAAACGCACCCTAAGATAGAGAGACACGTGTGAAGAGGACAATTCAGAGTTTTCCAAAAGTTGTTTGCTATTGACTTTAAACAGTAAGTAATTAGTTTCATTATATATTTCACACATGTTTACAAACCAGTAGTTTTTTTTACAGTTATTTAAACTTTATCAAGCAGTCAATATTTGTATGGCACCAATGTCTAACAAATGTCCTCCGAAAACACTTAAAAAAAACAGCAGGTGTAGACAGAGGGAGAGAGACGGACAGAGACAAACAAACAGTGCAACAATGATAAAAACAAACATCACCCAATTTTTAACTACAATGTCTCTAATAATGATAAAGTATGTATGGCATGAGGAACAACAAAACAAAACAAAAACAAATATTTAACTGATCAGTCTGATAAACATTAACAACTGTAATGATGGTAATGGTTCAATGTGGAGGACCTATATTATTAATTATAACAGCTGAAGTCAAGACGCTCTTACCGAGACAAACTCAACTGAACTGCTGTGTGGAAACGGGGCTTTAGACTCACATAAACAATCATAACATTGATGATAGAGTTAAGCCTTTCTGATTGTTCGTGTGTTTCAAAACATTACCTGGAGTTCCCAGCGTCTTCGTACAAAACTTGAAGACATTTATGAGGTTTGCTGATGTTGCTTGTGTTATCGGGTTGCCAGGTTGGGAACGCTGATATGTTCTCCAGGGGTGTGGGTGTAACACTGCCATTGTATTGAGCAAACCTAACCACAGCAGTCACTGTGGCTAGCATGGTGTCAGAGCCTGTTGGGGAAGGGAAAAAAAGCAGATTATGTCAGAAATTAACTGTAATATTATTCACATAAACTGAGGCAAAACATCTTTTCTCATCAAACAGCTTCCTCTTGTTCAGTATGGGAATCTTCTTTATAGAGGTTTAAGACTTCAGGACTTCTGTATAAATCAGCCACACAGCTTCCTGTGTTAAATATTATGTAATGAGCTTAGCTAGTATATGAGCTTTGAGTGTTGGTTAAAGTGCTACAGCTTTAAACAGTGAAACTAAAATAATCCTGTAAGACACAACAAGCCACCTTTCTTTACAGGATACGAGTAATAGAGCTTCTCACTGAAGATATGTTGATCACGTAAAGCTAATATTCAAGTAGCAAAACCTGAAAGTCCTTCTTATGGTTTACTAAAATACTATTACCTCCAGGCAGTAAGTGTAAGGGGAACTACATACGCTAAGCTAACGATGCTAACGTCAGTGAACCGTAAATCTAGCAAGCTTTGTACAATTAAGAATAATATCCACTGAGTCCCCGTTATAGAGTAAATACAGACAGAAGTAAATCAATGATTGTCATTAGTCCTACAGGATTTAGATGAAGTATCATTGTTTAAAGCCGACTGGCTCACCTTAGCATCATAACAAACGTGATACTAGTACAAGTGTAATAATGCCAACCCAACGTGACATAACGAGAAAAACAACAACTTACCGATTCAGAAAGACAAGAATTCAAGAGAACAAAGGCTGTACAATGTTTTAGAAAAGATATGACTTCGGCTTTTTTGCTCTTAACGCAGTAAACGATCAATAAATTGATCTCTGAAACGGGACATAGCTGTACCCAATAGTTTCGTTAACAAGCTGTGTGGTCAGCTGACACTCTCGCCACCACACATCATCCACACATGCGAAGAAAGTCTCGCGAGAAGACAATGTGACGTGTGTTCTTCGCCAAGCTCAGTACGGCTGAATGCTCGAGACCCCGCTGACGAAAGGCGGTAAGGACGAGCATGGAGGCGGAAGAACGGAGGGTCCGGGTGGGTGTGTAGTTGTGAAGGAGATAGGCACGGAGGTGCGAGATCATGGAGAGTCTTGAAGGTGAGAAGGAGAATTTTAAAATCAAGCCAGTGGAGTACATAACTCTGACACCTAGTGTTTACAATGGGTACTGCAGTCCAAATGTTAAACATTTGGTTGATTTTAATGTGAATTTATGACATAAGTTCATATACCAACTTATCGTAACTACAGGTAAGACTTTTAGGTTTATTAAAAACCAAGCAGAAACAAACAAATACTGTCCAAATTCTTTATTAATTTATTTTTATAATTAACCTAATTTGCATTTTATTTGAGTTTGGGAGGAAACCGGATCACTCGGAGTAAATCCAGCTAACATGGAGAGAAAAGCGACCTCTGTGCCGGTGAATCTGGGAACAAGTCAAACTAATTACCTGCAGCGCAAAAATACCAACAAATGGTGGATGACTTACGCTGAAGTGAAGACAGCCACATATCTGCTCTTAAATATAGGTAACATTGAAGTCCACATCATATGTCCTGTCTATTGTTATATTTTCATAGCTGCAAATTGTTCCACACAATTTCAATTTAAATTAAGAAATGTTTCCAGTATGATTCACCTTCACAGACACCTTGACCCCTCTGGTCTTCATTCTGCCATCTTCCCATGGACTTTGAAGCTCTACAGACAGGAGTAATCAGGATTTCCCCAGTTGTTCTCCACCTGCAGCTTCACGTATTTGAAGATTCTACTTCCGTGACGAGGGATGTTGAAGGTCTGTAGCTGATCTCCATCTTCATCATAAAGAAACCTTCCCAGTTTGGTTCCTGGATCTTCATCGGTTTCCATACCATAGACAGTAAACTCCTTTGGGGCGCTGGGGATAGTACGAGTTGGGGAGAAGGTCTTTGAGATATGGCCCAGTGAAACATGACTAATGGCAGTGGGGTGGGACAGGGCGATCACTAGATGACCCATTGAACCTTTGAACGACCAGCAGTTTCCTGGAACTAGTTCTGAGGACCCCTGAATCCCTGGCTTTACCGAGTGTGCAATAAGTGGTATTCCAAAGACTCTTAAATAATTTTCTGGGTGATGATATGTTTCAGAAGTCAAGTCGTGTACGATACTGGCTCCTTGAGGCCCCAGAGCGAATTCTGGTACAGTGTTGCCTTTTGGACGTAGAATCTTCATGTCTGTCTTTAGACTATGCAGCTTGTCATGTAGATGGCTCCGCCATGACTTCATATGCTGCTCCTTAGTATTCGGGGTTGATGAGACAGGAAACTGTAAGTGTCGTGACTCAGTCAACCTAACGACAGGCTAAGAGCTGGAGCTGAGGTGTGTTTTGCTCCTCTCCGTCAGGTGAAGGATTCTTCTTCTTCTTCTCCTTTGGGGTTTTACAGCTGTTGGCATCGTTCTGTTGCATTACAGCCTCCTTCTGGATTTAAACAGTCATTTCTTCTCCTCCTCTTGAATTATTGGAGACTTTTGATGAGTCCAGTCTCTGTCAAAAATCTAAAGATCACGCTCCTTCCTTCATCTTCATTTCGACACAGTAACATGTCTTTAATATTGATTTCTATTGGCCATTTCCTTTTAAGTGCATTCATCATTGCTCTTCTTTCTATTTCATACTTCCTGCACTCAGCAGGTAAAGTCTTTAGATATCCCTCTTCTTGATGGCAGTGCTTGTTTACTTGTTTTTTTTGTACAAGTATTTCAATCAAGAACACTAAAATAACCATGATCATTCACTGACATATTTTAAATCATAAATTTTAAATCAATTAACAGAGACACTACTTGTGGCCTACTTGGCCTGAATAATAGTTTGTCCTTGAAATAACACAGAGTTAGCTAATGTACTGCATATATTTGTGAAAACTTATACTTATTTGCAATTGTTTCATCAGTTGCCAAACTTTTGACCCCTACCGGCTATTGTAATACAATGAGCCTCTGGAGTCAATAAATTCATTAGATCCCTTCCATTTCAGGTCAGTCTCCCCCTTTTAATAGAAACACAAATTATATATTCTGTTACACATCAGGATTTAGGAACAGGTATTGGTAAATGAACTGACTTTGGAACTAAAAGATTAATTAATTTAACACAATCTCTATAGTCCAGGAAAATGTTTTATAGAATTTAAACTTATATTTTAACAGGTTATAACTGATATAAGTCAACAACAAATAATTGAATACACTGTAGGCTAGTGGTAATTCAAAAAACATTCCACATATTGGAACAGCATGTTACGTTTTATTAAGCTTTTAGGAAACTTCATGAATCTGATCAGCTCAACTAAAAGCTCCTGTTCTTTTGCCAGAATGGAAAATGGCTGTTTTATTTGCAGTAGTGACTGAGATAAACGTTAATCCTCTGTTGGATGATTGCCTTTTTTTTTTTTTTTTTTTCCTTTGAGAAAAATCATGGAAAGATTGAGGAAGTGTTTGTAAAACCTTTGTGATTGTAGTAATGTGTTTTAAGTACTAATGTGGTGATTGTGAAAGTTTGATTTGTATATAATCCATTCTTATGTCTTTTTTTTAAAAAACGAGTCATGTGTACAACTTTGAACAGTTCAAAGAGAAACTCTGCATTGTGCGGTTGATAAGACATGAGATTTTATTAATTTATTGTGACTTTTTCCTGAGCACTCGTACTACACATTAAAGCACATAACCAGCAAAATAAAAAAGTTAAAAATTATTTTAAAATTTCCCTTAAACAACATTCAATTTTAATTTAACAACCACAACACAAATACATTCTTACATTTATTTTATTTTCATCACAGTTTTTTTTTTTGTGCCTGGCATTTATTTTTTTATATACATTTCTTCTCTTAATGTAAATATTATGAGTGAATAGTGACACGTGCTTTGGGATTCCCAGACATCATCCTGTAGGCCAGGAACACTGGTTCAGTCAGGTTGGCCTTAAATGTGTATATATGAGTTATCCCGCTGATGGGGCTGACATTATAGAAGCTCAGTCGGTGCGTCTTAAAACTCAGTCTGATCTCCAACCTGCACGACACTGTGGTCCTCTTCAGCGGCACATTGTGACCCTGCTCAAAGGCTGTGAGCAGATTATTGAACCACATCAGACACCAGGAACTCCGGCTGCTCTCAAGAGCCGAGGGCAGACCGGTACGCTCTAACTTTCTGCTGTAGCACAGGCCGATGATCCATGGAGAGCCTTCCAGCTCCACTTCCCAGCAGTGTTCCCCTTCATGGAAGCTCTGGGTGCTGAGGACCTGGAAAAAGTTGGTAAACCTCTGGGGAGAAGGTGGGTAGGGCTGCTTTGTAGCACTGAAAGTGACCGTCTTCAAGTCTTCTGAGAGGACTAGGTTTGGATGGGCTGTTTCTGCATCAAAGGTAACCTCTGAAGGGTTGAGGGTGTTTCGAATGGAGCGCTGAATCTCTCCGATTCTTTCCCTAAGTTCAGTGTTCATGCTTTCCAGTTTGGGACAGACTCGTGCCATATTGACTTTTGTGTCGACGTGGTCCACTTCTTCCGCCACAGGCTTAGCCATTAGCTCTGCAATGCACGGTTGTAGAGTCTGAAGATCGCCACTGAATGCAGCCTCATCCTCTTCAGTCAAGAGGGACTCTGCCGTGAGCACAGCTTGTCTGAGTTGTTTTGTTAGCTCTGAAGCCTGATCGACTCTGCCACCTGTAACTTCCTCACCTGGAGCCAGCTCTTTTTCTATCAGCTGCATCACCTCTGCGCTGTAACTCTGCGTCAAGTCTTTTATCTGTTCTAAAAGTTTGGATGCTTTCTCTCTCAGCTTATTATTAGCAGCTGACTCCACAGATTCCCGTGCCTTCTCTTTCCTCAGCAAACTCTCTGCCATTTCCAACTTCAGGCCCAAATCTGTGATTTGAGATGCAAGTCGGAATTTGGGTTCTTCCATTTCTATCTTGCCTTTGCCAGTGTCTTGTTCTTGGCCTGAAGTAAAGGGGAGCTCTGAGGATCCAGACCCGACTAGAAAGTCATCCTTTTTCTTTGATTCTGAGCTATTCTGCTGGCTACCTAGAGCAGACACTTTAGAGTGTGATTCTTCTGTACCGGATCTAGCATCGCTCTTCACCTCTTCAACATCAGAAGGGTCTGCATCTGGTTTGACTCCCCCAGCTGTGGCTTTGTAAGTTTCAACGAGGCAGCACATTTTGGAGCTTTTTGCAAGAGTGCTGGTTCCCTGGTACTGTAACTGGCAGTCAGGGCAGCTATGCTGATCAAGGCCTTCTTCCATGGTCTGAAGACAAGCTAAGCAATAGGTGTGACCACAGGGAAGTGAAACAGGATCAGAAAAGAGCTCCAAGCAGATTGGGCACGTGAGCTCCAGAGCCATATCTTCTGGACACTTCTTGGAAGGCTGTTCCTCAGTCTCACTCACAGACATGGTGAAGACACTGAAAAAATAGATTACAGGGTTACACATGTGTTTTTATTTTTATTTGTTTACATTAACTTAGTTCACTTTTTTCTTGCCCTGCTTTTGTATGGAAAATAACTTTAACATAGTCGTTAAGGTTATTAGTGTAGGCTATGGGATTTTGGCCACTAAATGAGCACCAGACATCACATAGTCTTATATTCACTTTAAAATTGCAATGGTTAATTTTTGGTAATCTTACTCACTTGTATGAACGTATAAATTAATGTTTATTTTATTTTTATTAAGTTAAGCAATAATTTTCACAAACAAATGGGCAATTGGCGTCATAACTAATGGGTACTTAGTGGGGGCTTGATATAGCCATGACATCGTAAAATAGCTCGTTGAGGTTACTGGCCACTAACCAACATGACTGAGCACAGGAACAAGGAAACTATGAAGTTAAACTCGCAGTATAATTAGTAAAAACGTTAAATAAGTTAGGTGTTTTGTGTCGTTATATCCAGTATAAATCTGAAGCTTTGTATGGCCGCCAAAGTGCAGAGCAAAGTCTAACAATTTTGCTTCCAACTGTTTTTCTCTCCGTCGTCATTGTGCTGTCTGTTTGGTGGACTTGCTTAAGTTTCGATTTCCTGTTAACAGAATCTCCACCCTATATTTTGATCTCCACGCGGCGAAAGACTGACAGGTTTGAGTCGTTCATCTTCAATTGACTATTATGTCGTTAGATTATTCAGATCCAGTGAATAGTTTAATTTATTAATATGGCCTCTATTCCTTTTTAAATTAATAAGGGATTTGTTACCAAAGCCATTTTACGCATCACTACGCATGGTGGAAGGCGAAGTATATTTTCATCGCAAATGTTGATGGGTCGTTCTTTTGTTAATAAAGAAGGAAACAAACTTACCAGTGACACCACAGCTGCCTTCTGTATAGTCTTCCTGTTCAGGTGAGAGTCAATAAAACGCACTGACGCAAAGCTCAGCGGAGCCACGCATTCTGTAAATAAAACGCCTCTACATGCCCCGCACGAGCTCCATGCTGAGCAGGTAGCAGCTGTAATAATGACAGACGTCCGCCTCACATTAACGTGGCGAATCTTCGAAAATGGGGGGACAATAAAACATGAACAAATTAATTCTTGCCAGAACAATTAATGTTTTCGAAATATAGCTGGAACACACAATAACAAGGACGTTGTATATTTTTTTAATTGATTTATATTTCTATACATTTGATTTAAAATCAAAGAGGCAAATTCTCAGCTCAAATCCATTACATCACAGTAGGATAATGAAAGATAGGCAAAAAATAATAAATATATAGGCCTAACAGTCATTATTGTACAAAGGCACAGTGGCATGGTGACCTGCTCAGTTTACAGTCTTTGGAGTGAAGTCAGAGTCACTCTGACCTGCATCTGTTTTTATGCAACAATTTTAAACTTGGTAGTGAGGTACCTGAGAAGAAAGGCATGTGAAATATGTATGTTTCAAATTTAGAGTTATGGTCAGATAAATTACATATGCCAGTCCCCTTTTAATCCCTTTACACTATCCACATGCAGTACCATATTCCTCCTGGCTAAAACAGAATCTTAAATTAAACATTTTACATCATATTTGCTTACTTGGTACAGTACATGAAGCTAATGTAATCCTAATTCAAGTCCATATACAATCCCTATCGTCTACGTTAAGAAATGAATTGTACTTCTCCAAACCAAATAAAATGATATCAGGTTTGTCTTGAAACTGTGATTGTGGTTGAGCTTTAAGCACTGAACCAAAGATATCAAGATAAAGATTTAAAAAACAGGCAGTTTTTGAAAACTTTTGCTCATGTGCAGGAATAAAATTTCTTTTCAAATATGGCAGTTTTTACATCTGAAACATGTGACAGGATTAAGAGTATATACCAGTACACAGTTTAAATTTATATTTGGAATGTCTAGGAAACTTGTGCTCACAATCAGAAGCTAGTACTAATGCATAGTTATCACATTTTTATCATGTTCATATTTGCACTTAAAAAAATGTTGCATAGTGTATTTGGTCTTAGTCAATGTAACAGTGCTCATTATGGTTACATGCGTATCATTCCCTAATTTGGCTTTGTCCTTGAAAGACGGGACAGCTGCCTTCTGTTTCAGTTTGCTCAGTTTCTCATAAACACATGACAGATGGCAGGCAACATTCAGACATACTCAAGAAAATCTTTTGGAAAATTAGCCTATTAAGAGTGTTTGTTTTTGGTAGAAATGTGTGTTTGTTCACATGATTATGTGTCTACAGTAGTGCATCCAGGTCCAGCTCTGGCAGAGGCTCCTTCCAATAAGAGAAGCTGCTGTATTCAGGCCAGTCGAGAGTAAAGGACTTGCTGCCCTCCACAAACAGCATGGGGAAGAAATGTTCCACAAGCTCACTTAACTGACTGTACCTGCAAAACAAACACACACACACATATTTGCATCAGAACTTAACACACATGTAAACAATTGTAGGTTTGTAAAAATGGGTTGTCAGTCAGTCTTATGCGACAGTCTAGTATGTTTTGTTTTTTGGGTTTTTTTTTTTCGTTTTAAACAGATTTGTACAGAAAACTGTATAAACTTCAGCACATGGGGTTTTGTTTGTTGCAAATCTACCAATCTCAGTGAAATTGAATTAAAGTTTTTTATTGTGGCAAGTCCATAATCCGGCCAAAGCACTTGTATCAGTCAAAGGCTCTTTTTTGATATGACGTCGACGAAGTCTTTCTATAAAAATATGTACACATCTGTTTTGTTCCATACTTACGAGGACTTGTTGCCTTTCGTTCTCTCCTGGATTAGCTCTCCTTTCGGGTTGACTGTAAATAGTCTGGTGTCAGGCACCCCGACCTGCTTATAGGCATAAGCATCCTAAAACAGTAAACAGAAAGTTAAAGAGAGAGTAGCTCATTGCCTCTTTGAAGTTTGTTTTATCTTTGTAAATTCAAAAGATTGTTTGTCTGTTACAGCAGTAATCCCTGATCAATCATTAGCCAGTGTTTACTTACAAACCCCAGACGTTACTGCAACATCTCCTACACTTATTTTAACTACTGGAGTATATTCATGGATGAATATTTATATATAATAGGAGAAGGTAAAACCCATTGGTGTGTTTTTGTTTCTTATCTTAACAGTCCTTAGTGATCATGTATAAACCCTGAGGCTAAAATTAATGCCACATCTGACAAATGTCACATATCACACTTGGACACATCTCTATTCAGAACCAGTTTTTCAGCATTGCATTGCTTACATTCGTCCTGTTGCCAAAGGCCGCGTAGAAGGGCCGTCTCTGTGGGCTGAACAGGTCCCTGATGTCACCGAGACAGGCGATCTTAAAGACCTCGGGTTTCTTCTCAATAACTTCTCTGCAAAGATTAGGACAGACGGTTCACAGTCAAAATGGAGAGTCAGTATAAATGCTTGGCCCCTGTGATACATTTACAGTTGTATTTACAAAGCAAATTAGATGATTTTTTTTTGTGTGTAAGAGAAGTTTCTATTAGAGGTCACAATAACATTACATTGATTTTCAAACTTCAAAGACATTTTCCCACAAACGTTTGGAAATGGTGTAACACTTTTTCTTTCACACGGTTTGCTGAATTCTATTTATTTAATTGATTAATTTGGATAGAAGTATACACAGTGAATTCATCTTAATCAGTAGTTCAATGGTAATGTTCCTTACCTGTGTAGAGCTGAGAAGAGGCTGCTGGGAGCTAACAGCACAGGGCCTTTGGGGAGAACAATGCCTTCATCATTAACCCACTGAAGGTAGTCTTTAGTGATGGCAGCCATGCCTATGGCCCTGGCTGAACAATACAGGAACTTATAACCGTTTCTGCAAGGAAAGGGGCAACAACATATGAGGTCAACATAGAAAGAAAAAAATATATAGATTTCCTCTGAAAAGACATTTGAGCCGAGACCTGTTTTTTTTTTTTTTTTTAGGATTTGTGACAAAAGATTAGCCCTTCAAATAAATGTAATCGTTTTATAATAAACAGCTGAACTCGTTATAAAAGCCCAACTCAAGATAAATTAGAAAAATAGGGGGAAACAGACAAACATCTGGCATAGCAGATTAGACAGACATCTGCAAAATTAGAATTACATCATCTGTGGGAGATAAATTGAGTCTGTTTTTTGCCTGTGAAATGTTAGCACATGTGAAAGATCAGTACAGGGGGGAAAAAAAGAAAAACTAACAAACTAAAAAAAAACAAACACATTTTATGATGACTGTTGTTTAAAGCTGATAATAGTATTCTACACATACTGGTGTATTTTGTGGTAGAGTTTGGCGATGCCCTTGTGAGTCCAGTCTTTTCCAAACTGAGGTAGAATATGACCCAGAGCGTCAGACCTGCAGGAGACAAGACCTCATGATACGGAACAAATCAACTGAACACATGGCTTTCAAAGATGCAGTAGGGAGCAATCAGGCACTCTGCTTTACATCAGATTGTCTAATGTACATTAAGTAGACCACGGCATGCAAGAAAACAGTCTCTCTTACTTTGTGATGGTGCCGTCTATGTCTGATATGATGATGCGATCGTTCCAGTTCCACAGGTAGATGGCAGCCTCACAGCGACAGGTGCCTTGGTATTGCGTGGTCACACTGAAAACCACTTTGTTGGCTCCTTCACGCAGGTTCAAGTGTTCCTGGTTGTGAGAAAATGACATGATTAGCTTAGCTCAGAGAAAACAAAGGCACAAGAGCATCAGCTACATACATTTCATAGCACTAGAAAAGTCTTAATATAGATTTAGGAATATGTGAGCATGTGTTGCTCTTACTATCTGTTCAGAGGTCAGACGCAGTGATTTGCGGTACAGCTGGCTGATGCACTGAGTGGTGCTGAGGGTTTCTGTTGATAGGCTGGCTGGAATGGTTGCTTTTCTGCCAAGTCCAGCTGCCTCATCGCTGTCCATGTCATCCAATGTGGCTCTGGAGGAAAAGTGCAAATTTAATAACCACACTATTATTCTTTTGGTACTGTGCGTCTATTTAAAAGATTAAATAATAACTTACAAACACTCACTGAAAATTAAGAAAACTGTCCATATGGCTCTATGTAACCTCATTTACTGTAATATGGACAAAGCTTTAGCACCCTCTGGTGGCACTTGGGTAAACTACATGCTGAGACTTTGAATTTATTCATAAGAATACCATGCTGCACTTACTGAAAAATGAAAGGAACGCTATTCAGTCTAAGATATTCAAAGACAGTTCAAACACATGGATATGTTTCTTGGACTGCATTGCGTGTTTCCATAATGTTTCACTCCAATATTGGAGATCTTAAGAATGTAAAGAAATTGTTAATTAAATTTAGGTGCTCCCAAAATACAATGGACATTTGGATAGAGCCAGTGGAAGTAGAGGAGATCTTACATACAATACAGACATATTGTATGCAAATACTGAATGACTTAATCTTTCCAGCGATGCTTCTAAATGTCCTTAAGAACACTCAAACATTAAATGCAGAAGAACAGCTGTCGAGCAGGAAGACCAGATGTCAGCTGAAACAAAGCATGTGAGCTTTTTTAAGGCTGAGTTTTTCTGCTTCGTGAGATGACTTACTTTACTGAGGAAGATGCACTTGCCAGTGGCTCGTCTTGCTCCTCTTTTGAGATCGTTTGCTGAAAAACAAGGTTATATTGTCAGGTATATTCTCACAAGCAAAAGCAGCAATGACTTTAAAAAAAAACAAAAAACTCATTCATAAGTCAAATTTGGATTTCACAAAACTGCACAGAAAATACAGAATTTACTTTTTTTCCTTTTTTTTTATTACAGGTGTAAACAGGAAGCTGCTCAATATAACTCATTTGACTGGTACAGACAAGCTCTCTGGAAGGTACCTGGTTATTGTCCATGTTTCTTCTCCTCCAGGACAACCACCAGCGTCCACTCTTTTTAGGCATCTTGTCTTTCATCAGCCGGTCAACTGTACTCTATAATAATAATAATAATAATAATAATCATAGACCCAAAACAAGTATGATATAAGTGTTTCAACATTCATAAATTTAAAATACTATTATTTAAATAAAGTAAAAAAAATAATGGAGATAAAATACTGTCTCTACTGTTTATTTATTGATTCACTAAACTATTATTTCTAAGGCCTAAGGTAAAAAAAAAAAAGAAAAAAACATGAAATACCTTGGGTAGATTTTTCTGGAAGGTTGTCATTGACAAGACCATTGGAGCGGCAGCTGCCCAGTTATAATAGCTGTGAAAGATGAACAACCACTGACATAAACACCACAGTACTGACCATTTTTAATTCAACTAGACATATGTGCAATCAAACACCAACATGTGTGAAATCATTTACAGTTGCAGTAGTAAATCTTACTTGGAGTTGATGCAGATCACGAGGCTCGGATCTTCAATGATTCCCGGGTTGTTGGCAAAGTCCTGGTATGTCACGATGTGCTCCATGAACTTTTCTGCATTAACAGGAAACTCACAGTTAGCGGTGTGACCTCACTGTGGCTCCTTCAAATGTTGCAACGTTAAAAAAAACCCTCTCCACAACAGCAGAGTGGAGTCTCCCCTCCCTTACCTTTAGTGATCTGGCTGGTGTCGCCCACTTGTCCACAGAGGGACATGCTGACATCCATGTTGTAGGAGGTGGAATCGGACAGATACTCCGTCCCACTGTCCATGGCCCCGCTGCCCACAGACTGAGGGGACTGGCTCCCTGAGTAGGAGCCCTGCTCGGCCCCAAGCTGAGAACCTCCCTCTGTTTCACTGCAGGGAAGACGGACACTCAAATTCCATCACTGTGGACATTACTCCCATCATTGCCTTTTAATGTTTGTTTTGAAAATAGCTTTTCCAGAAGGATTTTTTATTTAAAATCGATTAAAAGTGTGCCACTTATTCAGTATTTTATTCATATAATTTAACATACATTATTTTTCAATTTACCTCTTGGGGAAATAAATAGCAGCCTCCTCTGGGTCCAATGTCCTCAGATCATCCAGGTAAATATCTGTTGGTCCTAAATGATGATTTCGTTTACCTAAAAAAAAATATATATTAAAAAAAACACAGTGACATAAATGCATTACTTAGTTAACAGACTCTACTCTGAGAAATTACTGTAAGCACATCTGAAGTTTGAGGGAAAGAATATCAAAGAGAAGGCCTTCACCCTTTTTCTTTTCCTCTTGCTCCACTTTAGAGGACGCTGCAGAAGCGTTTGCTGAAGCCTCCACAGTAGTCCAGCTGGCCCCAGCGTCTCCTACATTCACTTTTGCTCCACAGTCCTCCTCCCCTCCCTCTGCCCAGGGATCTATCCCACTGTCCCCCTCACTCAAAGGGCCGCTGCTGGTGGATCCCTGTTCCCTTTGCTCTGATGAGGCACCCTGCAGCTGAAGACCTGGACCCGTCACAGAGGAGCAGTCCTCACTCTCGTTGTTTAAACTGGTCTCACTATGTTGTTCTTTTGTGCTTGTAACATCAGTCTCAGTGTTATTATGCTCAACGCTGGTTGCGCTTGCTTTGCATGCAGGAGTATCGATTTCATCTACTAAATTCGCTATAGAAGAACACTGCTCCTGTTTTTCTAATTCTAAGTCCACGTAAGTCTTAGCGGCTGGTGCACAAGACATGTTGAGCTCAGTGGGAGTGGAATGAGCAACGTGAGAGTTTTTCTCTTTGGGTAAAGGGGGGGCCTGCAAAGTGAGGCTACCTAGATCCAAAGATTGAGTCCGTGGTTGAGGCCTAACCACGGTTACGCTGCCCATTCTGCCACAGCTGATCACAGGCTGATAATCCATGTCGAAGGAGTCCTGTCTCTCAATGGTGCAGAAATGAGAGCGGTCAGAAGGGGAGATGCGCTGCAACTCCACTGGTGTCCTCTCTGATTGACACAGCTGCAAGGGGGAGGTCACATCGAGCGTCAGTGTGGCTAATCACATCTATAGCCGTTTACGTTGTTCGTGTACAGGACATTTACGTACCATAGGAAAGCCGCCCCAGTTCCACTCTATCTGAGGCCCAGAGGAGCCCTTGGGTTTGACCACGAGCTCAGAGTCGCTCTTGGGAGAGGAGGGCCGACTTAAGAACACACTGCTGTGACGGAGAAAAAAAAAAAAGATCAAATGTGAGACAGAGAGGAACAAAAATCAACTCGTGTGAGGACAGGACACTGAAAGGACTCAGTATGACTTTATCTCTAACTGCTCCTCAAACTGCCTCAGTGAGACCCACGCTCAACACAAACAAAACAATCAGTCAATCAATACAGAGTAAATGTTGACATTCCTCACCTTTCCGCGGGTGACTGCTCTACGTCTGAGTGTGCATGAGTGTCTTGGGTCAGCATGGCAGCGAGCTCGCTCGGCTCCTCGGACAGCGAGTAGTATATTGACTTACTGTTACACACGTAAGAAGACATTTGTAAACCAGTGAACACTCAAATCAAGCTGAAAGAACACAAAATGTGGCAATCTCACGACAACAGCACAGCATGCAGCTAAAGTAGGCCATGAAAAACAACATGTAACATCAATAAAAGCTTATTGCTTCCGGTTCCGGGTCGCTGTTCGTGTGGTCGACTGGTCGGAGCTACTTTTAGCGTTATTTAGCATTTATTACGTTTTTCTTTGTTGATAGGTTAAATGTTTTTGTATAGTTGCACTGTCGTTATTTGCTGCTCTGTGTGCCCTGAATTGAATTGAATTGAATTGAATTGAGTTTGCTGCTTCAATGCATCACAGCAGGACAATAGGGTCTCTTATTACTACAGACCATTTCAACCAAAATGAGTAGATCACAAGATGTGCAAAAGTTTTTATTATGAGACGGCGGTAAGACCAAATGATACTCGCGCTGGCCTCAGATCTTGTATCATTCATAGTTGAAGTCTGAATCACAGACCTGACGTGCAGCGGTGTGATGGGCCCCTCTTTAGCGGGACTCTCCTGTCCAGCCTGATCGCTCTCTCTCTCCAACTCCCTCTCTCGCTCCCTCTCGTCCGATGAGGAGCCGGCCTCGTCTCTCAGGTGAGGGTCCGAACGGAATCGCTTGCGGCGCCGTTTCTTCTTGCGAGCGCCAGACCCGGCCGTGACGGATCCCTCGCCCGTCTCCTCGACGTCCTCCGGGGTCTCGACGGTGATTGGGGAGGTACACAAATGGGCCGGGACCTGCGACTGAGGAAGGAGGAGAAAGTTTGCAAGGAAGATTTAATGAGTTAATGGAACACAAATTGATACATTCTGACCGAACATTGATGAAAACGGATAATATGAAGGAGGGCTTAATCCATCTCACCTCCATGTTTTCGTTCTCCTCCACAAAGAAAGCTTCTCCATTGTCCCCCAGCTTCATGTGAAGGTCAACCGATTCACCATTTATCTCGATGTCCACCTGCAATAGTGACGCATTCGTTTGTCACATGATGAAAGCAGGAGAAAAAAAACCTATCGTAGAACTTTAGTTAAAGTGATCATAAAGGGAAACACTGACGATTTTCTCCTTGGAGCGCAGCACGCCCAGCTTGCCGAAGCGAACGTGAAAGGGGGAACACTGGAACGATCCATCAGGCTGACGCACCACGATCACGTCGATGCCTCCGGTCAGAGTGGCTGGGTTAAGGCCGCGGTACAACTCCTTCACCGTCACAAACACAGTCTCCGCAAACTGGCCCACAATGTTCATGGTTTGGGACTGAAAAAAAAAACAAACAAACAAAGAAGTGAGAACATCAGGAGCAAAAAGTGTCTGTTTAGTTTTCTCTTTCCATGTCTTCCAACTGTGATACATAACATCTATGAAAGAATTCTCATGACTCGATCATTGAACTAATCAAGATACAATACGAGCTGCAACAAAGCACATGAAGCATGGACTTTGTATAGGAATGAATGCAGTAAGCCCTGAACAGAAGGTAGGGGTTTCTTTTGAATAATGCAACGTCAGTGTTTCCACTGTTTAGAGTCAACCGTAATGACCTTTGGATCACATCTTATTCATGACTAATGGGCTGAAGATCAACAACTGTGAAAGAAGGTGAGGTTGTGTTACAGCAGACATACTCAGAGGCTTGTCACTACAAAACCTGAAAGAGCTACAACAGCCATTACTGTGGCAGAACAGGAAGAATATATGAGTTCCTGACACACACACACACGTTAATTTTTTTTTTCTTTTTTCATATCATCTTTTTTTTCCCCTCTTCAGCAAGCCAGAACATGTGGAACCAGAAGCAGCGTTAGGAAGTCAAGCACTCTAAACTTTTCCAAGGCTCCCGAAAGCTCCACATGTGGGCCAGTCAGAAGAACCTGCATCATTCAACGTTAGAGACTGTGAGAGTCACTTCAGTTCAGTGTGATGTAGAAACCGGGTTGTCACCTCATTTGACCTTACGAGCCCCTGACATGATTGAACTGTATCTACCAATACAGAACTATTGTGGAATTTGATTTAAGAGAAAAATGTTTTTTGAAGTCTCAAACAAGAAGCCAGTGACGTTAGCATAGGAATAACCAATTTAATCCTTTAAAAAAAACCTGATTTAAAAACACATTCAGTCAAAAGAAATCACAAAACGTTCATTTGTTCCACTTTTATGAAGCTCAAAGAGTGCAACTGCTGCTGACACAGCTTGTTCACATTGCTCACAAGGCACAGTGTGTGTGTGTGTCAGCTCTGTAAGACTGAACTGAGATCCACATAATCAAAGATTGTCTTCACAACCCAGTCAAACAGATCATATGTTTGTTTGTCATTCACCTCTCTTACATTCTTTTGAAAAACATCAAAAACAGCCATGTTAAACTCGAGTTGGTTCTGAGACGTGAATGCATAAAACAGAGACTGGCACAGTAAACTTATCGGACGCGTCCCCTCTACATTTACAGTTCAAAGTCTTACCCACAGCGAGGGATGTAGACGTCCCGTCCCAAGCAGACTCTGTTCACTGGACCTCTCTTCTGCCATACGACCACACTATAAAAGGCTCTTCCCATCCCACTTTGGCCAAACATTGGCTTCATCTCCACCCGAGGAACTGGTCGTTCCCAGGATGCTCAGTTCACTCTAAAGGCTAGACGTAACCCCCCCACCCGAGTCTGTCAGTAGATGTTAGGCAACATTTTGTTACCTTTAACAACTGACACCTAGTGACAAATATCGTACAGTTGATAGTAACAACTGAATAGTAACACAGGAAATTCCTCCTGATCAATTATCGTTGAAATGATAGCGCTCTATTCCACTGTGTCGCTGTGGCTGGATGCAAAATATAGCAATCTAGGAGAGAGTCCTGGTAAATTCAGTCACACGCTGATGCTTCCTCTGTCGAACACACACACACACACACACACACACACACACACACACACACACACACACACACACACACACACACACACACACACACACACACACACACACACACACACACACACACACACACACACACACACACACACACACACACACACTTTCCCCCCCTTGCACTGCACATGACAGCCAGACCAGCAGTTTCTGAAAGGCTTCGGACAGACTATTCAAACACGCTCCACATGAAAACACACAACTGAGCAATCACACAGTTTCTGGGTTTGACCACCACTCTCTGGGCCATCAAAGATGAGGAGGGCTCTCCTGCAGTCATGCTCTGCCAATACTGGAAAACCCGACAGGGACTGCCTGCCGGGTCAACTCAGGAGGAACTCAAGCAAAGACAGTGCAGAGATGGACGGACATCACTCCATGGGTTGGTGTATTTTTAACGGTACTCAACAGTAAGGTAGGCATACGTTTTTTTTTTTTTGTTTGTTTTTTTTTAAAAGGCTCAGACAAAAAGTTGTCATTGAAGTGAATATTTCATGGAGGACCTCTTGACGCTTTTCACACATTTAGAGTGAAAGTGCCAGATCAGCTGTACATTAGCAAACAGGAAGAACAAAAGCCAGCGGTAAACAATGGTAATGAGATATAACCAAATGTGGATCTGTAGAGAGTTTACAGAGGGGGAAGATAAGGGGTTAATCACTGATTCGTTCATGTATATACTCTTAGAAGTCCAGCATGGGAGAATTTGATGATATTACACATTAATTTGTCATTTATGCTAGTTCTTGATTTATTGGTTGTCAAAAATAATGAGTAACATTTGAACTGAAACTGAAAATTCTTCATGATGTTCTGAGTGGAGAAATTAAAAAAGTGTCTGTCAAATAATATGTCTTAAATCAACCAACTCTGTAATTAGTTATCTGCTTATTTGACTTCTCTGACTGATTCAGCACTTGATAAAATAGTCACACACACTTGAGCAGTAAAGAATCTTAAAATTTAAGATTACTCAATCAAGTGTCTAGACTGTCCAGACTGAGGCGACCTCAATGCACGTGCCCCCTCTCTGACCAATCAGAATTGCGCATTAAATTCTTGTGTCGGTTAAATAATATTTTAATAACATATGAACACAGATGACCATGGCTGACTAAATCTGAATAATTCAGTCCCTCGGGGTGCAGAGAAACTCATTTCATAAAGGCTTGTCTAAAAACTGGTGGAGGACGGTCAGAGTTTTTTCATTTTACAAAACATTAAAAATTAAAAGCAGGTTGTTCAATACTATAATGACAGAGAGGCCTAGACTACACCACGACCTCTATTAACTTTCAACACAGTTTGATAATGTGTATAAGCCTGTGTTCGTAACTTTAACACTTGACATTAGAGAAATATTAAAGAGGAAGGTCTTTCAATACAAACGTTCAGAGATATACGCTACAAGTCCTTCATGTGAAACACATTTATATTTCCTCCTGACACATCTTCATGTGTTTTACACGGAGTCAAATGTGCAAACATCTCCCGGACTTGTCCCAACAACATGTAAAAACAACATCACAAAGGACACACCTCTGTTTGTCCTGACTGTTTTTTTTAACGACGGAAGAATAAGTTAATGGCGTTTGTTCTCTGCAGAAATAAATAGAAAATGTAGATAGCAGCTTACCTTCCGTTGTGTTTTTTCAGGATTAACCAAACAACGACAGACATTCAGGATGCTTCCTAGTACGTATACTAGTGGCAAGTTTTCTGCGCATGCGTAAAACACATCACACGAAGAGCCAATGACGAGACTTAAAATGAAAAATGTCCCGCCTCTAACGTTCAATTGTAAACAAAGAAATATATAGTGCGCGAATTCCTGTCATTGTAATAAGAAATCATTAAAACAAAACAGGGAAGTATGTTGTTAAATTGGACAATTCAAATATATTAAGATTTTAACTAAATGTGGCACTAAAAAAAGCAAAAAAGTGATTCCGGCTGCTGAAAAGTACTGTCTCTAATATAAGAACAGAGCCCTGTACCTCAACTATAATGAACCCATTTAAAACATTTTGAAACGGATGTGTACACTTTAACTCATAGTCGCTTATATAAAAAAAAATACTGACAAAAGACCATGACACAAATCAGGGTTTAAACAGAACAAACTGAAATACATTATTATTTACCTTATGTAAGTACATGTTGTTGTTATTATCCTACACTCAAGCAAATGCAACACAAATGTGTTCATTTTTGTACTGTAAAGTTCAAGTTTGAATGACAATAAAGAAAGTCTAAGTCTAATATCTTTAGGCATTTGAGTTATTGAGTTATCACCATTTGATGTTTTATTCTTTTTAATTTAACATATCTTGAGTTTGGCCTCTTGTATGTTTAGTAAAGATAACTCAATTTATTTAGCCTTCCTGATAGGTTACCTATCTGTCCACATGATTCTTAGTAGCTTCAGGAACCCTAACAGCATTGCCACCTTCAACAAGCAGGCCTAGGTTAGTTTCTATCCAGGTAGTGATACTATCCACCCTGCCCAATACCACATGGCCCCTATTGGCCTCCCAAATCTCAACTGTTTAGTCCAGTGAACAACAAAAGTCAGGATATCACTGGTGTATCACTCAAACAAGTTTAAGTGATACTGCTTCTGCCATATTGGCACTTTACAACAGTCTACAGATTGACTTGTAGATTCTAGACCTTTTCTGGACTGAAAAGATGTGCCTGAGATTATATATATATATATATATATATATATATATATATATATATATATATATATATATATATATTGTAATGTATTTTTGACTACTGCTTTGATTACTAAAGTCTATTTTGCCTTGAAAAGGCCTGGCTTTGTATTAGAAGATATGCCCAATTTTAGACAAGTTCTTTTGAAAATATTTTCCTGGGCCGAGACAGTATCTTCAAAAGAATTTTATTACGCTGTGCATCTAACAATTTCATGCACTTACAGCCAGGCAACACTTTTTCTCATTTTGTCCCAGCACTCAATCCTCATCATTATTCATTGAGGAGTTTTTGTCACCTCTTGAAAATGGTAACTCAGGTAGTAGAGACCAGTAGAGGGCATCACTGCACCTGTATAGAGCCTTTCCTTAACCAAATGCTTCCATTCATGCTGGGAACTATTAAAACGTACATATTCTAATGAAAAATATATATATATATGTATATATATATATATATATATATATATATATATATTCCTCTGTGTTTGAAAATTTAAATATGCTCTGTTCCTTAAACAAATTAAAAATATGACAATCTGCTTTCAGGTTATATCTATGTGTATATAGTATAAAGATAACATTTCACAGAAAGAATAACATGTTTGGAAGCATTAAGACATATTTTTAGTCAAATTTTGAATATGCAGAAATGTCCTCGTGTCCCAAGATGTCATTTGTTTATATTGATGGTCAGATACTTTTTAACACAACACATTATTTATTGCCCTGTTAAGGAGATGATTTTGTTACACATTTTGGCGAAGGCAGGGTTTATTGGCAAAACATGAAATATATTCACACAAAGTCACTGTCATGATGTCATACCAATAACATCATAAAACAGATGTTAGCATCAAGGTTTTTTGGATTAAAAAGAAGAAAAAAAACAGATGTTAGCACCATGACATAATTCAAGGTGTTCCCTGCCCATTCAGGCCTCAGTGATGGCCTTCTAGACTGCCTATTTAAGGACACCAATAGCCTTACAACAGAAACACTGGCTTTCAAAACTGCTCTGCAATTGCTCACAGCTCTCTTCCCCATGTTTCCAACCCTCCACCAGACAGAGCCTCCTCTAAATGTTTAGGCTCTTTTCTCTAAATAAGGCAGCCTTATCGTAGTTCCTGTCATTTCTGCCTCTTTCCCAAACAACCCGAGCGGCGTCTGTGGCAGTAGCAAGCTGGAGCCTGTGCATTCTTTTGCCTTGTATGGAGAAATGGCCCTGCCTGAGATGTCTTTGCACGGGTCAGGCTGGCCTATCCATTGGACGGGGTGGAAAGGGGAGGGACCCACCGGGAGTCTGATTCTTTAAACAAACTTTCCAGTAGGACTGACTGTTTCCCTTTCACACTGCTGTGTTGGAGCCAGACACCAGGAGTTTGAGGGACTTCCAAATATTTTCTACCTGAAATCAAGGTGAGAAAGAAAGCTGTTAGAGAATTTCAATGAAATCATGTTTTCATGTATTCTAAAGGGCTGGAAGTGTGAATTCTCTTGTGCGCAGAGGTACAATGTTCCACTGTCAGCGCTGCGGGAAAAGAGGAGGACACAGATACCACTTCTGAAGTGGACATTTAAATTAAAAAAAAACTTTGCAAAAAAAAAAAAAAGATCACAGTGATAGATGTAGAGGATGCTCAACTTTAACCTGTTTATCTTTGTTGAAAGAGTATAAATGTACTGCATGCATGTGTGTTTACCACTGTGTCATCACTACAGCACAATAGACAGAGGAATTTCTGAATGTAGCTGACCCATTTTGATCACACACAACACACACACACACCTTTAATGTTGCCCCTTTCTTGTGATGAGAGCTTAACTTCCACTTCACTCTGTGTTTGTTTTTGGAATTTCTGGCTGTTGGCGTCCCCTCCTAAGTAGTGGTGACCTCCATGACCTGGAGTTAGGGAGAGGGATGACAGCCTTACTGTTTGGTGATAAGCAATGTGTGTGTGTGTGTGTGTGTGTGCTGGGGGGGGGGGGGGGGTTGGACTGAGGGACAGAGGAGCTTTGTCATCTGAGAGGATAAAAGGGTCTATAGAGAAGCTGCAGAGGTGGACAGAGAACAAATACATTTGTCAGAGCAAGTCAGGCTGAGGCACGTCAGACGACAAATGTTAATATTGCCAAAGTCGTCTGATCCTTTGTGAATTATTTTTGTAATCATTGTTTAAGCTGTTTTATTCTGTTGACTTCAGGTTCAGAGGGGCTCGAGAGTAGACGTATGTGTCCTTCACCTTGAAAATGTAACATCACACTTTTCAAAGTGTCCCAATTATTGATCGTTTGGAAGAGAGATAGAGCTTGACACCAATCAGCCTGTCTCAGGAGAGAGTGCACAGCTGTATTATTGCAGCCGAAAAACCAGGCACAACTTAAACAATCACATTAACCTTCTGTTTACACTAGAGCAATTTAATTTTTGCCCCAACAAATTCTATAAGCGCCTCACAATAGCAGTGTAATGACACTGTGGATTGTTGTGGGACAACTGCAGCATCTATGCGAGAAAAAGAGCCGTTCTAATTTAAGAATTCCTCTGTTCATAGAGTCTTAAATTGGAGCTAGATGCTGTTTTGTTTACAGCTTCCTCGCTGACTGCTAAATGGAGAATGTTAGGACTTAGAGCCAACAACATACATGTTTCATGATTCTCCATGTATCTGACTACAGGGACTGATTCTGACTCCTTGTCAGAGAGTAGTTGAAGAAAAAGGAAGAGTGATCCAGCATGTGTCTGCAGCGAGAGAAAGGAAGAGGGAATGTGGCTGACAAAATTGTGTGAGTGTGTGTGTGTGTGTGTGTGGTGTGTGTGTGTGTGATCTTAACCTCCAGCTTTGTTTTACATCAACTACATGAAGTGACACCTTTGTACTGAGAAATTAAACATACAGAACCATTTTTGGACTGTTGATCTTTATGTAAATTCTGCAGGGGATAATAAAGCCTTTATAATTTGCATTGACCATAAAATTTATACATCAGCTCTCATATTTAAGCAGCACTCATTTGTATATAGATCAACAAGGGAAGACACTTCTGTACTTGAGATGAAAAGATATTTAAAGCTGCAGCCCACAAAGATACAAATATTTTAGGCTCACCCATTAATGAAGCTTACTAGACCTGATGACAGACAGTGTCACACAGACAGTGCAAGTGGAGACAGAGATTTGTTGAAAACAGGACAGCAAAGATCTATTTTTAAATAGATGTGTTAAGTGTTAGAGTACACCATGCATAGCTGTTACTGCTATGTGCTGTTCCTGTTACTTGTTGCTATAGCAATGAATTTATAATTAATTGTAGATTCCAGGTTGAAAATCTTTGAATGTACCCTGATGCAAATGTATATGTAAATCTTCATATTTGACTACCCAAGCAAATGGTGATCAAAACTCAATCTTAAAATTCATTTGTATTTAAAGGAAATTCTTTATTAGAATTATATTTCCAATAGATACATTTTTGTAATTGTAAACATTGGCAGGATTTAATTATCAATTGTCAAAATGTAAAAACTTTAATCTTAATTATTATTGTAATGCTGTAAACAACACAAAAGAAATCTAAGTCTGTTTACCTAGAAAGTCTACTGTGGTTTTTAAGTGTGATTTAAAGACATATATTTAAGTAAGAAGAACATAAGCAATGTCTTAAAGTTCACCAGATAAAATTCTCTTCGTGTGTTAGTTACATTTAGTCACATACAATATGCACATGACCTCAGTGTCTCTCAGGGCATGATGTCATGTCACCTCATCTATGACTCATCAAGCACATTCACCTGCTGCTTCCTGCCGCTCCTCTGTCTGCTATCACCCGCTGTGTATCACACAATCCCATGACACACACACACATACACACACAACCACATACACACACATACACACAACACACACACATAAACACACACAAACACACACACATACACACAAACACACACAAACACACACACATACACACAAACACACACACACACACATAAACACACACAAACACACACACATACACACAAACACACACACACAAACACACTCAACACACACACACACACACACACACACACACACACACACACACACACACACACACACACACATACGCATGACAAATCCTTGCAGGCCTGAATACGAGTGACAGGTCTAATTCTAGAAGGACCTGAAGCTAGCTGCAGAGTGCTCTGAACACTGTGTGAAATGATCACGGCCATCTTTTTTCACAACATCCAGGGGAAAGATATGATCCTCACTCAACAAGAAGTGAGGAGAAAATGTTCTATTTTATAGAGAAGAAACAAAGAGCTTTATGACTGCAGAATAATATATATAATAGAATCAGTTTATTATTTACAGTGATGCTGAAATGTATATTTATTGCTAAGTTATGTGAACAAACGATACACCCAAGCCAAGCTTTCAATAATGATATCACAATTTTTACATTCTAGTTGACAAATTATTTTTCAATGAATTTGCTCAGGCCCAGATCCAGCCGCCACCATGTCGAGCAAGCGCGCCAAGGGAAAGACCACCAAGAAGCGCCCCCAGAGGGCCACCTCCAACGTCTTTGCCATGTTTGACCAGTCTCAGATCCAGGAGTTCAAAGAGGCGTTCAACATGATCGACCAAAACAGAGATGGTTTCATCGACAAGGAGGATCTGCATGACATGCTGGCCTCTCTAGGTGCAAAGTAGTGCTCCTCTTGTCTTTACACATATATCTCAAGTTTAAATGCAGAAAAAAAGACACTGCTTTTAAAAGATTGCATACTTTATCTGGGAACTCAAGTGCCCTGTAAAGTCTGAAAAAACAAACAAACAAGGATCTCAAGCTTAAATCAGTTTGGAGTCAGAAACTACACATTCATAACAGATATCTTGTTTCGAGTGAGGAAGAGGTTATTTTGCAAGATATTTATAAACATTTATCTCTTGTGGTGGGTCAAAAGTATAAAGGCATGGTTTTATCTGAACCAAAAGTCGAAAATATCTTGGACTCTGCTGCTTCAGTTATGAAGATTTTTTTTTCCCATTTTCTTTCCGTTCCCTTTTCTTTTGCAATATATTGCTCTGAAATGCCTGCTTTTGAACACCCATGTTGTGAATGAAATATAATTAAAATAGTTTTCAGTGTCAAGGTTGTTCTACTGTCAATAGACTTAGAAATAAATGGGAGTATTGTGGAGTCTAAAGAAATAGCAGGTGTATGTAACTGTGCCTCTCGTCCTCAGGTAAGAACCCCTCTGATGAATACCTGGAGGGGATGATGAGTGAGGCACCAGGGCCCATTAACTTCACCATGTTCCTCACCATGTTTGGCGAGAGGCTCAACGGTACTGACCCCGAGGACGTGATCCGCAACGCCTTTGCCTGTTTCGATGAGGAAGGGTCAGGTGAGTCAGTGTAAATAAGTCGAAGCGTTCAATATAAACAGATCCCCCCCCCACTTACACAGGTTTAATCACTGACCTAATGGATTTTTCTGCATCGAAGGTGTGATCCATGAGGACCACCTGAGAGAGCTGCTGACTACCATGGGCGATCGTTTCACGGACGAGGAGGTGGACGAATTGTTCAGAGAGGCGCCAATTGACAAGAAGGGCAACTTCAACTACGCAGAGTTCACTCGCATCCTCAAACACGGTGCCAAAGACAAGGATGACGAATAAAGCAAAAAACAACTGCCTCACTCCGGCATTCAAATTGCAACACAAATAAGTCTCTAGTTCCAACCTTTGTGGGCCTCGTAGGCCTTAAAGAAATATTAAAGGAATATTTTTTACATCAAAATGTTTGATACAAACGACCCAAATGGATATTTGGTTTTGTTCACTTTCAGCTGAGCATGTTTCAGAAAGGTAGGAGCTTGTAATTTATTTGAGATCTGCATTTTGTTGAAATCCTGACAGATCATCACAGGGATCGTGGTTGGACATTCAGAAACACCAAACATGGTTTTTGGACTTACTTAGCGCTTCATCCAGTGCCAACAATGTTTACTTAGCCATCACACCTGCAAAAGAACTGCATATGTCTGTCTATCTGTGATATTTGTATCCTTGGTATGTCAGAAATGGATTAAAAAATATATATTTTTCAGATTGTTTTATTAAAAGTGAGGCATAGTTCCATTTGTTTTTAAAAAGCTCTCATCCTTCCCTCAGCTGTTGTTTGTAGCCTCTGTTGAAAGATCAGGTAAAGGCCTTTGTATGTGTAATTGAAGGAATTGTCTTGAAAACGCTTGCACGAATAAAGAAAGTTTTTTAATTCCATTGATGGCGAAAAAGTTTCTGTGCGTGCTTGGCTGATTATTTCTTAAGTCCCTGTATTCAGTCTTCACATGCTCATGTTGTGGAACTTTACTTTTAACAACTGTGAAGGAGAAAGTTTAGGACAGTGAAGATAGAGCAGTAAAAAGTTGAAGGGCAGTAACCTAAATAAACATTTATTTTAAACTAACATGTAAAAAGTTTAAACAATAGATTACTACTGAGAGGAGAGAATCAAACTAATTTGTCCATTCGAACATCTCAAAATGTTTGAAGTTAGATGAACACTGAACATTTTGTATAAGTGCAATAATATTGAAGACTATCTGATCATGGAGGTTATGTATAAGCTATTTTCATTAAGGCCATTTTTAGCTGCATCTATGTCAAGTTCCATTCAAATCCGTTTTTTTTTTTTTTTTTTTTTTTAAATATTTCACTTTATTGGATAGAACAGCTGAAGCAGGACAGGGAAATATTGCGAAGTGCAATGAGAACCGCAGCCTTTGTAAGTAGGTGATGTGACATAACCGCTGGGCTATCTACCATCTACTATTGGTCTGTTTTTGTGATATGAAATACTTTGTTGTCCATGATCTAAAAAATGCTATTCAAAGGCTGTTGTAGAAGAGTAATTGAGTTTTTGTTTACAAGGTAGGTAACATCTATTGACAGGTTCATAATTCACGAAAAAGGGCAAAGTTGAGCAATTTGCCACGAAATAATTACATTAACATTTTATGTTCGTACAGCAAACAAAGACGAAAGAAGAAGCACCTATGGAAAAACTGAACTTTTATTTCTTTGAAATTATTGTACAAAACACATTTAAAGTTTAAGGCATATATTGCACAGACTATTGAGAAGTTTTGATATAAAAAGAGACATTATCCCTTAGTCGTAGGTTTAAGGCACAGCAGCCAATCATACTGCTAACGGTCATGATTCACAACGTTGAACTTGAAAAACATTTTGAATGCATTTGGCTGTGGAAAAAAAAAAAAACTACACAGTTTGAAAGTTCATGCCTATAGAAACAAAAAACACGACTGAAAATATTTACACACGTCACATTGTCTGTTCTGATTGAAGCGGCACACTGCATCTAAAATCACATACAAACCTTACAATTTAAAAAAAAAAAAAAAGTCTCTTCTGAAGCCAGCCATTTCCAGTATTATAACCGATAAGGTGTTGTCACAGTGGCATGATGGAGAATGAACAATAAAAAATGACTTTAATACTTAGTATTCTATGTTACCCACACCTGACTGGACCTGTGGAAATTGAGGTATAAATGCACATCAGTTTAGTGTGAACCAGTAATGAGAAAAAACGGGGAAAATCCACTAACATCCACAGATCAATAATGGCAGTGATGAGCGACAAAAAAAAAAAAAAAATACAGTCTCAAGTGGAGTGTTTGGGTTTATAAATCTACCATGAAAATGTTTGTTTTTTCCTTCGACAGACTTTTCCGTCTCCTCAAACATACAAATAACCATTTAAACTCAGCACAGCTCAAAGACAGGTAAACTTACATTATTAAATCCTGCTAAAGTATTATTCACATGGGAATTAATCCACATGATGCTACTGTTAATAGAAGTCCAGATGGCATGCAGCCATATATTTCGGTTTATGCTAAGTCAGTTTCATGGAAACTACAGCTTTGTGAATGATTTTCAGATCAAAAGAAACCATTTCTAAACACAGATGGAAAGAACTGATGGGGAAACACAATGCGTTTAATGCTCTTGGACCCTCCTGGTTTAAATAAACAAAAACAAAAAAAACAAACCTGCTAATTTGCTCTATACCAGTTCATCTGCTACATTAGCTTCATCAAGACACTTTACTCAGATCTTTACACACCTAAGACATTCAGGTTTGAAAAACAATGCCCAAGTCCTAACATCCATATTAAATGGGGAAATCAAGATAATTCATATGTCATAAATATGAGGATTTAACATATAAAGTGTGCAGCACTAGTTGCCTCGACTCCAAGCAAGTGTAACGTTTCAGCTGAGGAGATGTAAGAGCTTGATGTCAGCGGGTCATCAAGCTGCCCACCTCCCCACTCAAATTGATTTCTGTAACAGATCCAATGTGACCTTCTCTCCCTCATCCTGTCTCCTCAACTAAAGTCCCTGAAATACATACACAACTGATCATGGTGGAATAAATAGGAAAGACACAACTGCATCATTTTCAGCAAAAAAACACTAAGTGTGACCAGTTTTATAGATTTAAAAAAAAAAGAAAAAGAAAAAGAAAATGACATCATTTGTTGAGAGACTTCCATGACGGCTAATTAATCTATTCCGCTTTTAACATAGAGGAAGATCAATGTGTGCGTGCGTGTGTGTGGGGGGAAGAGACATTCAGAGCCGAACAATCATTTTTCCTTCTATTGATCTCCAGGGGAAAAAAAGTGGAGATGTAGTTGTTGTGATAAAAAAAAACCAAAAAAAAAATCCCCTTTTCTCCTGGAGGGGAAAGAATAACAGGCAGCCTTGATAATAAGAATGTCTTTTGTACATTCATCAGAGTCTGGTTATGCTACTGAAGAGGCTAACTGCTGGTGATAGAAATTACCAAAACTGGAATGTGTTTTTTTTTTTTTTTTTTTTACAATTACCGGACATTTTTCTCTTCATTCATTTTTGTCATGTGGACAATAAAAATGTAAAAAAAAAAAAAAAAACATAACTTCACTCTTAACCGAGTACTGTTCATTGTAGAGTTCTTACGAGCAGGTGCCTCCTTGTAGAAAATATTTAAAACGGCAAGTTCATTGTCCGTTGAAAACATTTTTCCGAGTTCATTGGTCTACTTTCACTCCCCGTTCCTGCAGGCACACACTTGTTGACAAAAAGGGATGAAGATACATTCTCCTATATACATTGTTGTCCAGCCAAAGGGAATGACCGCCAACTCTTCTCCAATCATATACATGCATTTATTTTTAAAAAAGCGGGGGCGAAAAGGAACCTCCGGCTCCTAGTTAACCGTTTCACTCACTGTGTGCAGGCTGTGTTGTGGGCCCCAGACCGCGCTGATGGGGGTCTTCACCACTTGAAGAGAGCTTGGTTGTCTCGTTTCAGTGTGGACCATGCTCCAAACGCTGGGCACTATCGCTGAACTTCTCTGTGAGCTACTGCTAATGCTGCTCATGCTATTGATGCTGCTGCTGGAGGAACAGACCTGAAGAGGAACAGACGCGTGTTGAGAAGCCTGACCCACGAGGGGAGTTACCGTGGACGTCATCGGGGCTGAAGCGGGAAGAGAAGTTAGAGGTTGTGCAGCGGGGAGGACTGAGGTGTGAACTGGGGCTGTTGATAAAGCCGCAGTCGACACAGGTGAGGAACAAGTGGGGGATTTGTGGAATGGCAAGTAAAGTGGGACTCCACTGGGGGCCGCCTTGACAAGCGCTACGCCTTGGGTTGCGGACTGGCTTACAGCGGTGACAGAGGGGGAGCTTTGCTTGGAGGAGATGAGGACTGGTGTGGGCATAGAGGCTAGCCTCGTAGCTGGGACTGACGGACATGTCGTGAGCGGTGGGGCTGAGCTTGAGGTTGGAGTTGATGGTGAAGCCTGGGCGAGAACTGGAGCAGCAGCAAGTTTCTGGAAATTGGGTTGTACCAAGACTGAGGCAGACACTGGGAGAAGAAGAGGCTGACTCGGGCTGGAGGATCTGACAGAATCCTGGTCCAAGGGGCTCCAGATGATCTTATTTACCGGAAGAGGGGACTGCCTTGGTGAGGAAACTAAAACTGGAGTTGGGACTGGTATGGAGGCTGTTAGCGTCGGAGGCATCCAAGCCTTTACAGAAGTTACAGGTGAAGCTGGAGCAGCCATTGCCTTCTCCATCAGACTTTGCACCCTTGAAGGATCCATGACCTGCTGATTGTCCTCTGGAGGCGGCGTGGGTCCCATGTCACTGCTGTACGTCTCCACATGTTCCGTTTTTGAATCCTCTGCAGGTCTGTTCTGGCTCTCCTTGAGTCTCTTTAGGTTCTCTTGCTCCGCTGCCCGCTGCAGAGCCGCATCCACGAGGAGCCTTAAGTCACTGAAGTCCTGAGTGGGCAGCAGCTCGGGAGGAGTTGGGGGAGGTGTGTTGAAGAGTCCGCTGGTGGGGCTCGCTGCTGTTGTGCTGGTGAGAACAGCCCCCTGTTCCTCTGCCTCCCTCAGCAGACTCTGTGTATCGAGCCTCATCAGAGCCTGGACTGAGCCTTCCTTGCCAGGGTAGCCCGCGCCTGTCAGAATGGCGGTGGCCGTGTTCCCGAGAAGGCTCAGGTCCAATGTGGGAGCAGAGCGGATGACAGAGGGCCGATGTTGAAACAAGGGGGGAGAGGTGGAAGAGTTGCTGTGTGGAGAACTGGCTCCGTCTCCGTTAGACGAGGGGCCGTCGGTTTTGCCGCCAACCTTGCGGGAGATGGTGAATTTTGTGGGGTCTTTGCCATCCTTGCGAAGCAAGTCAGGGAGGAGGCGACGGCGTGCGTTGATGAACCAGTTACAGATCTGGGAAAAGAGCAGAAGTTTTCTTGGCATTAAAAAAAAGACCTGACAGGTTGCTTACATGGATGTTTTCTTATAAATAGATCAAAAGGAAGGGCTTTTTCCAAATTCATTTTATCCCCCTACAGCTTCAGACCCGATAAGTCAGAATCACAGCTCAAGCCTTGCATCACAATCAAGCTTCTGAAATGTCTTGGCTCCGTGATCTGAACAACCGCCCACGCACTTCCCTCATCTCAGCTGTACACGAGGCCTTTTCACCCCCTCTAGTGGTGTAGCCGCCCACACGGGGAAGAGAGAGAGAGAGAGAGGGAGGGTGAGGCAGACAGAGATGAGAGCCCTCAAAACAGCTGGCAATAATGAAGCTCGGAGCTGAAATATGCTGAGCCACAGAGAAACCAGCCAGAAGCATTCCAGTGAACTTACTGCAGAGACATGGACAAGAGGCTCCGCCTTATGATGATCTGTGATGTCTCCACTAACACTCCGCAGGTTTACACGCAGTTCAGTAGCTTGATGAAGCTAACTCAAGTTCACGTCATCGTCCTTTTGCACTACTATCTTATTTAGTCTTGTACATATTAGTCTTTAATTGCTCGTTTATGTTTTTAATTAATATGTAATGTTTACATTGTACAGAGGGAAGTTAAATTCCTTATGTTAAACATACCTGGCCAATAAAGCTGATTCTTCTATTTAACTGGACTACTCCCCTTGCCCAAGATACAAGCACCAGGTCAACAGTCTAGTTTGTCCAACTTTAAGAAATACAGCTAGGCACACTTTCCGTATGACTTACATGTTTACATGTATTTTAAAATCCAGTTAAATACTATACAATGTCTTTTTCTAACTGCGTGTAAACGCACAGCGATGTCAGCATCATTGATTGACAACAGAGAGGGCCGTAGCTCTGAGAAGTTAATGATACATTTCAATAATCTATTTGTCGGAGGGATGAGACTTGAGATACGGCCTCCATTCAAATCCAGTTTTTTTCTTCCACTTCTTGTCTTCGTTGACAAACAGAGGGATTATAGGCACATCGTGTAGACCTTCATTAAAAGGAAAAGATCTGTCCTGTGCTTTTATTTAAGCTCTGTTAAAACAAAACTTTGAGTCATCTTTAAGAATGACAAAGTAGTGATGAATTTGTAGAATATAAAAACTGAAATTGCCTTGGTAGATATTTTAGGCCTTCAAAGATCGACTTTGTTTGAACAACCACAAAAACATACACACACACAAGGACAGACATAAGATGGACGAACAGAAAGAAATACCCAAAAAAGTCGTTTCCTGAGAACAATTAATGTTTGAAAAAAAATTAAATAAATAAATCCTCTGCTCACCTGCAGCACAGAGAGGTTGGTCTGGCCCGACAGACTCAGTTTCTCTTGTTCTGACGGGTAGGCATTGAAGCGGTGCTCGTACAGCCAGCTCCGCAGAATCTGCACCGCCTCCTTAGGCAGGTTGCCGCGGCGACGGCGCTTCCCAAAGAGCCCTCTCCCTGACAGGTCGAGGGGAGAACCATCATCGCTGTCGGACACGGCAGAGGAGTGCTCCTGCTCCGGGCGATGATCGTCTTCCAGAGCTGAGGAAGAGGAGGCGAGAAGTCAGTCAGGCTGTTACGGACACCAACTTACGTCATGAAGGGAACGTGCTTTCATCAAATCTGTGTGTCGTCTGCTCTAAAAAGGCGTTGATCTGTGCAAATGGTCTTTTGTTGCATCTTTATTCAGTAATGCATGGTGTGAGAAAGAGAGAAGAGAGCCATTTGAAGTATTTCATTTCTTGTAAAAAAGGATTTTATTGACTTTATTTTACAAATTAAAAAGCGCAACTAAACCAGGGACAATGTGAGAACAAATCTGAACAGGTTACCAATGTATAAGTGCAAGACCTTGTCAGTCAATTTATTCTGCCTGTTTTTTTTAAAAATAAACATCTATCCTGATTTTTTTTAATCGTGAGATTTTAGTAACATTTCTTTTTAAAAAACAAACAAAACAAAGGCTCTGATTTTTAACTTTGTTGGATTTTCTTCTGTCACTCTGTGGCTGGCCACAGGAGAGAATTTCCACTCAAAATGGAGTATGCCTGCTCCCAGGGGTGGGTTGCAGAATGCAGTAAATGTCTTTCTCTGGGGCTTGGTGAAACCTGACCCCTGGGGGCAGCGCCTGTCTTCACAAAGAAGATTGTGTGCATATCAGCATCACAGTAGCCAGTGGCCCTGGAACCTATTGACCATGCAAAGGAGGTCGTTTTCATCTCATGCCACTTGGGCTCTAGACTGCTGCAGCAGTTGACAAATCTTTTGAATCCTGCATTCCTGGACAACAAGGGAAGTCCTAAACCCACTTAGAAATGAGGGGGAGTGTAACACATGAGGACAGTAGTTCATTTCCAAATATAGCATAAGATCTGATAATACCTCAAAAGTAACTTTAGGTCTGTAGTTTTATTGATAATTATCTGTATAATCTCCCACTAATTATCATTTGGGATTAAATGAGCAGATCATCAGGGTTAGAAATCAAATATGTTGTGTGTTTTTTTAAACTGGGAAACAGGAAGAAAACAACTGAGTTTGCATTAGTGGGATTGGATCAGGTTAAATCTTTTTGTGTCTGATAGTGTGGTCCTGAAAGTTGGACTCAGTCACTCGATGACAGACATCTCAGAGTCATAAAGAGGAATGGTGTAGCCCACAACAAAGCTCAATCCTCACAAGTCTGAGCACTGCATCATTGGATAGACGTTTAAAAGGTTTGCCATAAAATACATACAGCCATTAAATCCGCGACTGATTCAATTCAAGCCAAGACAAAGTTGAGACAGATGTTTTGCTATGTATAGTGTGGGAGTCAACTTTTTGGTGTTAAACTTTGTTGCTTTGCACACACAAGCAGGCCTTATAACCCTGTCCTGAAAAAAGAGAGAAGTTATTCTAATGCTTAAATGGGTTTAAAATGCTCGAATCAAACTGGTCCGACTGTTCAAAAGTTAACTTTTTCTTCTTCACAGCCTCGCAGTTTTAATGTGAACGTCAGTAGTTCAGTCAATCACACCAAACATCAAGTTTGGTGACTCGCTCTTTGTCAAAATGATTACGTCACACTTTAAATACAGATGACGGCCGCCGAAGAAAAGACCTACAAAAAGCTAAATGTAACATTACAAAGTGACTGAACGACGGGGTTTGTTTAAAACGAGCCATTTGGAGCGCACAAAGGAGGCAGGCAGAAAAAAACACACAGCCTCCCTCCCGCATGTCACTCCGCCAGATGGACACCATGCCTGCCTCCACAGATAACTAGCTGGCTAGCTGTCCCTCCAAATTTAAACACAAACACACGCTGCATTTGCTCGCAACAAAGAGCACCGCATACCAGGCTAAACCAACAGAGAAGACACACAGCTCCAGGCATGCACACACTGACTTATGGTAGAGAGATATCAAATAAAAAAAACTCACCTCGTTTGAATGCTTTCATTCTTTGTTGATGGCTTGAAAAACGCGCAGCTGTCCAAGTTGCTTGCTGTACAAAGCGTGCCCGGGAGCTTCAACGATGGTTGACACAGCGCCACTTTCTTCCAAGAAACAGGAGGTGTTGCTCTTTTTCACAGATTTACACGCGTCGCTTTTAGACTTCCGCAGCGAGATATCATTTCACCTGGCTGTCCGTTTCCATTTCTCCCCCTCGTTTTCTACCAGGAATACTGTTTTCTGTTTTGTGTCGCCTGAACCTTTTTTTTACCTGCCTGCAGCAGCGCCAGCTTTTTGCCAATCTTGACAGTCGCAGCTGAACATATCCCGCCCTCATCAACAGCTGTCAACCAATCACGCGCCTTTTGACGCCTCCGTTGCAGTCGTGAGCCAATCACAGCGCTTCGCGACACAGCAGACAGACCGTGTCTCTGTGATTGACGGGAGAACCATTTCATTCAAAGAACATCACAGTCATTCAAACATTGTTGTTTTCCCTACACGGATGAAAGTCTGCGCTGTAACACAGGTTAAAGCACGGTTAAATATGGAAACGTGGTAATCTTAGCTGCAACTGTGGCCGATTTAATTCCTAAATGCGGGACACCGCTACACAGTGTCTTGGACCTTATGTAACATTGTGCAAAATGTTCTGGTTACATAAATCATAAACGTCGAATACGTCGCTGGTGACCACATCTGTAGGCTACAGTTAGTTAAACTGTATTTATAAGTTATTTCGACTAACTGATTGATATTGTATATGCTAGACACGCTATGCAATCTACGTTTGTTTCATTCACGACTTGAAAAACAACGGAGAGTTGTTGCAGAGGTGTTGAGACGCTCCTCTCATCTCTGCGAGATTCCCTTCTCGGTGAAATGAGCGGGAGTCTACAAAGTAGGTCAAATAATGCTGCCTAATAAATACATTGAAAGGAATAATGTAGTCAACAAGCGGTATCCTCGTGTCCTTTAAAGTCTGCAAACATTAAGCATGATCACGTTTTTGAAAAAAAGTATCTTGTGCCTTGTATTTTATTATTACTTCTTTTCATTATACATTTAAACAACTTTGAACTCGTAGATCTACAGCGTTGTAAAAGATGAAGATGTTTCAGTATGTTTCTTTTATTTACAGAGGACGACTTTAAAGAAGCACATGTGGGGATAACCAAAAAAAAGCAAGAATTGGCTATTAGTTCCATCTTAATATCAAAGAATCCTTTGATGCAGTATTGCACTTTTTTTTTAATATTACCAGAGTGTAGTGACAAGAATAAAAGTAAAAATGAATTCAGGACAAAACACCCACTCATTCACAACTTCGTCTCAAACAATGCAAAACGTTTACAGCTACTAAACCCCACAAACCCTGATATAGGCCAATATAGCCTATAGAGTAAGTTATCCTATTATTTTAAATATGTACTATGTCCATAAAATATATACTTTGCTTTCTATATGAAATCAAATTTAAATAAGAGCTGCCCCTCACCACTTTTTTCAGTTATGCCCAATGCAGTAGACTAACACAGATATTGTAAGCTACAATAATGAGCTTGTTTCTGTGGGAACTGAAGTATGGAAGTGGATTCACTTTCATCCCAACTGAGAAAATATCGTACACTGAACTGCTTCTCCTTATTCATCTCCTTGGTTTGAACCTTAACTTTCAGCCCTGGAATTCAGAGAAAGTTGGAAAAAAAAAATTGAGGAAAAAAGTAAAATTTAAAAGATACATAGGCTCACAAACCATAAACATTTTTGACCATATAAGTAAAAAAGAAACATTTAAATTGCTGCTTGCTTAACAGTTACACTACAATATTTGCAAATTTCCATGATAAAACTTATTTCACCAATTTTTTTTCCGTAGGCTTTTAAAAAGTAGACGCAGTAAAGAGGGGAGCTGAATACAAGTGTTGAAAAACCAGTTCTGAAAGTGCTGTCTAAAAGAACAGAATGGTGCTGAATGTCTTGACTTTAAAAGGCCAATTCTATCAAACCATTATCACACTCAAATCAATGGCTTTACACCCAACCCCCCCACAGTGCAGCTGTTTCAAACATGGATAACCCATACTCAGGAAATAGACCTAGGTGTGTCCCAGTGATATCTGAGTGTGGATTGAATAAAAGACTTGTTTATATGTATGAGATGAGCTTTCTTTTCATTCTTTAAGTATGCTGACATCCCTTCAGACGATTTAAACACCCACTTTTTTTTTGAGCTGGAGAAGCACCTTTCAGTTTAAGTTGGGTTAGAAAGGGCTACTTTTCTGAAATTCGGACCCCCCTTTTACTTTCAAGACAGGTACACACCTACAGTTTGTTGTGTGGAAGGGTTTTTGAAAAGATGAGTGTTGAAAAAAAGATGTGATGAATTTGCTCTTCTTGCAGTGGGTACTTGGTAGATTTTTTTTGTTTTCACATTGTCACATATGTCTTCAAGTGAGAATGTTTTGATATTTCAGAATTTTCTTCCTAAGAAATTTTACTTAAGTCTAAATGTGCCAATCAATGATAAAATGTTAATTTTAATGTGTTAAAACTCCCATTTTGGACATCACACAGATTATTGCATTACAACTTTCAGACACACAACTTTCTCCCCCACAATCAGAAATCAAATCAAGCTAACGACAGTGTTGGACTCACACAAAAGCCCCTCAGGTGCTAACAATGCTCTCTACACCAGTCAAATGGAGCGGGGGCATTGACAGCCACCACGAAACAGTATACTGACACCCCTGAGCCATTTTCCTTGCAAAGAGTCTTCCCTAAACATGCAAACGCAACAGCAAAACAAAGGCCTGCCATCAAGAAAACCTCCTGCCAAGACAGAGTAAGAATGGTGGTCATCAGGCCTTTCCAATTCAAAGCCCCTGGGCTGCATTTTGGTGGTCACAGTGGGTGAGACAGAGACATTGCAAGAGATAAAGCAATGCAGTGACACTGCTTAACATAACTAATTAGGAAGTGGAGGTTAGGGTTTGTTTGCCTACCATTTGGAAGAGACCAAATGTGAGTGGAAGACAGGGAAAAGTCTTGTTATTTTGATATATGTAAGGCATGTCAGGGTGGAGTCTATGATTTGAAGTGTACTTTTGGTGTGGAACCCTACAAACTGAAGTGAGACAAAAAAGACTGTAAATGTGTCTACATGTGTTCACAAAACAGGGAAGAGCTCAGGGTTACCGCATAGAGTGAATCCATTTCCATTGTGTGCACACAGTTAACTACAATGTAGTTTATCTTGGGTCGGTAACTACACACTGTCGCCCCCCTCAGGTCAGAAAGAAAACTTAGCAACACAAGGAAGAAGTGGAGGAACTCTGAACTCTCAAAAAGACAATGAGTGTTGTTGTAATGAAGGGCAGTTCTGTTTAAGCTTCCTAGTGGCATGTGCATATCAAAATGCTAAACCTGCAATACAAACTGTGCTGTGGCTATACTCCATCTATTTTCACAGTAAGCTCTGTTACTGTTGAATTCCCTGGTTCTTACATAATGAGATGAATCTAAAAAAGTGAATTCATCTTTGGCTTATGAAGTCTTCCATGAAAAAAAAAAAAAAAAGTGCCCGCAGTGTTTAATAAATGATGAAAACACAAAGACTAATGTATGTAATGCTTTTAATTAGATTTGTTTTTCTTTTGAATAAAAAAGTGCATGTACTCTGAGTGATGTTCAATAAGGGCAAACAAGAATGGTAACAAAAAAAACGTTGATTTTTGTTGGATTTACCCAGACAGTATAAAAATGACACGTTTATGTGTATGGTACATTAACACACTACTATCCTGCATACGTAGCCTGAAGCATTGTCTTAATAAAAGCCGTAGGTTAATTTGAAATGTTCTGCATAAATTGAATCGTTTGTGAGGTTAATAAAAGCACTTAAAGAAGCATTGAAGTGACAGATGGAAACAATATCCTGATTGAAATAATCACTCTGTAGGATCTGTAGGTACAGCACAAACATAGAAAACAAAATAATGGGACAGAGAGAGCAAAGGAGACTTAATAGGAGTGAAAGGAGTCTCCCCTACAAAGAAAAAAATGTTCAGGAATATTGTGGCCACTGTTATATTTTCATGCTAGGTGATGTTTTCTATTTGATCGGCTCTCTTTCAAAACCATATACACACTTTCTTTCACAATTTCTTCAAATCTTTGACGCAACAAAAGTCTGATGGAAACACGTATATGATTTAATTGCTAAGATATATATAAATACCCTTTCAAATCTGGCTTTCCATTTTATCATACCAAAAAAATCATAATATGCAGATCTTGATTGATACAAAACAAAAGGTTAAGAGTTAACGAACTAATGCAAGGAAGACGTACATGGGATTGAGTTTATCGTGTGTGAGGGCGTTGGATGTTGTGTGTGCAGTGTGTTCAATGGCCACAAGGGGGTGTTGTGCAAAGCTACAAGATGGCCAATGATCTGGATAGAGAGGAGGACAATGGGAGACAGACGAGCATTAGTATTTGCTGTCTGTCTTCTTAATACATTTTATAGCCAAGTAGAGGAGCATTTAAAACAGTCTTATAGATTCTTTTGGATATAATCACCATAGTAATAATATTGTCATTAACAAGTGTATGATATCAAGAGTAGGAACAAGAAATGACAAAGTTCATCAGCTGAGGTTTTCAATGGCGGCCTCGAAACAGGAGTCTCTTGCTTCATGATCTGTCCAGTCCAAGAAAGTTCTAGTTTTGTTTCCTTTTTTGTCTAATAAAAGTTTGATGCCATCAGGACCAGCCTATCACTGTAAAAGTGTGACAAAAATGCCCAAATCAATCAGCTCCCACCCCCCCATATCTGTAGTAGTGTCATCTCTCCTTCCCCCACCTCCATTTATCTCAACTCACAGTACCTCATTTGCAATGCAATAGTTTTCCTCTCTTTGCTCCAAGTGTTTCAGGGATTCGTCCTCACTTTGTACTTCACTTCATTTATCTCTCTTCTGATCCTAAACTCACACCCCCGCTACCCCCCGCTGTCTCTCTCAGAGGCGGGTCTGGGCCTCAGGGACGTAGATTTCGATGCTGTCTGCGCTCTCTGTGGCAGAGTTCTGGCGAAACGAGGCAGCCTTTTTAGCAGCCAGCAGACGCTTGCGAGCCTCTTGTCTCTGCTTCTCTGCTGAGGCCGAAGAAGAGGTGGACGAGGAGTCGGCGCTCTTCTCGCGGCTCAGCAATGGTCGTCCCTTACCGGCTTTCTTTGTCGCCGGAGGGTCCGCTTTCTCTTCGTCCTGTAATGTCAGAATGAAACGTTACAGAGGAGGAGGACAGAGGGAGAGCAGCGTGTAAAAGGAAGAGAGAGAAAAAAGAAAGTGTGATTGCTATAAGAGGCTTCAAGATATCTTATTTGTTTAGGCAGGTTTTGGCAGACAGGACTTTGACAGACAAAGACACAATGCCAGTGCTGATTGTTTGTTTGTTTGTTTTTTAAAGTTTAGTTGTTCAGCGTTAACAGAAAGAACACATGTAGAAAGCGTGTAAGAATAAGCAAACATTAGGAAAAAGAGTCACTGACAAAGACAATTTCAGACATGAAATGGTTACATGAATTGATGGACACAATGGATCAAACTTAAAGCAAAAAAAATGATCACAACACAACATGAAGCAAGGGCCACTCTGCAACAGCAGTGGAAAGGATCCATAAATGTACAACAAACAGATACTTCGACTCATCACAGTACAAAAGACAAAAGGAGATAGACAAATTCACAAACAAGTAGGCAGACACAAAGACCTTGAAGCAGACAAGCTGCAACAGCAAGACTGCAATAAGTCATACAGTATACGCTAGTGCATCTTAGCCATGCTTCACTGCAACACACACAAACACACACACACACACACACAGTAAACTACACATGCATGCTCAAAGCAGGGCTTTACATTTAAAAACACACCAACGACAGCCCTCTTTGAGATGAAGTTTCCCATGCATGCCTAAAGGGATCTCTCCGGTCCCTTTGTATTGGACAGGGAGGCCCTGTTAGAGTCGATCCCACGCAGGGACAGGGGAAGTCAAAAAAAGGGGAGGTAAAAAAGAGTGGGAGAAATGGTGGTGGTGGTGGGAGGAGAGAGGCCGGTTCCGGCGGCTTTCCTACCCCAGCCAGGGCACTGGGCAGCAGGGGTGGGAAGTACCTTCCGCTCAGCGGGTGACTGGACAGCCGCAGACTGTATGGGCTGCCAGTCATTAGACTTGAGGTGGTAGAGCTCGTCAAATTTGAGGCTGATGTCCTCGATAGAGAGCTGCAGCAGGTCCCAGAAACCAGCCAGGTCCTGGTCAGTGGGCCGCGGATTGGCATTCACATTCTGATAAAAGAAAATAGATCTATGTATTCATCTAGTTGTATGTAATGAAACAAAATACAAAAACAATCATCATTCAATAAATCCATGGTCTTCAGCAACAAAGATGGATAAGGACCATCATAAAATAAGCAAAAAAAAGGAGTAGGCCTAAAGATGTATTTCTTTCAAATGTCTACTGCTTTCGTCCACATAGGACATATGTCTATAATGGAAATACAACCGAGAGGCCTGGTTGTTCTCAAACATAGTTCTGTTTTTTTTAAATGTCGTATTTGTTTTATACTATGCGTGTGATTTACGTGATGCAGTGTTGCTTACTATTTTTGGAAGCATTCAATGCCTATATAAGGAAGAGTTGAGAGTAGAGAGATGACAGTAAACGTGCGGAGGCTGATAAGGAATGACATTTCAAATTTCCTCCACCAGACTGAAGCCAGGGAAGTTACAGGTTATGGTCAGCTTACAGCTAACAGTACTCCTCTCCCCCAGAATCTTAGGGTGCCCCCACATAGCAATTTACTGTCTTATTAAACAAATAATGTTTGACCTCTGCACAACACAACTTACATTTACTGTACTTTTTTGAGTTCTGCTGATTCTATTTTTACCACTAGAGGGTGCTGTGTGACAGCTCAACTCTTCAGTCAAACTGAGACGCAGACTAAAGTGAGGATCACGACATAGCTGCCTTTATAACAGTTGTGTTCTTACTAAAAAGGTTATTTAAGCCTCGACTTAACAAGTGCAATAAATTAAGAAGTTGATGAATGCAAAGTTATTCACAGTGCAAAAAAAACAAAGACATAAAACCATTCAGGATCAAGTGTCGCTTAAAATGATTAAAAAGCTAAACCTCTCACTTGTTTACAAACAGCTACGTCTGTGTTCATTGTTTGTACCAAGCCTGTACAGGTTGTTCGACAGATATTAAGTAACTCCTGATCTGACTACTTTTACTCGAACATAACAGCTGCGTGTAATGCTCCAGGCAGACAGGCTTTTGTTTGTTCAGGCACAAATCCTTTGTTCATATTCACAGAGCTGTATTCACTGCTGTGATGTCCAGACACTTCAAAACAAGGGTGTTATGCTGCTTTCCGGCTGTCAAGCTAACAGGCAAGTCTAGGTCAGGTACCAAAAGAACAATTTCAGGTCATAGTTATTTCCCTAACTGACTCAGAGTACAATGCTGATTGGCATATCTCCCGTTTGCCTTCTGGAAAGTCATTTTTCTAGTCATTGCAAAAGCAGAAAAAGAAATAATACACTGATACTAAAAAGTAGACAGACACATTATGGTACCTTTATTTAAACGTATACTAGCTGGGTCTCGACCACTCTTTGAAAAAAAAAAAAAAATCTTTTTGAGGACAAAACCATTATAATGAATATAATGACAGCATTTACAGTTACTTAAAGGAGAAGGCTTTGACAATATTATTTGTTTCTGCTGAATACTCTTGTGGTGTGTTCTTTAGTTTCCCATTTCTAACTTCCTGACAAAATCTCAGCCTTTCTGTTGGGTTTAAGTCATTTTGTTATGAACACTCTGTGTCCTATCTTGTGCCCCGTTTCCACTAAGCGGTCCGCTATGGATCAGTTCAGTTTGGGACGGTTTGGTTCAGTAAAACCTGATCCTGTTTGCCTTTCCACAGCTAACACGTGCCTTATATGGTAGGCGGCGTCTAAGCCGGGTGCCAATAGCTGCGTCAGCTACGTAATTGTGTCACATGATAACCGGGCGACGCAGTGTACACAGCTAATAAATTCAACAAAGAAGAAGAACACAACACAGTAAGCAAAGACCAACATCCAGTAATTCATTGACTTGTTTTTCCTATATGCATTTAGTAGTGTAAAATATGACCGCCGCTGTTGATTATTATTATTTTTTAATTAAGAGGAGAAAGGAAAGTAAATGAACGTAGAGGGAGAAGAGGAAAAGAAAGGACGGAGCTTCAGCTCATCTCTTAGAAACTAACATTATCTTATTTGCGCTATGGACTCAAATGTGACCACCGTTGCTGACTTTTTTTTATGACGAAAGAGGAGAAAGAACTTCATAGTATTTTGCGCTGCAGATGCTTGATATCAGGACAATTAACACACCTCTAAATGAGAAACTGTACATTGGCATGTGAGTCTTTGTTACAAAGCTTTGTCTCACAGAAGGCTGTGTGCCGCGAGGAGAAATACAGACAAATAAACAATCGACTGTGCATTTAAACACGGCAGTGTTGTCTTTTAATGCCGCTGTCGTACGGAACCAATCAACGGACTGCAGTGTTTAGCCCCATGTTTTAGGGTCGATATTCTTGACACCCCAACAGAAGGGTCCCAAAAAGTAGGACGGTACGGGTTGTTCATTTGAAAATCTTTCCCAGTTTTAGTCTCTGGAAACGCTGCAAAATGCGTTCCGTACCGAGACAAATCAAACTGAACCGCTTGGTGGAAACGGGGCTTTGGCTACCTTTGAAGATAATCTATTCAGTAATGTTTCTCCTACCTTCTTAAACCTATACAGTAGTTTCTATCATATAACTGTACCTGTATATGTTGCAAGTACCAGCATCTGACAGTAAAAGTTTTCGGAACTTTAACATCATAAGGTCTTCTGTTCTGTTAAGCTTGGAAAAAAAATCTTCATTAAGCAGCCATGTTTATCTGGCCATGTGACGTGCTGGTAGTTTCAATATCAGTATAAAGCAATTTCCAGTAAAACAAGTCACCTGAGCAGAATGGCTTATTGGCTTATAATAAGCTCCTTGTATTTTTGTGCTGGTGGGCCACCATTCTTTACTCCTTTCAGATGCAATAAGCCACACATTGAACACTGCTCTTTTGTGTTATGGATTGGTATGTTAATATGAGGCTAGTATATCCTTGAAAAGACCCAGATACTGGCCTTGCAGAGTGGAAGTGTCACAGAAAGGCTTCATACACACCAAGTTTTGATCACACAGTCCTCGGAATTGCTTGAACTTCTTGGATATTAGGAGCTGAGCACTTCCTACTGCACTGCGAACCTTCCCCAGCACTGAAGAGAGAACAGAAGATCAAACGCATACATTTGTGACAAAAAGGATTTTAGGATCGCTTATATTAGAGGCTTGAAAAGTTAATAAAAGCAGGGCAAAAAGAGACTTACACATGACAAAGACATCTGGAACACATGACATACATCTGGAACTCTGGTTTGATACAAACCAGCAGCTTACTGCAGGTGTCTAAACATTTTCAAATGTAATGCCAAAACCAGCTCTACAGGGTGGCAGGAAGAGGATTACAGTGTATTGGACAATATTATCCTCTTTAAAGGCATTTAAGCTTATATAGATACTCTGGATGTCTGTGGGTCACTGATCACTATGCTCTGTCTTAACTGGGACAAACATCCGCCCTGACAAAATCTCGTCTCTTATCTGATCACTGGATTGCAAAATTATGGCAATGTGTTTGTTGAGACGAAGCAGATTTGCACAAGATTTCATTTCGACAACTTCCAAGTCATACACACACACAAAAACACATGGACTCAAATCGGGTGCACAGAGCTTCTGATATGAACTGAGCATCCAAAGCCGTCCCAGTGTTTGTTTGTTTGTGTGTAAATGTGTGTGTGTGTGTGTGTACACTGCTGATGTTGAAGCACTAATCTAATCTGGTGGTTTAATCAGTTGCAGAGTAGATTTGTGTAATTCTGGGGATTACAGGCCTGCTTGTGTGTCGTAACCCCAGGTATTACCGCCTCATCCCCTCCATGCTGTGTGTCTGATAGATTGATTGGAAGGGTTGAGACAACACCCTACAACAGATCTGTTATAAGGTTTGAGTCTGACGGCAAGAGACCGAGCCTCAAAAGAGGCCAAAAACGCACAAACTAATCAGAAGTGCTGCTCAGGTTTGAATTCAGAACCAAGCTTGTACATGTGTCTGTGTTTTGCTATTTTAGAGACAGCTATCTTCTTACATAATCACATTGAGTTTTCTTCGATGGAAGTTGATTATGCTCACGTGAGAGTGAACTTTCTCAATGGGTGCAGACAAAAAAATATAACAAAACCTCTCTGGAGACACTTGATTGTTTTGGCTTAACCCCAAGACTTCATCGAAGCCTTACCCTCCTCTGAGAGCTGGTTGTCTTTGGTCTCCTGTTCCATCTGCTGGCACCAGCCCTCCATTCGTCCAGCCTCGGCCTGCAGCAGCTTAAGGAACCAGTGTCCATCTCTCCGACACAGGGTCCCCCCTCCTACGCTCTGGGGAATACTGCTGTTACTACCATTTCCGCTCTCCAGCCAGGGGTCTGGAGGTGGCAGAGACGAGGGGTCGAGCGCGGGGTCCAGACTTTCTGAGAAGGAGGAAGAGCTACTTCGTGTGGTGGAGCGATTTAGGATCTGTCTTGTTGGTGGAGGTGAGGTGTTGTCACCAGTAGTGTTACCATTGTCTAAAGAGTCTTGTCCGGGAGGGGAGCTCATGGATTGGCTGCCACTGTTGACCATGATTTTCTTCTCAGGGTGTTTAGCGTTGTTGATATGGGTGATGATGGAGATGGAGTCTTGTGCGTCTGAGTCTGTTTCTTGTTTTGAGGCCATGCTACTGGAGCGACTGTTCCTGAAAATAAAACAGGTTTAGACTGTTATAGATGGGCCTTCAATACAACAGAACTTCTTACTTTTGCAGTTTTTGTAAACCACTTTTGTGTGCAGATCGTTGAACAAAGAAAACAATGAATTATTCACGGATGATGAAAGTTACTGGAACAAACAACAGATGCCAACTTTGTGATTGTGAGTGTTTCCTGTTGGTCAATAAAGATATAATTACACAGGTCGATCAGAGACTGGGCTTTGTGCACATGATAAGAGTGCACTCAGTCTAGACTCAGTCTGGACTCATCCAACTTGTATGTGTGAGACTAACTTCTTGTTTTTTAAGTGGAAAATGAACAGGCTGAATGAATGTTATCTAAGTCTAGGTTTTTGCCATTTTGTATTTTCAGGAAATGCTTTTATGTGACATCTAGGTAAGGTTATGAAATACTTTAACCCATATTAGAAGAGTGCAAAAAGAGAAAACTACTGGAGAAGCACAGGGTAAGCCATATTTGTCCAATCATCAAAATAAATCACATTGTCACAAAGCACAATTATCTGTACAGCAATTATATCAGCTTGATAAAAAGGATGTAAAACAGAGGACCTCTTGTTCTACTGGCTTTGGTTGATAAAATATCGGTCAGGAGACAGAACGGCTGGTACACACAAAAAGTAAATACAGAATTGAGAACAGAAAAATTAGTTGTACCAGAGTTTCCTGGCATTCAAAACATCACTAGCACAGAAAGCAAACTACTCTGAAAAATACTAGAACAGCTTTTCTAGCTCCTGCCAGTATCTACTGAAACAACAGTTGAACAACACACAAAGACGGTGAAAACATTCACTTTACTGTCACATTGGAAAGATCATGTAAAGGGGAAAAAAGTGAGAGCAGTATGGATGGCTATAATATAAATTCCTCACGTTGTTACAAGGACAGGAAGAGGACTTACTGCCACCCGTCCTCCACCTGTACTCCGATCGACTGAAATTTGGCCAAAGGTGGGGTTTCCTCTCGCGGAACTTCCTGAATACAGTCAACCTTTAAACAAACCAACAATGAAATGACAACAGCATTTATCAATGACAAAGTCAGAAACCTGAACTCGAAAACGTAAATATATTTCAACTGTACAGTCGAGTGACATTTCTTAGGGATACACTGGATCAAATACAGAAAAATGCAGAGAAACTTTTATTTGTACATTTGTATGAAGAAAAATGTATATGCACATTTTTCTTTGCTTGGTTTTCCAGTATGCATTATGGTTAACAGTTACCCGGAATCAGGGGTAATAATAATGTGCAGAGCCTGGAAAGTAGAGAAAATGGCTGTTATTTCAGCACCCACATGACACAGATTGATGGTTGAGTGGGGTACAGTAAAACATATTTTCTGCGTTCTATACTTCAGTATACAGCCAGCTGTAATGACAGAGCACGGTTAACCATGGTAAGACCTTTAACTTGTAAGCACATTCTTGAGCTCCAAGTGAAACACCCATACATGGGTACACACCACAGACGCTAAAAATGACGTTTTTCCACAGAATTAAGCACCAATACAGATCCTTTTCACAGAATTAAGCAGCAGGAGGAATGAGGTGCACTTTAAACACTGAAAATAGGTCTTTCTTGTCTTTGTCACTCTAAGTCAACATGAGGTGACAACACTGACTGAGCTGCATCAATCGTTTTTAGTACCACCTACCTGTATGCCAATGGAGGACAGTTTCCGCCTGGGTACTGGCGCCACGAGAGGCTCCTCTGCTACTAAATTGACTTTATTTGATCCGGATTTCAAGGATTCATGCTGGATGACCGCGTCACTCGTCTCAGTGGAAGCGTTGGAGGTGGTGGGCAAGATTGGCTCTCTTGGTATTGCGATAGGAGTAGGAATAATGTGTGGAGGGCGGGGGATACCCCGGGCCAAGCTGTTAGCACGGGTGCTGTCAAGGCTGTCAGAAGAGTTGCTGTGGGCGTGGCTCGACTGGCTGTTGACCTCTGACCTTCTGTCCTGCTGGTCCAGATAGTTGTCCTGGGCCGACTCTGTGCTGCTCTGTACGGTCACTGAAATGTAGGGCTTGGAGGTTGTGCGGGGTGGCACTGGTGGAGGAGCAGACTTCTTACAGGTGGTTATACATGTAGAGACTGTTGAAGAGAAGAGGGCAAGAAGCAATGAGGGAAATGATAAAAGCGATTGCAGGTATACAAATGTTTAGGCACGTGTGTGTGGCCTCATCAGGTTTAGAGTGAACATTCAGATAGGTAGAAGAAACTCTTTACAGCATGTCCAGAGCAGAATGCTTCAAACATCTGACTCATCGGGACATTGTTGCAGGAAAGCTAAAAGACCAACAGGCGCAGAGAAGCCTCTCTTAAAGCGTAAAATCAAATCAGAGAGGAAAGTGAACAAACATACTGTTCCACACAGGTGACTAAATTAAATCACATTTCAGTGCCTCAATCATGAGACAGGAGATGACATGATCATGAGACTGAAAAATCAGGAGACAGGAGATGACATAAGAAGGGCAATTTGCCGTCCATCTCTTGTACCAAATATGGCTGAAAAGACGAAGATGGGCATTTATCTGTTCCACTCCCTAATTCCAGACCAAACTGGCCTGGAGAGGTACATTAACCACACAGACAGAAGCTGGAAAGAGAGCACTCAGACAAATCGGTCCAGTAAGGGAGATTATCGCAACCACTTGATGATTGGTGTTCGTGTGCTTGACGTTATATATACTGATCAGAGTCTAGCAGTGATGACTAAACCACAAAACCTGCTTGAATGTAGGACTATTTGTGATACGCACCATAACATACAGGGTTAAAAATCCAAAGCTGAGTTCCTTACAGTGGGAACTTTTATGTGGGCTCAATTTCACCACATAACATTTCAGTCAAATATGTCCCTTCAGTGCTCGGTCATGTGCTGTCACTGTCAGCAGAGCCTCTTATTCACTTATCCCACCTATGAACCACATTTTCTCTAAGTCTGCCCAATAGATACAGCTAAGACTGTAAGTGTCAGTGAGAGCAGAAATAAGTAACCGACAGTGAGCGAAAACTCCCCCGAACACTGGACCAGAAGAGAAGAGCAAACGGCCTGTTGACAGCAAGTGTCATAAGCAGGACCACATCACAACTGGGTGTAGTGAAATTGCCTTTCGGAAAGTTAAATGATACCATCCACAAAGAGACCATAATGAATCCCATAAGACTAAAGGCAGAGTGTGATGCTGGACCACTAAAACCTATAACCTAAACAGGGATTTTTTTGTAACTAGAGATCCTTTGAACAGATGCTTTATTTGACACCACAGTGAAAAAAACTGTGGAAAGTTGATGGAAAAGCAACAGGACCTTAAAGAAGAGTTAGTAAAGAGAGAGGAACAGACTGTAGTTTTCACAATGATCAAGTAAAGAAAAAACACATTTTCAGTTAAAAAAAAAGTTCACCTTAAACAGATGAACAAATATTAAATATGTTTGAATGTGGTGCTCTTAAGTCTTTGGACCACTTTTGTAAGAGGCCCGTACTTTCCTGCAAAGCTCGACCATTGTGTACTGTGTGAACAATAAGTCCTTGTTCCGGAAATCAATCAGAACGCATCAATTTCTTTGCAAACACCAAAACTGACTGACTTAAGAAAAGAAGAAGCTATGTGATGGCATTTGATTAGCCTATGAATAATGTTTATGCTTCATGGTAATCCACTGAATGTTACGTTTGAAAATCTCAACAAGCCATTTTATTAAAAGCCTTACAGAAAACATGTGAGGTCCTGATAATAAAAGCTCAGACAAAAGGACTGTTGTTCCCTTGTAATCCACTACTATGAAACTCATGAGCTGACTCGTTCAGCTAAAATTCTCTTTGAACAGAGAGCTGTCAGTGGTGGGGAAATGAATTCAGGTTTGATTCACAGATCGATGAAAAATGTACAAACATGGTGTAGCCTATAATAAATACTAGCACTATATCTCTTTGCAGAGTCTCAGTGAAAAGATGGCAGAGTGTAAAAGTAGGGCCACATACACCAGCTGTACAAATAGGAAGACATTCAGTCTTTTAAAATATACAGACAAGCTGCACAAAAACACTAATTCACTTAATGAACGGTGTGTGTTAGGACATGTTCAAAAGTTATACAGATTACAGCAAAGTTGTCATTCACCACAATTATTTTATTTAGTGCTTGTAAAGTTGATGACCCTGATGGGGGTGACGCAGCACTTAATCAATTAAGTCTAATGTACTGTACTGAGACTTTAAAAAACACTTATTAAAAATAAACCTAAATAAAAATGGTGTTCAAGGTTTATCTGACAGCTTGTATCAGTATTTGGGGATCTGAATCACGTTGCAGAACTTATCCATAACACCAGTAGTGTAAGAGATCTGGTTGTAGACCAGAACTGACCCGTGTGCCCAAAAGAGGAACAACAAAGATGTCACACTAAGCACAGTCTGAAGAGAGATCATTTCATAAGAGTCTGAGCTGATGCTCTCCAACTTCCTGCAGAAGTTCCATCTTTAGCATCAAGGTCACTTTTTGTTATTTTATCTCTGGAATCACTAAGAAAAAAAAAGAGGTCCATTGCATTGTGTTTCAGTCTGCTATTGGCTCATATTTAACTGAAAGATCATCCAGTCTGCTGAAAGCTTGAGTGAGCTTAGTATAGTTTGGGGTTAGTATTCATAACTAAAAAATAACAACAATAACTGACTTAACCAAGAAAGACTCTCACGGTCTTTTGTCACCCTCTGCAAATCAAAGCTGGGCAAACTTCAGACAGCCTCTAGTATTGAACAATGTCCAATCCTCTTATCTTTTGTTATGTTTTTTTAGTTAATACCTTCAGTCTGAGCAACTACAACTGTGTTTTTTCCAGGATAAAGCCATCAACTAAGTTCTGCAAGTGCTGCTGTCGATCCCTCCCAGATGAGATAAAGAACAGAAAACTGCCCCTATTCAATTTAAGTCACATTCTGTGAGGTCAAAACAGCCACATGAACCGAGACGACACAAAACCACACCCAAATGAGATAATATCCACAACCTATTCTTTCATATCCAATTTATGTGCATCAAAAAGAGCATACTGGACCCAACCTCTTCTGGGTTTCTAGTCCTGAATAAATAATAAGGTACCAAAAAAACATTGCTCCACATGTATTGCGATGAATGCCACATTTAATATTTGTAGGCTGTAATCACACCATGCTATGGAATACATGTTTCTCAATGCTCAGTGAAATCCTGAGATATCATAAACCCAGAACATAGCATCAGTCCTACACAGAACAAGCCTTTAGTCAGGGATTATACCTCACCCTTTGACCACCATCACTGCCTTAAGAAAAACATGTTCAATAACAAAAGGCTGGAAAAAAACCCCATATTTAATAAAATGGATAAATGTGATTTAAAATGTCAAGTTTGGCAAACTCACAGAACAAGAAATATGGATGATTAGTTGAATAGACATGGACTTTAATTGAGGGAAAAATAACAACAACAGCATTAAAACTTAAGTTACAGGCTTGTCATCTCCCAAACACATAGATATAATTAATCATCTGACCAACCCTTGTATTCAAACAAATACATGAATTGGTTGATTGTTGAGGTCAATCTGAATCAACTAATTGTGAGTGTTTTCTCAAACACTCACACACACACACACACACACACACACACACACACACACACACACACACACACACACACACACACACACACACACACACACACACACACACACACACACACACACACACACACACACACGTTAAACAACCCGACATGTGAAGAACTCGTGGGGTCCTCTGTATATCTGTTGCTTAGTAGAAGAGAATCTATATACTGTATGTGTGCCGTGACATCTATCTATATATTTATTGATATACTGTACAGTATGTGTGTGTGTGTGTGTTTGGTCACCTTCCCTGCAGTACTCCTAATGTCCAATCCTCCTTCCGTCATTGTGAACAGAATCCCCCCTTGAGCCTTAATACCATAGAATCTGCTTTATCCACCAAAACAAGCCCGAAAATCATATCTGACAGCTGCTCCTGAGATTAGACATGAGATAAAGCAGTGGAGCTGGACAGAATAAATGGTTTGGCTCTAATTATCATCAGACATTTAGCTTATTACAAAATATATCGATGCTGTATATGTGGGCTAATGGAGATCATAGAACTGCATTTACCAGAAGGGGAAAGTTAGGTATCTGGTATTTCATTTGGAAACAGTCACTCTTGAACTTATACATTTTCCCTTTAAAGAGTGTTTACTGCTAATAATGAAATATGTGATTGTTAAAGTAAGTTGGGAAAATGGGTAAACCGTGAATTTACTGGCTAACAAAGGCCCACAAAGATGCAGTTCAGACAGGAGAGGGCAAGTAGCAGGTGGGGCATCAGTCAGTGGCCACCTTCAGAAGCCTGAGTTTGGGTTTCAGCGTGGTCGGCGAAGGGTTCCAGAGCAAAACCTGGCAAGACATTTGATAACTACCCTGCTAGGGTATTCCCTATCTATAAACCAATCTCTGTTGATCCCATCAGGGGCTGTGCTCATCTTGATCCAACCAAGTGGAAATTCTTTGGGTCATTGCAGGGCATTTGTCTCCCACTGTTACACAGTCTTACTGCAGATATCCAGTCCGGTTCAACCTTAAAACAGAATTCTATGTTTTTAAAAACAAGTGTAGGACACATAACATAGCAGATTTTTAAAACCTTTTATAAGTAACTAAAGCCATAGCAGGAACTTCCCACGGACAAAATATGCATGGATAGTAACATGCACCATTTCCTGTATATGCTTTTTCTTACAGAACTCGGCCACACAAACATTCGCAGCTGCACAAGCGTAAAACAAATCCTTCGATGTAATAGTCACTGACAATAGTTCTAATGCTGACAAAAGCCTTTCGTAAATATTCTCAGCGCCACAAAAAACAGCTATGAAAATAGACATGAAGCCAGGAGCTGCTCAGCATAACTCAGTGCTTGTTCTACAGAGGGGAATTTAACAACAGAAACAAGCAATCTCTTCATGCCAAAATGTTTGAGTGGAATCTGGAGTGGGTGCTGAGCACTGCTGTTTTCATGCCATCTGGACAGTGGTCCTGTTGTCCACCGAAAGCTTTGGTTCAAGATGTGATTTTCAGGGCTGGGAAACAATTTCCAACTAACCCATGACCACTTTTTATCAATCCTCTCAAAAGAGCAAGTAATTCAGCTTACTATGTTATCACTATTTTCCAGTATGCACCAGAAAGTAATGTTTTTTTAATGCCCAAATACTCTTACACTGAAAGAAAAAGCATGGACATGTTTTTGTGTCCCATAACCTTTGATTTGCTTTCATGGGCGGCTATGAATTCACCAATAAAAGTTCCCGCAATTACATCAAAGCACAGCAAGTTTTTTATACACATAAATCCTTCTAACAGTTTAAGATCTATGCGAGCAGTTGCATTATATTGACAGCAGTATTGTGAAGTGTGCAACAGATACACAATGATAAATGGCTTTTCCCCCTAGACATGAATATACAGGTAGATCAATTTCCTTATCGGGGACGTTACAAAATGCAACATTTCACTCTTTCACCAGGACCTAGTTGCTTATTTAACACTGTGTAGGTTAAGAAGATGAAATATGCTGGAAAGATTTTTAACTGTACTTTCTCAAAGCCTAATAAACTCTTTGACCATTTTAAGGTGAATTGTAGAGGTGGAACTGTTTTGATGTCACTTCTCTGAGTAAGTATGATTGCTAGCCATGTTGCCAGCAGCATACCAGTTTACCCACGTGTAATATTTAATCAGATGACAGAAACACAAGACATATACGACCCTTGCCTGCAACTTTCACCAGTCCCTTATCAACAGAGTCATTATTCCAAAGAATTATCACATTCAATGATTCCAATAACAGCACTGCTGCAATACTGCACATCCTATTATATTGGAAGTGGTGTTAAAATAGGATTTAATCTTTGCTGCAATACATATAGGAACACCCTGTGACATTAAAATGGGGAAGCCCTCAAATAATCCATGTTGAGGCCAATTTTACATCTCCGAAACCAAAAGAAGCACGTTATCACAAAGGCGTGAATGCATTTAACTACAGGCAGCTAAAGGATTACTACGCTATAACATTGTCTAGTAAAAGCATCCACCTAATTATTCTTATTATTTTAGCCTTGTTTTTTCTTTCACACCAATACACTAAGACAAATTCCTTGTATGCCTGTATGTAAATGTACTTAGCAAAAAAAAAACCTGATTCTTATCCTGATCGTGAAGCATCAGACGCATTAGCATGGAGGGAAGTTAGATGTTTTTCTGATGTCAGCAGCAGGACACTTAATACTGAACATGTTAGGTAATACTTAATTATTGATAAATGGAAAGAGTGCAACACACATTGTCACTGCAGCAGGCATGAAAGATCATTACATTTATCAATGACTAGGGCATTTAAGGAGAAAACACTGCTTTACTTTAGTCTGAGGGAATCAATATGCGCACATCTGATTGTTCATTGAGCATATAGATCTCAAATGAAAAGCTGACATTTTCCTATAAGACTACCTCTAAATTTAGGCTACCTTCAAAGGGGGTAGCAAAAGGAACCATCTATTAAAAGCTTATAATAATAATAATAATAATTTTATAATTTACACTTTATTAATCCCACGAGGGGAAAGTCCATTTAATAGACTATTCAACATAGGAGAGATAGACAGAGAAGCAGACATTTATTTATATTACAGTACTCTAGTCCTAATATTGGGACAAAATTGTATTTTTATGCTTTGACAACATTGTTATGGTTACTTTCATGTTGAATAGATCAGAAATGAATTCATAAATGGCTGACTTGTTAAGTGGTTGGAGTCACGAGATATTTTTGTGAAGCAACGCTTCAAATTGTAGCACAAGGTTGAAAGTTAGGCTACCTGTTGAAGTACATTGCACGCGCACACACACACACACACACACACACACACACACACACACACGCACGCGCACACGCACACACTGTTAGATGTTGGCTGTAATGTAATGTATTCTGGTAAATTGCGCACACAGTCGAGGGAGCAAAAGATCGAGACAAAGTAGTTGACGTTTAAATACGTTACGGATGAATTTAAGTTAACACTTATACAATAACACAATAACAATAATCTTAACTTCCATTAATTACGATAAACTCAATTAGGTAAATTGAAAAAAAAAACCCAAAAACAAAACATTATTTTTAACATTATTAAACTATAAAAACAACAGCCGTTAAAATACTCACCCTTTTATCAGGTACAGGCACAGCAATCTTTAGAATAAACACTTCACAGTAGAAAAACACTTCACAGCAGAAATCTCATCCACACATCTCGGTCATAAATTGTAATGGGAATTAAGAGCCGGTCTTGACTGAGTTTTGTTTGTGTCTCTGCACGGAGGAGGCGTGTCTACTGATGCCTTCAGGAACGCCTCGGAGACTAAAGTTCGATTATTCGACCTAATTTTAATCTAAAATGCACAACCTAATCGTGCATTTTTGTGCAGGTTTGTCTTAAAGACTGAACACCCCCCCATTAACTGTCTCATACAGTTGAATGTTTTTTGTGTACTGAAAGCTTTTGAAAAAAGGAACAATAATTCAAACGTTTTTTCTTCCATCAGCGTTTTGTGAATATTGCTTGTCTTACTTGGTTTCACAAAAAAAAAAAGAACATTTAAAAACCAACTACAATGCCATGTCATTTCAAGTTGTCAAACTGAGTGGAAAGACCGACACACCCAAATAGAGAACCGAGACAGTATCCTTAATAACAACTCCAACAAGAAAAAGCAAAACAATACAACAGAATGAAAGCAACATAAGTTTACTGGTCTGATAAGACTGTGGCAAAGAGCGCCACCAAGTGGATGCTTTATGTTACAGTTTTCGCCCAGATGTTCATGCACCCATACTTTATTTCTGATTTTGGGGTGACGTCAGTAGTCAAAACATTAAACCTTCTTAACTGTGATGAACCTTCTTTTCATCACAGTCATTTATTCCAACTGCTGTCAAGGCAGAGGTTTGAAAACTTAATCTGGAGCTCTATGTGTTTAACTGGAAAAAAGCTTTTCTTAATAATACAGTTTGTTATCATTAATTATTATTAATGATTATGATTTTTTTTATTATTGTTCACTTTAGCAGCTTTTGAGGTGTTGACTTTATTTATGTTTTTATCAGGGTTAGGATTTTAATTTATTACCTGTGTGTGCGGGTAGGATGCGTGGTCTGTCTTTCCCCAAACGCTGAAGAAAAATAGCAAGCTGTTTCTCCTTTGGGGCTTTGTCCAAGCCAGTGGCTATCAGGTAAGAGGCAAACTGCTCTTTCCATGTCTTCAAATGTGTAGAAAGGATGTCTAGCATGGGCAAAAAAGGCTGCATTTGAGCTTGTAAAAAACACTGGAGTGTGCATGCGGAAGGATGAGCACACCCAGAACCAAGGCCATAAAAATTCAGAGTAACATTGGGAAAAATTGTCTACAAATCAAAAAGGTTTGTGGGGAATGTCACTCTGGGAAGTAAAAAAAAAAGATCTAGATTTAATCTCTAAATGAATAGCCAAACACAGAGTGTGCTATTAAAAAAAACAGATCTAAATTTGGCTGCACAGAATTGAATCATGTTAGGAATTCCTCTATTTTTCCCTTTTTAAAATAAAGCATAAACAGCAAATCTATCATCTGTTTTTGAGCCAGTGACTCACCAGTGCTGGTGCTATAGGTACGAACAGTGGGGTCAGTTGGAGGTGGTGAGCAGCCAGAATCCATGGATGCTGTGTCGTCATCTTGGGAACATCCAGCCTGGATGGCTCTCAGGTAGCTGTGGCTGCGGGATCGGAAGCATGTTGGCATGGGCAGGTCTAGAGGCTCTGGGTTGTCCTGAGAGTGGGAACGGGAATCTCTGAACGTAGACTCTGAACTGCGGTCCTCATAATGATGACTCATATCTAGGTCCCTTAGCTTGAGGAAAGAGAGGATATGATTATGCAATGATGAAGCAGTAGAGTAGCAAGAGAAATAGTACAGCGTGAGTAAGTTCATCCCTAAATGTTGCTGTTAAAGCAAACATACACCTGTGAGAAACATCATGTGCTGAAATATCCTATAATGGCGCCAAACGAGTCAACAGTCTCAGATTTTGTCCCATGTCAAAGCTGTCATTTCAGTCAGACAACTCACATTTGTATTGTTTAAAATATTTATTGCAGCAGAACATGGTTTGTGTTCGGCTTCGAGGCTTCGACCTAATGACTCCTCAGAGTTTTAATTTACAGAATCACTCTGCAGAAATTTGAGGAGGGATGGGATGATATCTTAAACCCTGTAGTCGGAGTGCAGTACCGGTGCAGGTCAGAGCTGGCAATGAAAGAGAAGAAGGAGAGACCAGAAATATTGCATTTTAAATAGACCTCTAATTGGAAGGAGGTGTTGTCAGGTTATCGTAGTTAATGACACAAGCCAAATTGGAAATCAGTGCAGCTCGAGTTAACTGTAGGCGTCGCCTACTCTTAAAAAAAGAAAAAAAATGTCAAGGTAAAAAACTTGTGTTTCGGGAAAAGTTATCTCTATAGTTTAGAGACGGTTGACCTCAGGAGTGGCAACTCAAAAGAAAATGAAGAAAAGAGTATAATAGTTTTAACTTTTCTGTTTTGAGGCATGTCAAATACTGGGTTTTTATGTTTTTCACTTATTAATCATTCAAATTTGAATAGATCGCTGATTGTGCGCGCAATCTAAAAAGCAATGAATAGATATAATGCGTGCATTCATTTGAATGTGATGACCTGTCAGAACTTACATAAAACATCCACTTCTAATAGCCTGCGCTGCCTCTTTTGACAGGTTCATTGAAAAAGATCAGCGCGGATTCATATATAGTTCATCATCTCTCTAACCTTGTCAGTGGGAGGCTAATAGCCCTTATGTAAGTGTTAAATTACACTTTAAGCTACCTTTGTCACTCATTCAGCTTTTACGTTAATGACATTAATAGGAAACACATTTGGGATTCTTTGTTCAGTGGAAGCTCATTTTTCAGGCATTCAAGCTCTATCAGTAAATATGCAAATTATACTATAGAAATGAACATTAGTAGCTACAAACTGACAAACGGCTCTTTGAAATCGGATGAGGATGTAAAAGTAGAAAGCTTGCTTGAAGCTTAGGCATAAACATTTTCAGCGCACATTTATTTTTTATGAATGAGGAACAGGGGCAGGGACCCAAAAATTCTTTATTCCGACAACTCACAAACTTCACATTTCTTGCAATTCCTGTCTACACTGTCCACCAAGCACTGACCTGTCCCATGTAGCTTCGCCTGCCCAGGGTGCTGCAAGCCTGGCTAAAGTCGTCATCATCCCAGGTTGGCAAAGATGAGCCTGAACCCCCAATGCAGTCTAAATTGTCCAGGCTGCGGTTGTTGGAGAGCTCTCGGAGAGATGGAAGACAGCTATGATGGGGGGGGAGGGGGGGGAAACAACATTCAGGAGATGTGTTAAGGATATGAAAACTAAAGTCAGAAGAAGATGTGAAAATGGTTAGCATACATGTATGATTTCAGGGAAGCAGGGAAGAAGATTGATTAGGTGGGAAAATGAGCAAAAATTGAAAGCTATAGGTAAAAGGTTGGTATTCAAGTTACCCCTTTTGTTTCCATTTTTATGAGCCATTATATATCCAAACCTGGACTGTATTCCAATTTCTTCTCATTTTATTTGTAGCATCTTTGCATGCAAAGCTAATGATGTCATATGTACACCTCTCTATGCAATCATGGTGCCTGAGACAAAGAACCAAAGCTAAATCAAACAGCAGCTCTGAGGTTGTTTAATGTTCTTTGTCAGCACACAGTGATATAACATGGCAGTGATCTGCCATGCCATGGTCTATACACCCAGATGTCCATTTATTCCATTTCAGTGGTCACAAACTCAGCCACTTTTCACCTAAAAGCACTGGGCAGATGGTATTATCAAGCTTAAAGCAGGTTGGAAGTAGTTGGCAGCAGGGCATGAATTCAGCAGTTGCAGTTGCTGCTGACTTTACATACATCACAGGGGTGCGGTGCATAGTTGTGAATGATCTGAAGCGACTTGAGCAGTGTGCACCACACCCCTGAGACATGGCTTACACACCTACCACTGACCTGCTCATTGACCTGCCCAGTTGGTGTAGAGAGGACACACTGTGGAGAGGAGACCACAGGGCATCCAGCTCCCCCTGCAACAAGGAGTAATCCAGGGTTCTGCTGTTCATGCCAAGCAAGGTGGAGGGAACCGGAAAAGAGTGGGGTTGGATGGTCACGGATTATCAGGGGGAGTGAGGTTAAACATTAGTACTCTTAAGGGATGAATACATCCTTAAATTTTTCAACATAAACTCTGAAGGGTTTTGAAATGTATTATCCATGTAAAGGTTTGGATATGCCAGGTAGACCTGTGGGCAGAATACTTAAAAACACAGTTTCAGAAACAAGAACATAAACCCTGTCCCCTACAAAAAATCATTCAGCCTTCTTAGAATGCAGAAAGCAAGCAGACTCCCTGTCAGGTCCACGCCTCACAATATATGCTATATGCTAACTCCTTAAAAGCCTGGTCATTGCCTGAGATTGTCCAGCAATGCCATTCTACCAGTTAATAACACTTGACTGGTAACAAATAATGATTGATCCTTGCAGTTTGGGCCTTACAGCTTTGGAACTACCCATCTGAAGAGCCCGGGCAGGTAAATTCAGTGTGCTCTTACTCTACTGACTTTTCACGTCTGGCTTTCTCACAACCATTGGCTTGGTTGTGTACTAATTTGACAGATTTGTACTGATTAGTATGTTTAATTTATGTTCAGGTCTTATACTTATTATCTGTTTATTTGCTTTTATTTGTTTGTCTCATTATTTATTGATTGGAGTATTTGTTTGACTAGTTTGCCTTATTTTAATTGTTAAGCATTTTGCAACTTACCATAAAAATAACATGAAAATAAAATGTTCATCTATTACAAATAAGTTATTTGATGCATCTGGTTAAAAGCTTTGTCCTTGCCAGTAAGTTTAATCACTAAACATTCCGACATTTCTTAAACAATCCCTGCTGTCAACTATAAACCTGGAAGCACAGAAATTATTGATCTCAGACAGCAGATGTAACAGCTGCCGACACTTTGTCACTTCAGGGCATTGTGATAGTTCTTCTGTGAAAGAAACCAATTTCTGAAACTGAGAAGCCATTACAAAACATGACCATCATGTCTTTCTTTAAATCAGCTAAACAAGGTCCTTGGTACAAATACGCTGCTCAATAAAAGTGTTAATACGACTAAGGTAAAGGTCAGTGCCACCATATGCAATATTCACTTCACTACTTTTGTGTTTATCATGTTAGCTGTATTGTGGGTCCAACAGAAGGAAGATAATTCACAGACAAGGTTTGGTAGTAAGGCTGGCTTGTGGAAGTCAACAGGGAGTCTGACACCACTTAATTCTGTGCGTGAGTTAGCCCAGCATGGGCTGTGTGTACTTGTGTGTACATGTGTGCTGAATGCATTAGTATTTTTCTGCATTATGACTGGTTGAGGCTGGGTGTGATGAATTCCCTCCTAAATGAACAGCATAGGGTTGCCTAAACATATTTACTTTGGAATAATTATAGATTTACCAATCAGAATCTGCGTGTTACCCTTAAAAAAATCAACAATTTTACAATCACTCATTTTAAAGCCTCAAACACCTTTCTTTAGAACATTTATGCTTCATAATAAAAAAAATCAAAATAAAGTCTGTTGTCTTACTTGCGTGGGGGTAGCTGATCGCTCAGAGAGTGCTGCGTAGCCCTGAGGTAGCTCTGGCGACGAGCGGCGGTTTTTGGCGATGGTTTGGGGCTTCCCTCTGAGTCGTCACTGTCTTCCATGTCTCCCATGGCCTTCACATAGCTACCACTGCGCATCCGCCGGCATGGTATTTCATTGGCACCACCACTTCGACCTAAAGTGCTACTCCAATCACCCTGAAGACAGCATTATATAAATAAAATAAGTCTGTCCAAAATAGTCTTGATGATTGGGATACTTATAAAACTTTGACCGTAACCAATGATATAGGAATTTATGTGTCAATAATTTCATTAAGTTCACCATTATATAAAGAACTTAATACCCTTTAGGTGTACTCACCCTTCGTCCAACCTGCAGATAGTTGCAGGTTAGTTCCTGTTGGCAGGATTTGGACTTAAGCATTGACCTGTCCAGAGTTGCTGAGCCCTTCTGGATCACATGTCTTGGCTGCCCCATGGTCAGCGTTGACCAGGACCCTCCTTTCATATACTCATGATCATTTATCATCAATCTCCCTGATTCAACTAGTCCACCACCTCCTCCACCCCCTGGTGCAGGCAGTGCTGGATACTTCATGTCATTGCTGCTTTTGGAGGTGCTAATAGTGTTGTAGCCACTGTGGATGTATCTGCTTTGCCCTCCTTGGCTGTCCTGGCCAGTTTGACGTCCCAGAGTCATCATGGCCATGGTGTTATGGTAGCTGCTTAAATCACTGCTGTCCAAATCATCTGAGCTCCAATAACCTGACATGTTGGAGCGTGGTCGTCGCTTGGTAGTCCCCTCTGATTTTGTACCTCGATCTTTGCTTTTGGATCTGCGATTCTGCTTCCCCCCATCTTCTGTGCCGGATGAGCCTCCACCACTGCCAGTGGAACGTCCATTGACATTTCCTTTCATATTGTGGCTCTCCAGAGACTGGGACTTTGCAAAGAGCTTGGAAACAGAGTGCAGCATGTAACGAATACGACCTGGACTGTCTGTGCGCTGCTTGGCAGCTGCAGCAGCAGATGTTCTATGAAACTGTAAAGTGCTGAAGCCATCACGGCCTCCAGGTAGCTGCTTATCAAACTCCAGCAGACTGGGTGGTGCCTGGTTCTTGGTCATATGATGGGATATAGTTGCTGAGCCACTTGTAATCATAGGTGTTCGTGCACTCAGACCTGCCATTCCTATGCCTGTCCCCATGCCCATGGACATGGAGGTGCCCATGGTGCCAGTACTTATCCCCCCAATGCTGTCTCCAGGTGGGGAGAAGTCAGACTGGTCGTAGGAGTTGTAGTGAATCCGAGGAAAGGTGCTGCTGTTGGACAGCTGGTTGTTGAGGGGTAGCATGCACTCTGGTGGAAGGGAGCCTGGATTTGTTGATTGATAGAGATGAGGGTCCATTGTGCCATAGTGGTCCATTGTGGGGCTCAGCAGGTACGGACTGCGCGGCAGGGTGCTGGTCCTCTGATTGTACAGGGTTTCTGGATGGCCTGCTGAAGGTTCACAGGAGTCAGACAGGTGTCTGTTACGGTTGGTCCCCAACCCTTTCATGGTGGCAAGGAGGTCAAACCCTCTAGAAGACCTCCAGACCAAGAGATGACTGAGGACCTCTCAGATGATTCCTAGAAACAAATACACAAGACACATACAGAGGAATGAAGTTCACAACTGGAGAATTTAGTACAGTACAAAACACACAAAGGAATCTACGCTCACACTCTACTGCGCCATCAGTGATGCAAAATCTGCCCACACATGAGCCAAACCAGACTACAAACAAGCTGACGGGCTGTGAGGAAAATACTATGCATGTGAAAATTCCAGCTTTATTTGCATCCCACAACAAACATCTGTGTTAAAATGCTGAATGTGAATGGAAAAACAACATGTCAAACAATGATGAGCTGTAGCCAGTGGTCATACATTATGAGAAAGAGAACAAGCACCGGCATTCATCTGTCAACTTCAGACACCTCCAAAACTATGTGGAGCCACACACATCCCCTTTATTCTCTATTCTAATTATGAGAAGAAGAAAAAAAGAACCTTTATACACATCACACAGCAAATCAAACTAAATGTTGGTGTGGACACTGAATCATCTAGTCTTTTTAAAAAGGAAGACCCCAACAAAAAAACCCATAAAATTATGTTAGGCCTATAAAAGTCAGCCAACTATATAATACCCTACCTGTCAACATATTCTACAGGCAATGAGGCGGCACAGGAAGTGATTAAACCCCTCCTGGAGGCAGCTGAACCTCCCCAAGCCCCTCTCCACACAGTCATTTATTAAATTAAAAGTCTATGATCTATCTATCTCTCTATCTCTCTATCTCTCTATCTATCTATCTATCTATCTATCTATCTGTCTATCTATCTATCTATCTATCTATCTATCTATCTATCTATCTATCTATCTATCTATCTATCTATCTATCTATCTATCCAGCATTTTTTTCAGCTGTTTTCATACTATTGTAATGTTTGTTTGTTTTTTTAATCTTTGCAAGTCACACTGAATGTAGCCTGTAGCCTACACAACACATCTTAACCCACTTCACTCCAAAGTCAGGAGTAAAGAGAAGCGAATCTAATAGGTGAGATAAAAGTTCGCTGGTCAATGTGTGTAAATGTGTGTAGCGTTTGGGCGGAACTACTTTTTGTTACAACACACTGAACGGAGAAAGTGGATGACCAAAACCTGCTCAACAAGGACGCCAACTTTGAGGAGACATTTGACTGCTACTACAAGTAAAGGATAATAAACGACGAGGGGAACAGCTAAAAAGAAGACTGTCGGACCGCATTACTTATGTAAGTTTGAATGAAAGATATTTCACGTTCTATGTTTTGTTTGCCACAGCTTGCAAAAAAATGCTTTCTAGCAAATGTTGTCTTGTCATTGTTGTTCAGATCTTGGCGGTCACTATCATTTGGGCCAAGAAAACTATAGTTGTGTTTGCTTTTTATATAATGACGCGCCTTTCGGTTACATTCACCTGATAATTGAATATCATTTTTCTGTAAGCTATGAATTGAAATGTCTGTTGTGTCATAAGTCATCTGCGCCGGGGATTTGGATCATGCCCATCTTGCGCCCACAACCACAATCCCCTGACGCTGCCAAGAAGCTAGGAGAGCCCATTTCACCTTGTCATGCTTTTTCTCTCCACCATTGCTTCGTATCTCCTAAATCCACACAGAGGTTGTTTATTTTGTGAGATTATGAAAGAGGAAGTGAGCGATGTGTTTGCAGGAGCTGGCATCCAAACCTTGCTCTGCTAGTCAAACTGTACCAGTGTCCTGAGTGTCCTGAGCATACAGTATATGTGCTACCTCAAGTCCTAGACAGTGATTACAGATATAATATCTTCATTGTAAAGGAACTGCAATGTGATTTTTACTGGTAATGGGGTGTTGCTTGGTGGTCTCCCTGCTTTTATTCCGGTTTGTTTAGTTATTGCAAATAACTGTAGTGATGATCTACAAAACAACCCAAAGTTCTAGTACGTGGTTATTCAAACACTAAAGTCAAGAACTGGACTGAAAACAAGAACAGTCCTCATAAACAGACACATGTCAGCCTGGTCCCGTGTTTAGAATATAGACACGTTATTTTGCTTCATGTACCCGTGAAAGAGTTATTTAGAAGGACAAAATAGACAAAGTGTTTTTTTTGTTGATGTGTTGTAGAAAAAGCTTTTTTTGTTCACCTTTTGAGAGCTATAAATCCAGCAGAGAAGTGATATTTGCGTGGTGCAATGTCATGATGGCTGAAAGTAAGTGATGAGATGTTGTAAAGCAACCCAGATACAACGTTATACACAGCACAATGTCCACTGATTGTAATTCCCTGTTGTACAAAAGGTACCAAAAGTACTGTGTGTTAACTGCTTTTTATATACTATGAGCACACTCACATGTCCTCAGGAAGTCTTCATATAATTATAAGCCTGGCTTTCATGCCACCATCATTAGCATGCTGCAGGCACAGACTCATTTAGTGTCATTAACAGAGCCTCTCTGAGTGTCATCTCTGCTGATAGGGTCAAATCCTCTAAATCCTTTTACACCACATTAGCTAACTGCCTCATATCCTGATGTGACACGCCACTAAGCTTAGCATATATCCTCCCCGATGTATCAAAAAAAGCCCAGTCTGAAATGACGGGTTCGTAAAGCGAGGCAGGACTGTGAACTGTACACTGCCAGTCAAAAGTTTGAGACACTTTGTCACATTAATGTTGCATTTGTTTTCATACTGAAACCTATTTTGCTGTGCTTTGTACGGAGGAAACATGACAGAATTAATTGAGCAAGTATGCCTTATAATTGACACTCTACCATTTTAAGTACTGATTCATATAGAAATATAGCCATTGCACTGCTGCAATAGCTATGGCTCCTTTGTAGTGCCCAAATTATAACTTCAGCTTTACTTCAATACTGAAAAACATACTCTTTCTCTCTCTCTCTCTCTCTCTCTCTCTCTCTCTCTATATATATATATATATATATATGAAAGTGCAGTTCATTGCTTGAGCTTTAACCACATTGTGTAATTGAAATGTGTTTGTGTTAAAGGAGCAGGCATACAGTGCATTATTGCAGTGTAATGTTTCATATTCATATCCATGCTCAACCTATATACCACTCAGCTCAAACAAACAGAAACATAAAGCAGATATATGACCCAAACATCAATTAGAGACGTATATGAATAAAAACCTGGTGAAGAAGTATCCAACTGACCAACCGTTCAGAAAAAAACAAAACCAGCAGTGACATCTTCACATCAATTCTTAAACTCACAGGAAGTGAAGGGAAGGTGTAATGAGGTCACTTCTCTTGTTATGCGTAAAGAGCCTGGCAGCAGCACTTTGAATTAATCGCAGTCTCTGGATGTTATCCTAGCAAAAGCAGGAATAAATAGCATTACAATAGTCTGAAAGATTTACATGCGTTGGTGACTTCTCTATGAGTGCAGGAGACAGAAATGACCCCAGTTTGTTTAATTGTCTCAGTTGTGCAAAGCAGGACTGCACCACTTTGGTTACCTGGATATCAAAAGCTATTTATGATCACTAGGTTAGGACCTCTTTGCAAACCGTGTTTGATCGGGTGGGATAGATTATTGATACATAGTAGATGAGGTCAGGGGGAAATATTATCAGCTCATAAGAGTTGTTGAGCTGTAGAAACATTTTTGAAATCCAGTTTCATTTCTGCCAGACAGGAAATGATATGTGACATGATATGTGGACGATCAGTGCCAGGTTTTAAAGAGGCCTGGACTTGAGTGCCATCAGAGCTACAGTAAAAGTCATTGCCCTGCCTATGCAGGATTTGCCCCAGGTGTAGCATTATGTTAGCACTAACGATAGCTACGTGGTGCAGTATAACAGAAATAGTTTATGGACATTTAATAAAGTGTAACTCTCAGAAAAGAGAGGCAAACGAATTTAGGTCAAACGTCTTCCTTTATTAGCTTGTTTCTCGTCAGACAAATGTGTGTGGGCATCTTACTGTGCTCACTTCAGTACAGAATGAACACAATGTCTTGGATGTGTGTGTGTGTGTGTGTGTGTGTGTTTGTGTGTGTTTTTACACCCTGCTCCGAGCGTCTGGTGGCAGCATCTCCCCGCCTTGTGCACTGGGGAGCTGCCATCTGCTCCTCCAGTGGGAAATAGGGCGTTTGGCACCGAGTCCGACTCATGACCTTACTCATTCTCTCAGCAGCCACAGCCTCATTGCCACAGGCAGACAGTTCACACGTCTGACCAGAGGAGGGCGACAACACTCAACACAAGCTGGACCGTTTGTGCCACTTTTTGCCTCGCTGACGTTTTCATTCAGAGGTTTTCATTCAGAATTTTGGGCAGTTGTAAGGACTCACGTTTTCAAGTGAGAATTTAAAGAATTGTTTAAAAACGGCAATCGTGTGAGTCAGGGTGGATTTAAAATATAGTTTAAATTGTGATTAAAAGCAAAAAATCTGCAAAAAAATTCAAGAATTTACTACCCTGAATTTTCTCTTGATATCAAATGTATTTTTCATTTATCTTGAAAAAACAAAAGAAAATATAAGTCCGACATTCAAAATGCTCATTGTTATATAAATGGATGAAATGATTGGATTGCTAAAAGCATCAACACATAGGAGCTCGTTGTGCTAGTTTAAACTTTAGAGAGGGTAGTTTAGTCCAGTGCTTGTAATTCACAGCTGTCTTGGCTCAAGATCAAGAAATCCTTAAGTGAACATAGTTTATGTTTTTTATTTTTAAAGCAGAAGTTAAATTATGACCTGTTTTGTCATTTTCCAAATCAGACCTTGTGAAGAGTTTAAGGGGGTCAATCATGAGTGTAACTCCTCACTAAACGTTCAGAATGTGACAAAGGCCACTTCTCTACGAGCGTCTTCTTTTTAAAGTCCTTAGTCACAAGAAGTTAAAATGAAAGGTTTGATCTTGAACCGGGTTTTTTTAGTAGAACAGAGTGATGTAAAAACGTGTAACTGTGACATGTGATGTGGGAGGGAAGGAGCATAAAAGAGAAACACTCAAGTCAGGTAAACGATATAAGAGCTTGCTGATCTTCTTGAAGCTTCTTTCAACAACTGATCTTTTTTTTTTTCTTTTACAAGGACTCGAACACTGGGCCCGAGAGAAGAATTTGTTTCGATCACAATTTTTGAATTGAACGGAACATTTTTATCCAACAACTTTAAAAATGAAAAAAAATAAAAAAATAAAGTCTTGTCAGCCTGCCCTTATTTACACTTAGAACTCCTCTCTGTCAATATTTGACTATGACAAATCAACATTTTATTCCTAAAATATTTACTAAACTCACATATTTCCTGGCCAGAACAATGTGAGAAATTGTATTCCCAATATTTTCATTCACACACCTCAGCTTTTGCAATCCATTAAATATTCAAACTGATTGCTGGATTCTGTAACAGCATGTCTCTGGGTTGTCTGTGTTGTAGCCCTCAAGGTGCCAGATTTGTCCATCAGATGCCAGTTTCTAGATTGGCGAGTCCGTGGGCGGCCAGATTAAGAGGAGAGACTGTGCAAAGGACATCATCCTCTCATCTGAGCAGCACAGCACAGAGAGACGGGAGAGGGAGTCAGTCAGCGAGCCCATCTGCTCCACAAGCTCGCAGCTCTGCCCCCTGAAAACCAGGGTGCATCTCTGTGTGGAGGTGTGCGTCGTTGCAGTGTGTTGCGTTTTAACAAGGACGCCGATTGCTCGCAGGAGGAGAAGGACTGACAGAAGTCTGGGGGAAAGAAGCTGCAAAGGAGAAAGGTGTGGGTATCGAATGCAGCGGAAATTAAAGCAATCGGAAGGGAAACGAGAGAGTGTGAAAATGAGTGAATGTGTTGTAAACTGTCCACTGGGGAGACTGTCATGAACATATGAGGGGCAGAGGAGGAATGAGGGACAGAAACACAGCATAGAGGAGGATGGATGAGAGAGGCTGAGAGTCTTTGCGAGTAAAGCCTGGTTCACACGGCAGGATAATTACGCCGATTTTGGCCCCGATTCTCCCCTTCCGATAATCTTAAGGACGCCCCGATCATCATAAGATAATCTTATAAGATCATGCTGCCGTGTGTGGTGTGTTCAGACTGCTCTCGTCTGGTCGGAAGAATGTCGGGACCGCTCCGATCTCAAATCGGGGATATTCAACATGTTGGATTGTTTTCTCTCATCATGTGTGGTGTCACCTGAGGAGAAAACGAGCACGAGCCTGTTGACTGTGATGCATAGCCAATCAGAAAGCGAGGTGACGTAGTAGCGAAAACACCGGGAGCAAAACAACAACTACTCACCTCCATATCAACATGTAGCAAGTACAGTTCATGCTCCCGTTGTCTCCACTCCTTTGAACGACGACTCTTTTTAAAACGTGTTTTTCACATAAAAACAGCACAAACGATCCCTATTACATCCTCTTTGTCCGTTTGTTGACTCTGGAATCACGTTTGATCTCGAGAGGTTTTGTGAGATTTCCCGTCTGATCGAGGGACGTTCGCGAGTGAAATCGGTTCGTGTGTGGTGTGTTGATGTTGCCATGTGGCCGCACGCAATTTTAAAATCCTGCCGTGTGAACCAGCCTTTAGTTTATTTTTTGTGTCTGTCGTTGATGTTTAATGTTAAACCTTTGTACAAAGAGGGCTCAGTTTACTGAAGTTAAATGCCTTGCGTTTTTTTTTTATAGCTGTCCAATGAAGCTGATTCTGAGTCTGAGTTGAGTCTCAGAAAAGAAGCAAGTGCATCAAATGGGCATCAGCAGTGCGTTTCTTCAGGTGAGAGTAAGTGTGTTCACACGAGGTATATTACGCCAAATGTTCGACAGATGAAGTTTTTTTCTCCATCGTGAACGAGGCCTGTTCAAGTGAGAAGGTGCTTGGATATTCTGAGTGGTTGTGAGAAGACGCAGAAACACTCACCGGTGTGTGTGTGTGTCACGTGATTAATCATAAATTGCTCTTACGTGTGTGCGCGCGCGTGTGCCTTGGTTAGGTGTGTGTGTGTGTGTGTGTGTGTGTGTGTGTGTGTGTGTGTGTGAGACGCTGGCTAACCTTGTCCTAATTACACTCCATTCCATCAGTGCTGTGCTCTGGCCTATTTTTCGCAGCTATAAATTTAACACTCTCCCCTCTGTTGTGATAGATGACCCACTCATTTTAGCCCATCTCTGAAGACTGAGCCGGAAAGGGAGCGGGCAAAAAGACAGCGACACCACTTCACAGTGTCTGATGACGGCCATGGAACTTTCCATGTCCTCAAAAGTATTTCTGCTTCTTCAGGTCAAACGGGTAAGAGTAGGCTCCCGTTTTGTTTCATTTTCGGGATGATAAAAAAAAAAAAAACATCATTTAAAAAAATCCATAATAAGAGTAATGAATTTGCAGTCTGGATATTTAGCAGCGCTTTCAGACATTCTTTCAACTCATTCATTCAACAGCTTTTTAACCTCACACACATTTTATTTGCTGTTCCTGACCTCTAATCTGCCGATTCTCTGATTCTCTCATCAATCGAGGAATCCATTATTCTAGCAATTATTTTAGCTATCTGATAAGAGGTATTGCAGGTTTGCCGCCGTTGAATCCCTTGCTTTATTCAAGAGCAACAGTAATGTACCAAAGAGAAAATAAGACTCTGAAATCAACTATTAACTTAGTTTTTCTTTTTGATAAACTGTTGCTGTGTTTACGGCTGTAACGATACAAATTCCCATATTGTGGTACCTTCTATATAAACACTTTAAGTTCATTAGACTGGCTAATGTAAACTATTAAGCGGACAGGGACTCAACTTTAATCAGGTAAAAGTCTGACCACTTCTCAAGGATCACAAACGTTTCTTCATGGATCTCCTCTGCGGTGACTGACACAGCTTCTGCTGAGAGTCGCTGTTGGATTTTGTCCTATTGAGACTGAAAAAAAAACAGCCAACAGAATATTGTTTAAAGAAAGGAACGTGTTGCTCTTCAAACGCCATGTGGTGCGACGTGTCAGTCAGTGTGATGGTGTCAGGAGAGCAGAATACGTTCACATGCACACCATTTTCCTATTAAGGTCCATATTCTAGTTCAGGCAATGTTCTGTTTACACGTGTTTGAGTCGATTCAGGCTGGGGTCTTATTGGGGTTTTTAAGAACTGGAGAATGAGCTTAATCGGTGTATTGTCATCATTATTCTGATGAATACAGGAATATGGTGTGCATGTAATCGTAGTCATTGTGTCGCCGAATCAGCCTTTATATTCAAGTGTTGACGAGAGAAAATATGAATGACTGAAATGCCACTTGCAGACGGGCCTTTGACGAGACAGCGAAGCCAAACATTTATGTTCTGCATGTTTTAGAGCTGTCCCAAACGATTTTTTTAAAAAGGATTAATAATATTGCAATTATTTTTTCAATTAATCAACTAATCTAATAATGATTTTTTCAGTTGACAATTATTTGACATTACTTGATCAATGTTTTGCTGCCATCCTGACACAGACCTCGCAGATGTTTTCTCTTCGAAGGTTCATTCATTGCTGTGGTATTATATTGCAGGCCGCAAACTAAAACTGATTCATGCTTGTTACGGTCGGTGCAGTCGGTCGCGGTGCGGATGGTGTGAACGGTCAAGTCGTTTCAAACACAATCTAGTTGTTTGGGACGACGCGTCGACGCAAATTATTCATGTCGACGCGTCGTCGTCGTTTGTTTGTGAAAAAACATGTTGATTTAATAGTGTTACAATCCACACTGTAAACAAAGCAGACCGGCTTTCTAAATGGTCCAAAGAAGAGTCTGACAACAAATCCCACTCAGACCTTTAATCTGTATGATGCAGAGCTGCCGGGGAGTTGAAGCTACAACTAAGAAAAGAGGAATTGTATTTTTTTCCCCGCCAAAATCGATCATCCTGTTTACTCTGTCTGCAACGAATATGAATCTTATTTCAATGAAATCTGCAGGAAAAAAAGACGAATGCAAGCGTCAACAGGGTCAAACTGTAACCCCATGTCTAACCCATCTGAACCCAATTTCAAGCTGAAAGCAGCATGGCCTTGCACTTCTCTATTTCTGAATGTATTTTTATATTTTGGGAACGAGACAGAGATTGGAGTCTCTCGCTTGGTTTTGCACACAGTTGGGGCTGAATGGGAGGAGGCAAGGGTTGTGGGCTGCAGATGGGGCCTCTATCTCTTGAATCAGGGTGTTCAATGTGTACATGCTCTGATGTGGATTCAAACACAAACTATCTCCGACGTACAGTAAGAATCAACAAAACACACTGCTAAAGGACTTTATCGATGATACTGAAGGCAGTGAACACACCCTAAACCTTCTTCTTTGATATCATACTAGAGCAGGCTCTGTATAACTCTACACTTTATCGAGATCATATAGAACGTCACTTAGAATTCATATTGGAAGTTTAGTAACAAGCTAGTCTTTCAGGTTTTTACTGCTGATGTCAACCTCCAGAGTTCAGCACTTTTATAAGATCTGAAAGCATTAATGAAAGCTCTCCAATCTTTTTCCTAAGCTTCAGCTCAGTGATGTCCTGTGGCGTCTGAGAGTTGCTTCAATGCATGTGTGTGAGCTATGAGCAGTCACCCACAGCCAGTTATGATCAACCACGGCACGACCATAAATCCCACCAGGATAAGCCCTAAACCTCACCCACTATAAAATGCCCTCGGCCAGACACACAATCGCCGTGGTTTGGCCTGACACATCTACACAGACTTGACCCCCCCACCCCAACACACACAGACACACACACACACACACAGACACAGACACACACACACACACACACACACACACAGGAAGCAGCAGCACAGCAGTGATATTTCCTGCTGTGAGATGAAAAAAAGGTGAAAAGTCACTTCCTGCTGGGGGGGGGGGGGGGGGGGGTCATGTGAGCTGAGTGGGTTCTAAATTCCTGCCGCACAATCCCCCAGATGACGTCACAATAATACCCTAATGGGCGTCTGTCAACCTTTCAACCCATCAATAGCAAAAAGGATGAGCGGTTGCCATGACAACAGTCATAAAGTCAGTGAGACTGGCGGAGACGGTGCATATGAGGGTTTATGTTCAAACTTCATTTAGGAGAAATGAGCGTTTAGTTTTAGAATATGCAGCTGTGTGTGGATGAGGATAAAAGCTCAAACTTCATTTTAGCTCCACTCACTTAAAAACATTCAGCGCTGAACCCACCTGACTATAAAGTTTTACTCCTTTGGTAACTAAAGCCAAATAATAATAATACCTTTCCAAAATCCAGCAGCACAAAGCCAAATTGAAATGGTCATGCTTCAGAAAAAATCTTGCTTCGACACACACACACACACACACACATCACTTTTATTTGGAGAAGACTTTACTGATGCAATATGGGGGTCTGTGTATTATAATTGTAGAAAATGAACTCATCTGATGTAAAGTCATTTATTTTGTGTTGAGCAGTTTTTTTTCCACTGGAGAACAAACAATTAATGTGGAAGCTGGCTTGTCTGCAGGTAAATTTAACGCAAACAAAAAAACGACAGCTTAGCATACACTGTGTATTTACACAACAGGTACACATAATATAATAGCTGTCGGCATTATCTGCCTTATAACTACGCAGCCACCACAGAAGAAGTGACTTGTAACGTAAGCTGGTAGCCTTGTGTTCTTTCTCGACTATCGATTTTAGAAAGCAGACAGATTAGACCCCTATAACTACAGCTTAATACATCAATTGTTTTTAACTAACGTCCTTATATTCTTGTCATACAAGACTGATGGACACCTCGCATAGCAGCCTCTGCCATCAGTGTGTGAATGAAAGCTTGTGACTGAAGCTGAAGTCCATTGACAGAAAATGACTCGCTGTTGTTGTCATCTGTAGTGGACATGTGAGGTACTGATGCGTCTCTCTTGTGACTACACTTGATTGAATGACTTGGCATGTCCAATGAAGCATTCTGACTTAACTACCTTACCTAGTGGAGATACAGATACTAATTTTATTTCTCTCAGCCTGCATCATGCCCTCTTAATTACTTCCACCGGAGCCTCGTTTGACCTACATAAAGTACATAATGTTGGGAAATTTATTACAGGAAGGAAAACAATGTGATGTGAGAAATGATGTGTTGATATGCTGGAGTCTGCTCGTGGACCTACGATTAGTTGACCCGGAGTCTTCGATTTGCGCCTGAACAAAGCGGCAACCTCAGTGTTGTAAAACGAAGCCAATGCGGAAGCGCAAAATCACGCAACTCATTGAGTGTCCGCTTGAGGCTGCCTGCAGAAGCACCGAAAGTCGCATCCTCACTCATTTAATTTTTTTTTTTTTACAGCATACAGCTTAAATGTTTACAGCCTAGTTAGAAGAATGGATTTGGCCTGACAAAGCACTTACAGCATGGTAACTGTCACTGATGTGACTCCATAGCTGCCTGCAGTAACAGATGGTTGACATCACTCAGGTTTTGTCCATTTATATTCAGGTTCTATGGTCTTGGCCAAGGGGCCAGTTATAATGTCAAGCCGTGCTTCTTGGTATACTATATGTAAGAAAGAAATAGGACTCCAGAGGGATGTTAAGAATGACAGCGCCCCTGTGATGAAAGGCCACGATCTCAATGAAACCGCTGTGAAAAGATCTGTTGAAAAATGTCTATACGATGTGTTAAAGAAACAAACTGTCACATATATCACTTCCTATCAGTCACGTTTTAATTAGTCAATCTTTATTTGTGTACTGCCAATTCATTCTAAATGTTATTTGAAGACACCGTTAATATATGTGTGTTTGTATCTGTGATGCTTCACTCACTATAAACCCACAGTAACCCTGAGAGTTAAACTTTCCCATCAATAAATACCAGAAACCAGCCTAATTGTCCGTAAATTAATTGCTAATGTTGATTTTGTTTTTTGTCTGGTAAACAACAAATTCATCACAGTCATTTAGCTTCTTTTTGAGCAAGTTAAGCTTTCTTAGTTTGCAGGATGTTCTTGAGGAGAACTTCTATCTATAGGAACTTAGTTACTGAGGCTCTGCAGCTAGCGTGCCATAAATGCTCACAGTTAAAGCTAATACATTGATGTTAATGTGTCTACTATGTTAGGTAAGTCTGTCAAAATGTAAATACTGTATCTGTTGTCTACCACATAATGCATAAAAATATGCTGCCTGGTGAAACTTCATTAAGTATTTAAATGTTTTATTTTGTTTATTTTTCTAAACAAAAAGCTAGCACATGCCTGTAGAAGAATTAGCTTTAATGCTTGCTTGTCAATTGTGCATTTTTCATCATTTAATGAATTAGAAAGAAATCTGTCTACAATTATGATTTTTGCAGGGTGGATCCAGTTTCAAAGTCATACTTTAAGCTCATCAAGAAACTTGTGCTATGATGTAAAAAAAAACCCAACAACAACCAGTTACTCAGAGCTGAAATTTTACCAAGCGGGAGCCTCCAGTCTGGAGAAATGAAGCCTATAAGGAAGAGTAAAATCCTACAGTTCATTGAGTGTCCGATTGAGTATGGCTACACGTGACAGGCCAAAAATGGATTTTGTTCACAGCCTGGCGGAAAAAAAACAAAATATGTCTGATCATTTATTGTCATCAGTGGCACACACTGCACATGATTGACAGGTGGGTGCGATGTAACAGCTCAAGAAACTTAAAACCCGTCTCAGCTCCAGCTCTGTGCCTGTCGTCAGGTGGTCTGAAAGTTAGCCTAAGACAACATTTCCAGTATGGCGGATGCAGCCGATGAGCCTCCTGAGCCCTCTGCCGTAACAGATGGCTGATTCCACTCAGGCTTCGTCCATTCAAAATGTACAGTCTATGGATTTAACTTTAAAAACAATATTTGGATTTACAACCAAAATCAACATCATGTGAATGTATATGAGAGTGGCACTCTGTGTTATACCGGCCTTTTGTTCTGCTGCTGTCAAATTGTAAATCAGAGGCTATTTTTCTACATTAACAGTCTGGTTAATCAACCGGCCCCCATGAGGTTTCCTTCCCACTGTGGTTTGAGTTTCACCACTGAGACTCATTACCCGGTTAAACTGCGCTGAAGCACGTACTGTGGATGGAGGATTTCTGAGTCAGGGAGTGTGTTGACCTCGTCACAGAAACATCAAATTACATTAATGAACTCCTCCCCATGTTCTTTTCACAGTGTGAGCATGCTTGCTGCAATGCAAGTATTTTTGGTCCATACTACGTAACAAACGTTTTCCCTGCTGTAACAAATGTAAAAACACACAACGGTTTGAGAGGTAGCAGCAGCACATCTCATCTCAGGGATAACCAACCATTCATCTTCCCTTTTTAAGGCATCAGAAATGAGAAAAATCAAAGAAAAGCGTGTATATTTTCAGTCTGAATAAATAATCTCGTTTAAATTCAACGTGTGGGAAAAGCACTCAAAACAGGCTTTTAATTAGAAAGGATGATCACAGAAAGGGTGAGCACTTAATAATGCATGTGCAGTATTCGAAAGAGACAAGCGAGGAGGGGAGAGACACAAGAAGTTCTGCACTGTGATTGAGGGAAATTGCCACAAGTCTCCCTCTCTTTGTGTGCAGACAGCCAGGATAGAGTAATGCATCAATCACACAGCCGTCCTTTGCAAGCTCACTCTGCTCCCTACATTCTCATTCAGTGAGTGAGCACATCTTTTAACATAGTCTTTCAATACTGTGCTTGTTGGTGTACTCTCTGTCTTTCCTCTGCAAAGTTATCGTTGATCTGATTATCCCCTTGGCAAAGGCTGCATGTCTTACTTTGACCTGAGACAGAAAGCACGAGTTAATCCGCTGCAGAGCAAGTGGTGTGATGTGATTTGTTATCAAACGCCGGCTCACCCTTTGTGCACGATTACTGTACAAAATACGGTGTCAAATGCAACCTCCAGATCCAATTCTAAAACCTTAAGCATGGTCTATGGTATGATGTCTGCTATACCCTCTTATCCTCCAACCCTAGGGAGAGTCCCATCAGGGGCCTTATGGGAAGGATGGAGAGGAGTGCTGTGATTGGAGCGTTTGCGTTATCTACCAAATACAGCAGCATGCCTGGCAGAACCCTTGTTTGTGCATAAATACTGGTGATACAATATGTGTGCAGTGCACATGTGCACATCTGCTGAGGTGTAAATGTGCCTGAGCATGTAAATGTCAGGGGCTCCATGTGTTTGCAAAAGCATCCCACAATGTGCATGGGAAAATGTGCTATAGGAAGTGCGGGCGTGAATATTTGTGAGGACTTACAAAGACACAATGTGTGTGAACGAGTAGAGAAATAGAGGACAATGGCGTAGCATTAAATCTCCCTGTATGTAAAAACAAGGTTTACTTTATGCTTATTAAATTTTCCCTACAAACCGGCTGCATAAATATTCCGGATTTATGAGATATTCTTATCTTTGCTGTGAGCAGCAGTGATTGACTTCACTGCCTTCAGAACTGCTTAAAGGCTGCAAAAGCCAGTTTCCAGATGCAGAGCTGGCCAGCCCTGCTAGCCTTTAAATGCAAGCACAGGAGGTTCTGTAAAATGTTGCTGAGAAGTCTCACATCCTCATCCATTATTGATATTGCCTTAAACCTTCCATGTACTGCGGATGACAAAACCAAAACCAGAAGTGTCAACTCTGTGGTGGAAGCTCTGGAGGAAGGCTTGTGTTTGAAATCTGAATTTCGCTGGTGTGTCCTGCAGTGAGTCATCCTTTGAACTTCCATCAGTGTGTGTTTGCAGGGAATAGCAATTAGCTGCTAATAAATGAAGTCAGAGGTGGGTCCTGTCCCCGCTGGTTAGCTAGCCAGAGGGAAGTTAAAGGTTAGGCTGTAGGTTTTTTTTTTACTCTATCAGAACTTTGTATCACTTTCAGTCATTTAAAAGCAACATTACCACTTGAGTGCTGAGGTCAGGCAAAGGGACTTACATTGGCAGCTCATTTCTCAAAATCCTGGATCCGAGTAGGGAGGGGGGGGGGGGATTACCTGAAAGAGAATTGATGGAACCAGTGTTACTATTTACGTGTTGTGACGTTCGTCATGCTTTCCTTTTTTAAAGTCGACAAGAGAAAACGGAAAATATTTAGCTCCGGAAACACGCACAAAACTGAGGATAAGGCTGTACCATGCAGCATTGCAAATGGGGTTAAAATAATCTGATTGAGAAGCAGTGCTCGAGGGCAACTGGTGTTCACACTCAGGCCAGCACAGTATCAACTCCACCTTGTTGTCTGCTTTACTCTTCTGTGCCCTACTTTCTCTCCCCCCCCCCTCTCTCTCCCACACCTCGGAGGGTAGTACAAAGGCACAGACTCGCTTTAGCACATTTCAATCACAGAAGGCTCCAACTCATCCATATTCCAGTCGCTTTTATAACTTCTGCAGCACTACAGAGGCTATGACAGTGTTGGATCAGAGCTCTTTTCACCTTAGGGCCCCTCAAAACTGTCGTGCACTCTCCATAATGTCCGGTGTGCTCGGGAAACAAGGTTGTGTATGTGTAACATTGACGTGCCTCTGGACGTCTTAATTATTTTTATGCATGTCAAGTCTGTTCAGTTTTTTTTTTTCTTCTTGATCTCTGTTTCAAGAGTGAAATTTCCATCAAGACACTACAAACGCTTCACCGCCAGAGACGGAGTTCATGCTATTCAAAGCCAACTATGAAGGCTGATAGTTTGACACCTGCCATCTAAACTCTGTGGGATGATGACTTGTCTATACTGTCATTGATCAAACAGCATCCCACTCCTATATTTGAATTTCGTATTCATCTTTTCATTGGGAAAAAAAGAGTGTCCCACAATCACTCAAATATACAGTGCAGTAGAAAGATCTATCCTTGATGTAATATTCAAACGCTGCGCTCTTCACTGTTTTATGCTGCTGTTTTATTCTCTTACAGATATTTGACTCACAGCATGTAAAGTGTTGTTAATTCTCTTTGATACTTTGGTCATCTCACTGTTTGCAGACTTTTGACGGTTTCCAACATGCAACGATAATGAAGGGAGAGGATGGCACATAAACAACAGGAGTATTTATGTACTCAGTCTACCTTTCCTTTAAATGACACTTCCAGTGTTTCCTCGAGGTTTACAGCTTCTGGGGGGGGGAGGAGGCAGGGAGGCAGACGGACACCCGACACAAACACTGACAGGGATCTTTCATGCGTTTATTTTAGTGACAGCTGTCCTGCTCCACAGAAAAGGTATCCGCTGTGTAGAAAGATGAGATGGGGAGGGGGGAATGCAGACTAAAACCAAGATTGATTCTGACTGCGAACTGAAAATTAGGAACATATTCAGTCTGAGCTGCCTTTATTAAACTGCATTTTAATGACAGTAAAATATTAAGATTTATAAATGCTGCTCACTCTTTATTTCAGGCTTGCTTGGCTTATGTTGTAGGTCCGGGTCAAACAGAAATTGGCATCTGTAAAGAGACAAAAAGGTGCCAAGTCTGCAAACAATTTTTCAATAAGTAATAAATAAATCTTTAACTCCTCCCTGAAAGAGAGGTCTGAGGCAGGGTTAGTTCTTCTAAGTAGGTCAATGAATGACCGATCACGTTTTCAGAATGAGCAGGTTCATTTGCTTATATGTAGTGTTACGGCTGCACAGTGTGTTTTTAACCATCACCATTTCATTTGTGCAAGTCAAGAGGGCTGTCAAGCAGATAACCAAAATCTTTTTTTTTTTTTTTTGACAGACATTTTCTTCTTTCAATGACTCATTTATGAGACAAATCTGCCTAACTGCCTTTAGAAGTGCAATCCTTCATCTGAGCCCACAGTGAACAGACACCATGCAGTGAATCTGTGTGTCACCTGCCTCTAATCACGCATGTAATGCCGCTTCTGTTACAAATACAGTCAGTAAAATACTTAAGGCAGGTGTTTGAACTTTGTGTACTTCTGTTGTCCAAAAAACCAACCAAAGATGAACTGTCAGCAATTTGCAATTAAAAATGCAGGAAAAAACAGCTATACAGAGTGATAGCTGGAAAACGTTAACATGTGTGGTTAGCCTTCATTACATTAATAAACCAGCTGCCATGCTGCCGTCTTTACAGATGGAGGTCCCACTTTCTTGGCTGTAGACCATTGAGAGATACTTTGACGCATCACTTTGCTTTGAAAAAGTGATTTTAACACTTTGGTGAACTTTAGTTTTTCAGGCACACAGCTCACAGCTCAAAAGTTATGGCCTTTAAACATGGCAATTATTATTGTTATAAATATGGATGACATATAAATAGTATGCAGAATTTAAATGATTGAAATGAGGTAGTGCACCCTGGATTAGTGCGTGATAGTGGACATGGCTTGTTGGGAGCTAAAAGTACAATAGGAAGACTGGAGGATTACTCACACTGTGTTGCACTAAAGAAACTCACCAAATTTTAAGCTTGTCGGAAAAAAACCCGACAAGCTTAACTAGGGGAGAAGAAAAACAGAGGGTGCTTAAGGAGTTTGGGGGATTGAATTGTGAATCGATGCCAAAACACTCTTCTCCTTCTTCATTGCCCACTGCAGAAGGACAAATGTCAAATTGCACTTCACTCCACCAGGTTTGCTGGGTCGGAGTAAGATCAATTAGAAATGAGATTGGGAAACAGATTGAAACATCAGGCCAGAGGGAGCTGCTGATTGGGCTCTTCATTTCGGGAATAGATTATAAAACCATGTTTAGTGGCTGTGGAAAACCTCTCTCACTGATGGAAATTGGCCTCAATTGAGGCAATCAATTAAATTAGACAATGTTTGAGATTTTGAAGCTAGATTAAGGGCATCAATGGGAGAGGATTACTTTTTGTGACAGCAGATGTTGGACAGCAAAATCCTGCTTTATTAATTAAACACCTTATCATTTTAGGAAAATAGGAAATTTGATAAGTTATTTTTCATAAAGATTTGGGAACATCGTGATGGGAATTTCCACTTTGATATTGCTGTTTATCATAACAATAGACAGACTGTATGAATACTTATCAAACTTTCTGTGATATTTAGAAAGACTGCTCTCAATGCTAATTCAGAAACCCTCGTTTCTGTGGAGTGTCAGGTAAGAGAGAAAGCAGGACATGGGTCTAAATGTGCGGGGAAGCTCGATTCATGTGTGATGTACATTTTGATTTGGTCCTAAAAATAAATAACATCAGTTTTATATTTGTGTTTTAAAAAACTATGTTATCTAGGAATCTGCACAATTTGACGACTAACTGGTTTATGTTGGCACCATCGCTAGTTGGCAGCGCAATATTATGTCAGATAAACCAATCATTAAAATGTTATCAAGTCAGGCTTGAAATGCTATAACTTATCTGCATTTAAAGCCACATAAAACTGTATCTCAAGTTTCTTCGATCAATATTCTGCTGAACCTCTCCATGCTACAAGATGTTGTCTGCTTTGGTCGTTTACATCCAGGTAGCAGGACATTGTGGCAGTAGCTATGAACTGCTGCTGGATGATCGTTTTTACACAACAATTGACTGGCATCACAGGCCCGAATTTCAACAAATATCTATTATTGACTTGATGGACTATTAATTCAGATTCCAACTATCGAGGTTGGCAAAGTTTAGTCCCAAGTTTTTGCCACATCAGAATAAGACAGGAGAACACAGACCTATAGTCCGTACTTGATTTCATATAAACGTTAATTTAACAGACTGTGCGTGCGCTCTGTTTGAATGTGTGATGGCGTCTAAAACCTTAAACTTAAAGTACTGTAAGTAATCAAAAAATTGAAAAAAAAAATGATATGGGGTAAAAAACCGTCAATGTAACACCACCTCTCTCTTAGGACTAATTACAGAAATGAATAGAAGTGTAAACTTGTGGAAGCAATCAGCTCTCAATCAAACAATCCCCTGTCGTCACTTCTCAACCATGAAATCCAATTTACCCCAGGACCTGAAGGTCACCACGAGCACGTGCATTATCAGGCAAACATTGATTATACAAAGGCTCTGCTACAGAAACCGAGCAGAAAGTGTATCGAGCCGGAGAGGAAAAGCTTGGTGAAAGAGTCCAACAGACATAAGAGTCCTTTAGAAATGTGTCTGGCCATTTCAAGAGGATGAGGATTAGAAGTTCTCCTACTGACACAGTTTTGTGTAGTATTCAGTGAGCAGATGGGAGACGACTTGAGTGTGACTGAAGATGAATCCCACAAGTGAGGCAGTGTGACATCGCTTTAGGACGGAGTCACACGCTCATTCCAAAAAATCTCGGCATATTACAATTATGCTAATGACCTGGTAGCTGGAAGCCAACGTGGCGACCGGATTAACGTGGTCCCAGCAACAACAGAAGTATGGAGTGTGTGCATGTGCGAGATAAACGTCAGAGTGTTTATGATAACATGCCATAAGGCTAGAGCTGCAGCTATCGAATATTTTAGTAATCGAGTATTCTATCGAATATCCCGGCGATTAATCGAGTAATCGAATAAATCATACTTTTGCTTAATTAAGGTTTAACTCATCTTGGGTCGTCCCTACAAACCTGCTTCTTTGCAGTTACCATGGTAACGCCTGCTTGTTACAACCAACCACCTCTGCTCCACAGCTGCTGACACTCACCATATTACTGACAGTCACCCAAATAAACTTTTGATTCACTGGTCAAGGCGGCAGGTAGATGAAAAATACAGGCCAAACACGTTTTAATGGCTGAAATAGCAAATAGTGTTTTGTGTAGCCTACACATCTGTTACAGTACATTTAATTGAGAAAGCATTATGTTCTGTTGAATCAATCACAGAATCAATCATTATGTCAGATAAGGAAATTGAGAAACGTTAAATATATATTTGCTAAATTATTATTCCACAAACAAGTTCTGTCTTGATTTAGCTTTGAAGACATCAGACATTTCATATTATCAGCCTGTTTATTGATAAAAGTGTATCTCTATCTGCTCCTGCAGCGCGTGCATTCAGCGCGCTCACAGACTACAGAGACCATAGACGCGTCTATGACAGAGACTGTGAGAGGACGTTGCTATCGTTACGTTAGCTGAGACTACAGAGACCAGAGACGCGTCTATGACAGAGACTGTGAGAGGACGTTGCTATCGTTATGTTAGCTACAAACACGGAGAGAGTGAACGGAGAAAAGCCGACGGTTTGACCGGATCACGTGTTCCCGACTCGGTCGTATGGATCACGGATCAACTGTGTGCTGACTAAAAGTTAAAAGGGGCACGCCGCGCTCGCGTGTGCGCGCGTTGAAGTGTCTGTGTGTAAGAGAGAGGAGCAGGTAGCTGCAGCTACATTAAACCTGTTTTATACTCATACCAAAGTTTTGATGACGCAAAAAAAACAAAAAAAAACTTAACGAAGCCTCGAGGCAGCGAAAATTCCTCGATGAATTTTTGTAATCGAGTTATTCGAGGAATCGTTTCAGCCCTACATAAGGCCACAACATGTTTGTTTATTCAAATAAAATCAAAACCCTGCATCCTTCCTTTGTTCTGTTTGAAATATAACCAGCTTTGGTGCTACCTGTCTGAAGTGAAGTGAGGAGCTTTACAGAGAAACACCTCCCTGTGTCTTTTTGTGTTGCTTTATGAAGAGCAGATGAACAGATTGTCACAATATTTAATTTAGCGTGCAGCTTATGTCTATTCACAAGATGTTGTCCTCGACTCCAGTGATCAGTAAATCTTAGTGAACAGATGCTACATTGCTAATGTTTAATTTCAAGTGGCATTGTCTGTCTCTTTCTTGATGCGTCCTTTATATTGTATTCTTTTTACGGCTTTCACACTTGCAGAAGACTCCCGAAAAAAGAAGGAGCTGTATGTGTGAACGCAAACAGCCACATTTCACTCGGACTTCGCCCGGAGTTTCTCCTGCCAGAGTATTTTTTCCGCAGCAAATCTGAGTGAGTTTACATGAGAACACAGCGGGATATTAATCAGAGAATTCACCTCCAGCCAATGGGAGGGGGAGTGACGCCTTGTTTACTGTGACCGCTGCATGGTGCATAGAGCGTATGAATGAGACCACTATGATCTCCGTGCAGGTAATTAAACGGCTGTGTTATGTTTTCTGTTCTCCAGTATGTCCGCCAAACAACAGGTAGCAGTCATAAAAAGGCAGATATTCACATTAGAGCATTGTAAAGCTTCGCTAGTGCCGCGTCTTAGATCCCCCTTCTGACAGGTATAGTCTTCCCCTGTGAGGTGCATTTGTCAAAATATGTAACGCACTTCCCTGACACAATTTAATGAGGGGAAATTCTAAGTCTTATGTAGCTGTGAAAAACTAATTCTCTGTAATTGTAATTACAAAACTGTAATTATCAATCCTTAAATCATAGGAAATGAAAGACTGCTTTACCATCTTTCCTGCTTTTGTGACAAGACATGTTGCTTTTAAACACATTTATTAGTTAATAATGAAAATGATCCCAAAGAATGAATTGGTATAGGCTATATTGTTTAGAAGCCAAAAGTATGACACTGCTTTTTCTGAATAATTGGTCTTAACGAAAGTAGACTGCAAACACTTTTTTGTCGATGTTTATTCTCCGTGAAAAGTCCAAGAACCAAATTTAAGTGAAATATTCCCCACCTCTCTTTGTGTTGCTTCATTTGAATGAACATACCACCTGTTGGAGCATTTCCTCCCTCTGGCGCACCTCCACAACTAAAATAAGGCCTCACTCTTTTGCATTGCTCATATTTCCATCTGTACATGCATTACCATATTTAATCAAGTTCTACGGGTAAACATCTTCGCATTAGTTACACTCTGACAAAACCTATTAGATTGCAGGGTTGGAAATCAGGGACATAAGCTTGGAGAAACTTTATTTTAAAACGTAGTTTATTGTTTCTCTTTTACTTCGAGAAAGTTTAATAGTTTGATTTAATAGCCCTGCAGCACAGAACCCCTCTGCTCTGCAGCAGATCAGAACGTGTCTGAGAACTACTGTCTGTTTTCATATTCCTTCTTTGAACTTCCTTCATGCTCTGAGCAAAGGGATGGAGTACAGAGAGAAGAGAAAGTGTTGGAAAAAAAACCCAGCCGGCTCAGCCCATCCTCAGAGCTAAAAAGTCACACACAAGATTAAGGAGCAAAAAAGACCATCTTCTAGTGGATGCCAAGTCGCAGCTCTCGCCCATCTTTAGAACTTTAATGAGTTACACTTTGGTTTCAGAAGTTCTAAACAAACCATGAGGTTTACAGGGATATGGTGTCAGTGCGAGACAAGGATCAATCCCATTTCTTTCCATCTTGATGCAACCTCAAAAAGGACCCAAACGAATGCAACAAAATTGGACTTTATTCATTAAACAGAATCTTCCAATAATAACCCCCAAGCTGCTAATGGCACCAGGATTAAGACATTTTCTTCATCCCTTGACTTCTTGCTTAGAAAGTAAACGCAGAAATGCCTCTGTTGAATAGAATAATTGATTTGAAGGCAAAAACAGAAAAATAAAGAAATATGTTAAACCAATAAATAAATGAGTTGCTATTACTTAAAGAGGACATATTATCCCCCTTTTCAAACAGTCCGCTGTGGTCTAAATGAAACATCTGTGCAGTGCTTTGGTCCAAATATAAATCAAGCAGCAGAGGAATTTTGTAACCCTGTAAAAAAAACCCAGCTCTCTCAAAACGCTTCGTTTTGGTGTGTGTCTCTTTAAATGCAATTAGCTCCCCCCCCCCCCCCCCCCCCCTGCATTTTCCAGATAGGCATTACTCCTCTGTAGAGACAGTAAAATGACAGAACTGGGGAGGATTTTTTTTTGTGTTGGATTTTGTTTGAGCATATTTGTACCAGAGCAATTCAGGTTTTCATGTAATCTGAGAAAAGGTTCTTCAGAACATATTTAAAGATTGTCCTCTGTCCTCTCAATATTAAGACATAGAAAAGGCACAAAATGTCAGAGAATAGGAAGTCGCCCCGATTTGTATGTCAGGTAAATGAGGTTGGACACGAACTTTCGCTTGTAGGAATAAAGTTTCCACACAAAGGCCTTGACTTAATCGCTAGACCACCAGTGCCTTATTCAGAGAACGTTTGAAAAAAATAATCTGTAGGAACATTATTTTCATTATTATCTCCTTTTTCACGAAAAATGGTACAATTAGGTGACCTGTATCCTCTACAGATTTTCATTAGACATAATTGCTTTAACCTTATGTCGCGGTTGCCCCTGATTTAATTCTCTGTTGACCCAGTTCATACGCTGCAGTTGTATCACCAACTAAAAGGCTGGATCATAATGGCAGAAAAGTGGAAAATCAAGACCTGAATTACAACATGAGCTGGCTAGTCTAATGCTCCGTGGCCTGAATGAATGAAAAAGTAACAGTTTGTACATTCAGGATGAGATATTAGTGAATTACATTATTCTTTGTTTTTTAAAAGTATATACACAAAGGTCTGACCTGTTCCACTATGAGGACAGTTGACATTAAAGCCCAGACGAAAACATATCATTAGGTTTTGTTGAAACAGATAATAAATAATTATTAACTCATCATTTCCAATAATCTTATTGCAGTGTTGAACACATTCTAAGATGATGCATCAGTTAAGGATTTTCTTTTTACTGCTTTATTTTATGACACTTCTGAATTCATTAGCTATGCTATTTTTTTTCTTTTTACAAAAATCTTTTGGGACAGCACGGCACTCTCTGAACTTGGAGTTTTGCATTCCCCACCAGCCCAACTTTTGTTTTTCTCTCATTCTGTTTTAATTAGATCAAGAGGATTTGATTTTGAGAACCCTCTTTGGGAAAATGGTTGTTGACCGAGGAGTTCTTTTCATTTCCTTCAATTAAAATGTTTTAGCCAATTAGCAATCAAAATGAGTCATGGAGACCACTCCATCAGGATCATCACTAATTAGAAACAACAGCTCCTGGTATTTTGTTCTCTAGCTTTCCTTTCCTTCGCAATCAATGTGTATTCAACTGTTCCTCTGTTGAGAAGTTCAGAAACTGGAGACAGGACATTGTTAGAGTAAAAAATAAGCTACGCTTGTTTAAATATACTATGAAAAAATTCGGTCCTACTCAACGTGTTAAACAGAAGTAACCTCATCTGCCTGTTACTGACAGGCCAACATGAGATGTACCTGCTTTAAGCCAGATAAACTGTATATGTGTCAGCTATGGACACGAGTGGCAGACGGTGTAAACGGAAACTGCTGCTTAAATGCAGGCCGACTGTGAATGCAGCATGCAAACTCTGCAGGACCTGGCTCAGGAGAGAGCTGCACAGCCTTCAGCCAATACACACACACACACACACACACACACACACACACACACACACGCACACTACATAGATTACTGTACACACGGGTTTTGTGCATGGATACCTTCACCTGACAGAATGACACAAATATACACACATACACAGGTGGACGAAAAAGCATCCTAGGGCCTGTGCTTCCACATGAACAAGCACACCTTCACACAGAGACACAAACACACTCTTCAGACAGAGAAGCAGGCTCTTAAGGTTGACAATATCTGTCTCTCTGTCAGTCTCAGTGGCTGCAGAAATTGGCAGAGGGTTCAAAAGTCAAGGAAAGAAAAAGTCATAAAAGACCTGTTTATGTATCGTCAGCCACACACACACACACACACACACACACACACACACACACACACACACTCATACTCAGGGGTCAAACATACACAAGGTATCAAAACAGATGTGTTTACACGTCAAATGTAAATACCCAAAGCGAACACTGTTGAGCAGAACGTCTTTTAGTGACATCATTACTATTTCCCATGTCTTGTCAGTATCCATGTTTCACATTTTAAAACAGAGATAGCTGGGGTTTTTTTAAGTCTTGCTTTCCGCTCATACAGCTTTCCAGTTCAAACTATGAGTGTGTACAGCCTTGCGAGTAGCTCTCTAAGGCTGAGCAACGTGCGTTTTCAAGCTCAATACTAAAATCAGCATGCTAATATCTCACAGTGGAGTACAGCTGAGGCCATTTGGACATGGGTTCTAGAATCAAAGTCAACAACACTTTTAAGTTCACTAACATGGGCGCCATGCACATCTGAACTAAATGTCATGGCAATTGCTCCAGCATTTTTTTTCTAAAATCATCTTCATGAATCATTCACCTCGGTCTGATTTTAGAGCAAAAGTCAGAGATCCATTCGTGTGATTTTTTATTTTTTATTTTTTTTATTTTCCCCTCAGGGATCAAAGTGGTGGACCAACGAATACAAAGACTGACATTGCCATTCAAAGTACAAAGCTGTATATAATCTTCCTTCACATACAGGGAAAGGCACCTCAGGTTATATATGCAATGCCCCTGCCAGTGTCTACAGCACAGCAGGTTACAGCTGCCAGCCGAGCTCTGAAACCAACAACCTCATGTGAGGGAAGCAGCCTGGAAATAAACGTGAGCAGTGCTCTGCCTCTCAGCAAGGTTGCTGAATGAAAATGTGCGAGAGCGAGCCTCGGGTCAAAAAGTGTCCTCATCAGGCCAAACACTGCGTGCGAGCAGAGAGGCTCGCTTGTAGCGCCTGATTAATACACATGTTGTGATGGGACCTCGCATTCAAAGCATCACCGCGGAGAGATGGTTTGCAATTAAGTTTTATTTGCAGCCTTATTTGCAGTTAACAAGGTGAGAATAGAATCGCATCCACGAAAACAAAGACCAATATGCCACCACCACTTTTCAATTAAACCGTGCAGGACACAGTTATTAAACTGCCATCACTGTTATTAAACTCTGCTGATTTTATTGTGTGATGAAAATCAGCGCACACCTCCCAAGCCAGTGGGAGACATAGATATATGTGTACTTGTAAGTGAATAAGTAACATTCACTTACGGCCTGTTGAGACCCACACCATTACCATTGATGCTATTACCCCTGTCTCGAATGTGGCTGACAAGATTGCCGACAACCTGGCAGTGATTCTTAATTTTCTATCATGTTTATTGGTTCAGAGCGGAGCAGACGGCAAAAGTGGAACCTTGTTTTCCTCCCTTCCTCTGAGATATTGTTAGCCGTGAACGCATCGACAACTGGCCCTTTGTGATTTGCAACCAGCCATTTGAAAAGAGAGGACAATTTTACAGGAACGAGTCGGCTGAGGGTTAAAAACCTAACCGAGATGAATGATGCGCTTGCCGCACCTTACCAGACGGCACAGATTCATGAGAAGCAAGAGACGTCTCAGCCTCAGTGGGGAGGCTCGCATGAGACAAGGGAATTGGGTTTTTACAGAAGCAAAGAAGATGGATTGATTCAGACCAACCCCCCCCCATCTCCACATCCAGAGGCTCAGCGGTCTGAAACCTCAGAGGGGTCGGGGAAGGAAGGGGCCGACATGTCACATTTAACAGACAACGAGGAGGGAGGACAGTCGTGCTGAAAAGTAGGACAAGAACAGACTGGCCTACTGTAAAAGCCCTGAGGATGTTCAAAGATAAAGAAAGAGCCCTCACACTGACAGAAGAGTATTATGTTTACTAAGTCGCAACAATAGAAAGAGAACAGCCGGTTTGACTTAAAGCTTTTACTGAAGTCTTATTTGAGCTAAAAGCTTGCAGCCCACCAGCTATATTACAGAGACAAAGTATTGTTTACCTTTTTGCCATAGTAGTGATTAAAAGTGACCTGCAACGAAAAAATCCTTGTGTCGCTGAGGCCTGAGAATGGGCTCCATGTAGGGAGGTCACAGTCCTAAGATAGATAGAATCAAAAGCTGCATTTATATTAACATCACTCTGATGTGTAACACACTGACACGCAATTAGTTTAACTGCCTCGAGGTTATTATAATTTGAAATCCCCCGAGAAAAGAGATATCAGAGTTGGAGTTTTATGCACGTTTGACCTGAATAGGATAACATAGACGCAACCGTACTCTCCCCTCACTCTGCTGGGTTAAAAAGACACTTTTTACACCACCGTGATTTAATAAACCCATTTGCACAGAGATAAGGGCGAAAAAATAAGCAGCTTGTGTAAACTACTTTAAGTGAGGCAGAAGGGTATGGAGAGGAATTGAAGCTAAATAAAAGCCTCTATATGCCTTTCCTCAGAATAATAGCCTCTAAGTGTTCCGTGCTGTCTACTCTGTGTTTTCTACAATAAAGATGAGCATGAAGAAGACATCTGGACGGTCTTCGAGCGGCCAGCTCCGACATCTGCGACAGCTCGAAACAGCAACAAGATTGTGTGTGTGTGTGTGTGTACACAACTGTGCAGGTGTTCCTCCAAGAATACACGCGCAGATGTGTTCGTGTTGGACAAGGTCATCATCAAGTCATTAGTGTCATTGTTTTGCTGGGAGGGACAAGTAAATGATTTGGAGCCACCATTGCTGAGGACAACTTGACTCTTTTGGAACATTTGCGACAAAGTTGAATGGGGTACGTACCCTTAAAAGAAAATAGATTTTTGTAACCGCCAGCAAGTACGTAAGTATGTTTGCGAGCGGTGCTGTGATGAGGATGGAATTGTTAGTAATTTATTTGAATTAAAAAAAATATATATATATTTTGGGGGATCTTTTGAAGTGAAATCGTTCTGTTGATTGGATTGCACTTTTTTTTATTATTATTATTTTTTTTTTTAGAAATCTCTTCGAGCAGAGTCCCACTGTTAATGTGGAACTGCAGCAGCAAACAGTTGTCCTTGTCCTCTATAATGAGTGATGTAACTACAGTCCAAACACATCCCTTTGCCTTCTAATTCATTCACTATGCACGCAGCATAGTCAGGCGTGTACGGTCACACATGGCTGTGCAGCCTCTTCTCTCTATGTATCACTGTTACATCATTGATACAGTGATACATCATAGATTCAGTTACTAAAACACACAGTAAGCACAAACTAAAAATGGAAGGTTTTAGTCTATATAGCAGGAAGCTGATGAGGGAAGTGGAGACAGTTGAGAAGCGAAATAAAAGGTCAGGAAACAGCAAGACTGATTAAAAGGGGAAACAGGTGTCGATTGGCAAAGAGGGGAAGTCTGAAAACAGCCGGTGGAGAAGCAGAAAGAACAGCAGGGGGAACAAAAGGACAGTCGTATTTCTAGATTAACTAAATGAAAGCTTTTTGATACTGACACACTGACTCTTGTTCCACTTGACTCATGGCTGAGCTATTGTCGAATGATACCATACGAGGTTCAATGTCCCTATAATAAAGGCAATGGGCTCTTAGATGCTATAGAGGGGAGATTGGTCGAGCACAATCAATCCCATATTTAAGTCACGGATTCAATAATTTCATCAAAGCAGGAAACTTAAAAATTCATTTGCTGGCCTTTATTTTTTTGAAATAAGTAGTTCCCACAAACATATATTTATGAAATATTGTGAAATAATTTGTGAAGTCTAGAAAAACAAACTGGAATGAGTGATTACAAATATACCTTTAAAATTGATTTTTAAATATCAGTTAATGAATTCCTCTTTACATTCCACCTGTCACACCTGCAGAGGATGCGACTCCAGGAGCTCATTACGTAGAGCACTCATGTACAGCGCTTCATTCCTGTCATCCCCTTTTATCTCTCCCCCACATTTCCTGTCGCTCTATAGCTGTCCTATCTAAGAAGGTAAAAGTACAAGGGTTTTGTCTTTTCTCAAAACTCGTGTAGTTGGCTGTTTCTCAGTTTGTTCTGTCGGCCGCCGGTCTGGACTGAGATTTACTTCCCACTCGTGATTTGCCCTTGTTAAGGCTCGTTCCATCTCACAATGTAGCCAAGCAAGTTCGGACTTCTTCTGATGACATAACCATCCTTGTTCCTCTAGATGAAAAAAGTCTAAGCGTAATCACAAAGTGTCCCAGATCTATTTCCTCATCTGTGACTCGGTCCCACGGGGGAAACCTCAAATCAGAAGCGCTGCAGTGAGGCGTCACACAAACAGAGACACTTTGTCCTGCTCCCTACACTGCACTAAAACGGAGCTCGATACAAAAACCGTGATGAGAGAAACTACTTGATGCTGCCTGGTGCTTTATTTATACATTGCTGTCAGCTGTTTATCCTGCTATCTCCAAGCTAACCGATATCCTTGCTGCCAGCAGAAACTACATTACCCTGAATGTTAGGCCAGAGAAAAGGACAGAGAGCTAAATTTGTCTGCTCTATTGCCATTACAGAGGAAGGTGATCGTGTGCAGTTCATACTTCTTATTTGCATAAAAAACAACTGACCATTTTCTCCTTCGGTAATACAGTGTCCAAAGTCTGTGCTGGAGGACACATGAGTCACCTTTCTCACAGTAATAGACGGTGAACACTCTGAATACGGCTTAAGGGAGAGAAAATAACTTTTTCTTGGCATTTAACTTGACAATACAATTCCTTTTGAAATATTGATAGAATAGAATATTTAAATCCTGCTGTATTATTGTGATTATTATGTATTATCCTGCACTACATCGAGCTAATGCAACAACATTTTGTTCTTATCTGTACTGCAAAGTTGAAATCTGAATGACAATAAAGGAAGTCTAAGTCTCTAAAATACTTCTATGATTTAAATGTAGGAATCAACTCAACAGAAACCATCACCTGAGGGGAACTGAAAACTCCATGAGCAGTTGTGACGTAACATGCCTTACTGCAACGCTGAGGCAGCACAACACTGCACAGAATCTACAGATAAAGTCGAAAAACTTCCACCGAGTTCTCCTCCTTTCGCTGAGGCTTCATCTCTTTACCGATAAGATCATTCTGCATTTAGTACTCACATCCAAATGGGGACAAAATTAGAAAAATCAGAAAGCATGAATCAACAATACTGAAGTCGTCATTAGACTCTGGAATGAAATAATCAGCTTAATTTTTTTTTTTTTCCCTCCATGTTGAAAGTTTTAAAATGGTGCTTCAGAAGATGTGTGGTCTTGGGATTTTTTATGACCATCCTTAACTGGTATAAATAATACTGCATGTCAATTGGAGCAATCTTTTGAAAGATGATATCTTAAAAAACTGAAAGTGCTTAACTATTCAAACGTGGTCATATGGTGACTAACAGTACATGCTTGACATACTCATATATGAGAATATAGCAACACGCTATGTAAATGAGACAACCAACCATTTCCGCCTGTTCCGACACCTGCAGAAAAAAGAAGAATCAGGCCAACTAATGTTGTCATCTGCATGTTGTTATTCATGGACAGAGACGCTCACTTAATGATGAGAGTCGTCTGCATCCTCGCGATTTCCTGGAGCCATTTAGAGTGTCAGCATGTCATCTGCAGGATGTGAATGTAGTCGGATGTGTCACCGGATGTTTTCTGCCACTGAAGTTATGATGTAGCTGATTCAAGGAGAAATCTAGATGGGGGGTGAGTTGCCTTATTTCTCTGACGTCATTAGATTTATAATAACCTGCTATGTACACTTTCTGGATGAGTCGATGCGACTGGAAATCAACACCGAGAAGATCACGGTTGACTGAATTTACATATTGGCCATTTTCTTTGGTTGTCATACACAAGTTGGGAAAGTGAATTGTTTTATAATGTAGACCGACTGTGTTCCATGCTTGTCTTATACAAATGTAAAGAATTTTACTTAACTATATTATTGTACTGCTTTTTGATTGATCAGGAAGATCAGGTTTATGATACGAATTTGGAAGTCTCCCCAAACACTGACTCTTGCGTAATGGTGTATTTTTGTGCAGCAATTTTGTAAAAATATTGAATCTATTTTCCGTTTATTATTGGTAAAGTAATATAATGTCATGAATAGATGTCATAATTCAAATTCTAGCAGATTTAAAGTGTTATCGTTCACATGGAGTCTGATAGTGAACATGAAAGAAACAGACTGAAGTTTTCTTGTACTTTCTGTTTTCTCACCTTAAAGAATTACACCTAGTTACTTTTTAATCTGTCTTTTAATTAATAGTGATGTTACTGCTTGTATTTTATTGATTTTTTTAAACTTTTTTTTAAATTTCATCATTGTTTTTACATCTCTTTTGTCTCATTTTATTTAAAGTCAACACAAAGAATTGACATTCTTTAATAATGATTAACTTAAGGCTGCTTCACACAGCAGGATTTTAAAATTGTCGGCCGATTTCCCAAACTTTAGAGACCACACACATGGTGATAAATAATTTTCAGGTTTCACAGTTTTGGTAGTACAGTGTGTGGTGTGCGGCCACACGGCAACATCAACACACCACACACCAACTGATTTCACTCGTGAACGTCCCCCGATCAGACGGGAAATCTCTCAAAACCTCTCGAGATCAAACGTGTTTTGATTTTTGGATTCTCCCAGCGTTTCGTCACCTCACTTTCTTTCTTTCTTTTTTTTTGAACACTTTATTTAAACAGGTTTTTTTAAATAACATTAATACATACAAAATAATACACCATCACGCAATTAAATTAAAAAAAAAAAAGTAAACTATTGCGTGTGCATTCTATCCATAAATGTTGAAAAACCACCTAAAGGGCTGCAGACTCAGGGTTCCAGGCCAGACAAAGTTTGCACATAGTTCAAGAATGGGTCCCAGGTTCTATAAAATCTATTAGCAGATCCTTTGAGGGTGCATCTTATTTTTTTCCAGCTTAATATTGTGCATCAAATCTTTAATCCATTGATCGTGTGTTGGAGGAGATGCGTCCTTCCATTTGGATAGTATTGCTAATAAAGAAGAAAAAGCAATGACCTTCTGAAAGCAAGGAGGAGAATGCAAATCTGTTGGAGTTGAAAACACACCAAAGATACCCACAGTAGAAGAGGGCACAACCATGCAGCCATAAGACTTGGAGAGAGTATCAAAAAATAAAGACCAGAACTGTGTAAGTCTTGAGCAGGACCAAAACATGTGGTAAACACTCGCCGGAGCCTGTGTACCCCTGTCACATATCGGGCTCAGGTTAGGAAACATTCTTGCAAGTCTTGCCTTAGAGAGATGCGTCGCCTCACTTTCTGATTGGCTACGCATCACAGTCAACAGGCTTGTGCTCGTTTCCCCTCAGGGGACACCACACACGATGAAAAATCGGGCCAAAACAATCCAACATGTTAAATATCCCTGATTTGAGATCGTAGCGGTCCCAACGTCCTTCCGGGCAAACGAAAGCAGTCTTAACATTACACACACGACACAATTATTTTCATACGATTATTTTTCGATGATCCACAAGATTATCAGAATGCGAGAATCAAGGGGAGAATCAAGGCTAAAATCGGCCTAATTATCCTGCGAATAGTGAGCCAGCCTTTAACTGACAAATTCTTTAACATTTCAGTGCAGTTAGAAACTTAACGAGTTCCTTCGCTGTAGACATAAGCGTCTTTAGTAGTGTAGGATACTGTCCTGTCTGTGCATGATTTTATTTCAGCCTACTTTTGTGTAGCTTATTCAATAACAGAGTATAAAGCTGAATTTTCCCCTCGCAGGATTAATAAAGCATAGCTTTTTCAACCAAGTGGTCTGCTTCAGTTAGGTTCGGTATGGTTCCCATTTTTTGGGGTTTCCAGTGTCAAAAGTTGGGAATGGTACCACCTCCTCCTTATTCTTCTTCTTAATTCGAAATTCATTAATAGCGGTCTACACAGTGTTGAGCTATTCTGATGTCACACAATTACATAGCTGACACAGCTATCTCCTTCTGCCTTACACTCCGCTTACCAAATAAGGGTAAAGCTAGCTGTGGAAAAATCTGTTTACTGTACGAAACTGGACCACTTGGTGGACTGAGGTTGAAGTAGAGGTTGTTGCTGATGTTAGCTATCGGTTGGTAGACAAAAATTAATCATACTTGTTTTTGTAATCTTACAATATCCTGTGATTTCCCTCCTGATTTTTAACCGTTAAAAGGTTTTAGTTATTGATTAATTGGGAAGTGGTGAAATTTCCGCTCGTTACTCCGAATATCATTTGAAAAGAATGGTTTCCCTGTCAGTTCGGTGATTTAACATGACTTTTAAGAATTTACAACGCATGAACCAGCTACTCTAAAATGATTTGGAAGGACATAAAATGAAAGTGGGTCTATTACAGCTGACACATCCCAAAGACTGCTATGCAAGCCCACTAGCCTTCGCTAAGGTCCAGGCTTTGTGTCAGAATGAGGCACCTTCAAGTAAACACCTACACTTAACATGCAGCCTTTCAGACTCAGGATCGCTTCCCTTCTAACTGCCCACTGAGACTTAACGCATCACATTTAAAATGCTAAGTAGAATTGAATATGTCAACCATAACTACAGAGGCTATATTAGTACTCTTAAATGTAAATCACAGAGGCACTGGGAGACTCCTTTGAAGAGTGGGAACATTTCTGTGTCACTGCCAGTGGATTTAAAAGTGTTCAGGCATTGGCCAATCCACAGAAATACAGCTTAGTCATCTGTGACTCTGAGCTGTGTGTCTGCTGGTGTGTAAGATCACTGACTTTCTCTTCCTCTTCTCTTTATTGGTCCTCATTGGATGTCACTTTAGCCTAATGAGATGTCTTTCTTCCACCTTGTTTCATCTACTCCACTCTGCGTCCTGGCCTGAAAAAGGCTTCTCCATCCTTCTCTGGTTCTTTCTATCTCTCGATCCCTCCTCTTCCTCCCCCTCCTCCTCCTCCCCGTGATGCTGCTGAAAGCTCTTTAAAGATGCCCGGGGGTTTAACCACTCTGACATTATTACATGAGCCTGTCTCACTCAAACCGATCCCGAGCCAATTGAGAAGCTTACGTCTTTGCCACAGCGGCTTTACTAGGAAAAAAAGACGCTCCTATAGTTGACATGACATGACCAATCACTGACTGACTGTTCACTTAAACATGTCTGGCTCATTCATGTTTTCCTGCTGTATATGAAGCCGGCATAAAAACTTGTGTCCACTTGTTTTTATGGCGCATTTCTGTTGAAGAGCAGATGTGGCTATGGGGCAACTTGCATAATCCCAGAGTTAAATATTCTATATGGTCTACATTATACATGCTGCTGTGATTAATTAGAATCATAATCATCTTATGCAACAAATGTAAAGCTTTGTATTGAAACAGCATGCAGCAGCACAGTTAGTACTATCCAAACTACTGCAAAAAAGACATTTAGACCAGACAAGGAGGGCTATCTACTACTGTGTGTCCACCGATATTGTAAATTTAAATTTGAATAAAAGAACTGAACACAGGTTACGCAGCACTTGTGATCACACAACACCTATGTGTGATCTGTTTAAAATGCCTTTTTCAACTTCAGATACCTCCAATGCAATCTTTTGTTTGAATCGTCTTTGCGTTTGAATGTAACGAGGGAGTCAAAAGTATTTCAGGAAAGCGCACCAAATCGACTACCTTTCGCTTTTCCTCCTAGCCACAGCCGCAGACGTTTCAGCTAAAGGCCTGCTTTAGTGGCTTCAGGCAAAACTCCAAGTCATCATATATACTGGACAATGCTGAATCACTGATTCAGTCAATGATGCATGAAGCTCGTTCTTCATGCATCATTTCCAGGTCATCATATTTTATATTCTTAAATTCTCTGGACAAATGATGATGCATAGACTGCTGACAAATGAAAGGATGGAAAATGGATGGTAAAACACGAATGGTGTGCAGACCCATCCAGACAGGTCACACAGGGTCACGAGAAAGCTCTTCACAGTTACAAGATATTAGTCTTTAGATGGACTGACCCATTTTATCTATTGATCCATATAAATTACTCTACTATTTAAATATGTTCTTAAAATGCAACCTAGTACAGCATGATCAACCGTTAGCTCGACCCTGCACACTGTGGAAATAGACACTATTACTCTGTTGCTACAATTCTTTTTTGAGGGATTTAGTTATTAAGTGAATCATACCATCCATCATTCAAAAAGTGCACAGTAGTGGTCCCTCGCTTCAAAAGTTTCAGGATGGTAGGCTTGAAAACAAACAACAAAACTCTTTTATTTTACAGGGAGCGGCCATACGTCAAAGTGGGTTTCGTCGGCCTGTCAGCTCAATTTGACTTTGCCTGTGGTTCAGCGGCTTCATGCAGAGGAACGAGCTACTTTTTGGAGGGGAAGGCAGAGACAGTAGGACATGAACGGAGGAGCAGTGGAGGAGGATCTTCAAGAACACTAGCACACATAGTGAAGATGATGACATATCTAGAAAGAGAGATCTATGTTTTGTTTTTGTAGACTAACAGCAAAGTACAGCCAAGACCAATCTGAGTTCAACATCCTTTTTTTTTTTAATATTTCAATTCTTATCTTGAAGATAGAATTGGAAAAACATTTCTGAAACCCCTGTTCAACCTTGATGTGATGACTTATGGGGAGTTTATAAAACCAAAGCCTGACTCATATTTCCCAGACTGCTGGTCCTCCTCTTACATTTAATATGACTGTGCGGCTGTGACACAGAATGTGATAGCACCACTTCCTCTGCAAAGTACACAGTGTGTCTCTGGGGGGTGTTGGGGGTGTAAGCTGCAGGAAAGTGTCTCATCTGGGCACCCACACTGATGAGATCCATGTTCATATATAATAAGTGTTGATGAATGAAATCCAAATATCAACGGCTCCTCATAAAAATATCTGCGCGAGCTCTCGTCCCTAAATAAATTTGACGGTGGAATGAAAATTGAGTAGAGTCTGTCTGAACAAGTCAGCTCTTCTCTTTGTTAACGTGGGTATATTTGGGCTTCACTGTTATTTAGGATCAGCAGGTTCTGTGCACAGTTCACTCAACGCTTAGATTTGTTTTCCAAATGTGCACCAAACTGTTTTGAAAGAATTTTTCTCATTTCCCTTTTTTGATGTCAGTTTCTTTGAAGGCAGTTTTAAGGATATGAGTCAGACTGTTTGGACAGTTTTAAACAGATATGAATCAGAGTTCCGGCAGGTTACCACACCATGTCTGCACACACAAAAACACAACTTCATGCTAGTATATAGTAATATTCTGTTTTCTGTTTCAGAGTGTTTAAAAGCACATCTCTGTCAGCAGCCTACATTCAGCCCCCCATTGATTTACTCGTGCGCTTCTAAAGCGACATTAATCTTTGCAAGACTGTTTTCTAAAAGTCTCCAACTAAAGCTGACTGTTTGCTTCGCCCCTGTCGCCTTAATTACTGCTGCCTGTCAAGCTTTTTGATTTCACAAACATGCACTTCATAGTGATAGTTGTAGAAAGTTAGCTACCTCAAATCACCTTGATAATTTAAAAACAATGGACATTTAAAAAGCAGCATTCTTTTCATTTCCCAGATGCCTGATTTGCTAAACATCGACTGTCACCTGGTGACTTTGTCAGCTAGCTAGTTAGCAAATATAAATGGAGTTAGCTCCATGGAATCATTGAAAACACTGTTTTCAATGAACATTATTGTTTTTTTTAGAAGCAGACATTATTTGAAAGACACTAAATATCTCTCGTGTACACACTAGGTGGTTATCTCCTGGAACATACCTGACTTCAAGATCCATATTGAAAACACGAGCGAGTAGAAACTGTCCCTGTATTGTAGCATCAAGCCAATTATTAACAGTGATTAGCTACTTAGCTTATATGCTCAAACAACCTAGGTTAGTTAACTCTTTATCTTTTGCATTTGTTTGTTTTACTTTTAACATAAAAGAAAAGGTTTTGGAGACTAGTCTAACGTATCTCAAGTAATGAGTTTTGTTGGCGTTGCTTACGTTATTCTGATGAACTAACATTCCCGTCCATCTCTGCAAAAACACAAACGCTGGCTCCCACATACTGTGGTGCTGAAGCAAGTGAAGCTCGCGTGTTTGTATGTCACTGCTTTTTATGCAGCTCTGTCCTCAGGGTTGGACACCTGCCTCAGGCCTATGTGATGCATTCAGCAGCATAAGATGTATCATAAGCTATGACCACTCTATGAGTGCATGCTAATCCACAGTACGAGAGGTTAATTTTAAAACACAGGGCTTTAGCATATCTGTAGTAGACATCCAAATTCTTTCATAATTTGCATCTGTGTTGATATTTATTTTACGGCTTACGCGAGAAACAGAAAGTGAGAGAGAGAGAAACAGATGTGCGCTTCTTTGCAGAAGTGTGCGACATTCCCTGTAACTGCAAGCTCCGGGCTTTAGTTCTGTCTTTTAGCCTGGCCAGATGGGATGCTCAACTTACACACAATCCACACACAAACACACACATACACCTACACACACATACACACACACACACCTCCAAACACCAGATGTCCTCCTCCCTTCCTCCATTGCAACAGACTACTGGAGGTCATGGTCAACTCTGGCTCAGAAAGATAGAAAAACAAAACAAAACAAAGCATGCCATACACACATTAACAACCCCCATCATACTTTACTTCATTAACATTTCCATCCATCTGACCATCTATCCTAGATTTGGAGCAGACAGCCGGTGGTTTAAATCCTAAGCCAGACACAGTCACACGTCACTGTTCTGGAAAGGCTCCTGCACTCCATGTTAATGGGCCCACAATGACTACTGTCGCTTACTGAGTGGATGGATACATGATGTACAACAGAGGTTAATCAAAAGTTGGATGAAAGGCTATCAGAGAAAAGGACAACTTACAAGGACAGAAGGAGAAAGAAAGCTACAAATCAGAGGGATGTTGAGATATCAGTCGGCAGAAAAGAGGAACCGGTGCGACTCTAAAATGTAAAATGACCCATTGACCCGAAGTACTGGCAGAATGGTTTCATATTTGTGTATATATTTGTGTGACAGAGAAACACAGAGAGAAGCTCCCTGGATGTTCGTCACAGTTTTATTAAAGCTTTGCACATGGTTTGATGTGTGGACATCCTGCAGTGACGTGTTGATGATGCCAAATCTCAAGTTGTGGCCAGTTGACGTGGCCTTAATCCCATTCATCCCCTCGCTGCCCCCTCCTCCGGGGTCAGTTTATCATTTGAGTGCGTTTGCCTTATTATAAACCATGGCCTCGAAGCTGAAAGAGGAGTACCTGCTGACCTCATGACAAGAGTGTATCTGCAGAAGAGTCACAGGCAATACACCGTTGATAATGTCACAGCTAGTATTTACAAAACTGATTTGACGGCTCAATGGTTTCATATACTTTATGCACCTATTTATCTGGCACGCGTCTTAATAACATTGTTTTGTTCATATAATCAGACTAGACGGGTAAGTATCAGGGTTGTTGATTCACTGAGGGGGAGTCAGGATGCAAAATAGACCGTGAGAACATGACTGTGACCCCCCCCCCCCCCCCCCCAAACATTCAATTATTGTGAATATGGGACGAGAAACCTCTGGTTAAGAATGAAAGGAAAGTTGTGTGACCTTAGGTGGGGATACAATATGGTGAGGTTATTTACATATCGTTGTATTGGCACTGTACATATTTTATTCTTATGTCGTCTGTTGTTCCTTGTATTATCATTATTACAGTTTTTCTAAAATTAGACGTACTACATTTGCATTTAAACTACAAGTCTTTATTTTTGTTCAGCGTATGTCTTGTTGGTCCTGTAGTTGATTAAGCCTGACCACCAAGGAATTCAAGTTTTTGTTCCATTAAAGGCAAGTTTTTCTTGCTACTCTTGTGGGGTGCTTGGTCGTGGTAAGATTCAAGATTCATGTTTTTGCAGATAGTGAAAATGCACACTTAGATAACCTCCCGTTTACAGTATACGCCCACTTCCCAATGACCATGTCTTACCTTCAAGCTCCTGTCTCTCTATTGGACTTTAATTCTTAATGTCTCTGTCTCCTGGGAGTGCTAATGAGCGCCACACCTGCTAACATCTGGGGGCTGTCACTTCATAGTGCTAATCACTAAGTTCCTTTAGTCTCATCTTCAGGACCAGAGCATTAATGTAGTGAGATATACTTTCCACCTCTCAATTACTGCCAGAGAACAAAGCCTATTAGCTGCCTATCTCTTCGTTAAAGAGAAGAAAAGCCTGTAAAAACCTGCACCTCCCTGAAGGGCTGAGAAGGAGAAAAGGCCTGCTGTTAGCTTTCAAAGAAACTGATATGGAGTGGAGCTGTACAGCTCTATCATTGTGTATACACATCTAAGGGAAGACAATTATATTGTGTATATTGCATAAAAGCATGCTAAATGATATGCTTCGATCCAGGTCTCGTTGAAAGAATCAAAGAATGTTTCACTTCTTTCTTGTCATCCATATCCTTGTCCAAAGGAACACTGCAATTAAATAAGCAGCACAGCCCAGTGCATCATGGTATGTCAAGCATGGTAGGTAACTGGAACTCCAGGACATTAACATATTAATGAACTGGAAATACCAAGAAAAAGCCTCCATGGCCCTCTGGCCAGAGTTGTCTTTTTCATCATACTAGCATTTGCCGGTCCAACATTGGTAATTGGGCTCATCTTCATCTTTATGAAGTGGTGGAATACACAGTATGCTCAATGCTTTCAGCAAACTATAGTTCCCCTCCTATTCTTCTATGGAACATTAGTTATTAAACACAGAGAGTTTGTTAGTCGAGTTTCTCGACAACCATTCATCCGATTGACGTCACACTTGGCTGGTGTGTTTCTGAGGACTCAAGGAAGTGCAGTGCTGATTGTGATATTAGAATGAGCTCATATTTGCACAGCGCACATGCAGAGAGTAGTGGAGGGCAAAGCAGTTCTTTTCAATGTGCTGAGTCATTACAATCAGTTCAGTCAAATATTCATACAAAAGATTCATTCACCGAGACATTTGGCCGGTGTGCTTTGCATCACTGAGTTGACTTGAAAGGACACACATGCAACGATACTTGAACTTAAGCTTTTGACTTTACGGCAACGTTAGCTAACTGTCGTCAACATAAACTATGAAATCACTTGGCCAATGTTTTGTGACTTTGTTTGCTAACATAACGCTGTAAGAGGCCCAGGTGACATTTTGTGTGATATGCTTCGCTGTTATTTACCGTTCAAGTTGGCAACACAACGTTGATGTTTTCCTTTCAGCTGTTTTCTTTTCGTGTAACTGACATGTATGGGCGCATTGACGTTAAATGTTAGCCTATGAAGATGAAATTCCATAATGTCATATCTGGAATGAAGTCCAAGACTAATGTTGTTGAGTCACTGCACCCCAGTCATATGTGTTGTCATGACACATAGGCTGGACTATTAGCTAGAACAGACGTGCTATCTCGTATGTGAAATTGTTTCGCTGAGCACAACACAACACATTGCACCTAGCCCTTCCTGTCCAGCCCCGTTCTGAACAAACACATTACCAACAAGCACATTCTGGAAGGGCACTGCACTGGTGATATTAATCAATGAAATGTCCACAGGGGAAATTATATTTGAAACACTTCCAAATGTCATATTTTAGTCAAAGTTGACCAATGTGGTGTTCATATAAAAGTCATTCACATATCCTGATTGAATATCTGTGTGCCGGATTGACAAAAAGTGTGTCTATGGTCAGTGTAATTCTTTAATGTTTATCAAATGAATGCTAATTTTCCTAATGTATCTGTTGAGGGGGGAAAAAAACACTGCGATAACTTTATGCAGTGATCATATGACAAGGCTCTGTGTCTGTCAGCTTGCTAAGGCAGGGTAGGTTTAACGTTTTTGCTGGTTGGTAATATGCAACAACTTCACTTGTCTTTAGGCTAAATGACGACAAACTACAAAAGGCTTGTTCGTCTTACACTCCTGCCCAGTCAGTGGGCACACGTGAGAGTAAAATTTCTTTAGGTGAGAATTGTTGTACACAGTGCAGGAAGGATCATCCACTTTTTTCATCTTCTAAAATATCTTTAACAACCATGTTATTGTTTGCCTACAGTAGGTTCTGGCAGAATGGCAACGTCTGTATAATAAGTGAACTCAGTGGATTTAATCAAAACTCTAAAAATCAATTCTTCAAATTCCCAGTTGCGTTTGAGCATTTGAGATGTGTATTATATTTCTGTATAATTGGCAATGGCCTTGTCTGTCACATATTGCTAGTAGTGCAGATTTGCATCTCAAAGTCATATGTCAATTTTCCTGAGAGCTATTGGTGAAATGTGGAAAGCCTACGTTGCCAATTCTCTTTCAGGAATTTCAGGTTGTTCTTCTGCTTGCATACAATATGTTGTCGATGCAACAAGGATCCTTTTCTTTTGCCAACCAACTCTTATCATAATCACTAACTTTTGTGAGAGCAGAAACAGAGCTTACCTAAGCATAATCTGCCTTCACATGAGGATAACAAGCGTTCTCTGATAGTGTGTCAGTTTGGTTTTCCATATGGTCCACTTACTCCTTTAATTGAGGCCAGCCTTCTTAATTAGCACAAACGATAAATTGGGTGTGCTGAAAGAAAAGAAAATGCAGGTGGAGGGTTAAAGCAGCTTAAGAGCTGTGTGTGAGGAAATGAACAGAGTGTGTCTGGATGTGTACTAACCATAATCGGGAAAGTAAATGCACACTAATAAGACCAAAAATAAAATTGCAGCAACAATAAGCCAAAAGGCATTTGGATAAACAAATAACTCACTCACACCATGTACATGTGCAGCAGTATGTCTAACAGTGTTTCAGCTCTTTTACTTAAATGAGAGCTATTTAAATCAACCCCGGGTCAGATTGAAATAAAAATACAGCTTTATAAATGACTCTCAAGGGCTTTATCATTAACACTGGTTATTCTTAGCAATAAAAAAAAGTGAAGTTCAGGTCAGACAGGCAGTCTTTTGTTCGAACCCTCTTATATTGAGTGATGCTTTCCTACAATTGTTTTTTTCAACAAGCTATAAGGCAACAGACGGAGTGTGATTGAAATGACTGCTTTCAAATATTTCATGTAGGACACAACTGATGTGACACAACAGTGTCTGCACATATTGACTATTAGTTGTGTCAAAGCAGTACTCAAAATATAATGAAGGATACTTGACTAAGTGATTTCCAACCCCATTTAAACAAAACGTGAATTGTATGAGTATTGACCAGTAAATTGCACTAGAATTAGTTCTCCTTGCATCAGGTCACTATACGGTGAATACAAAAGCCTAAATCAATGCTTCCATATTGTGTTTTCAGCCCGTAGCCTACGTAGTATTTGGACTGCTGTTTGAGCCAGGGTTAATTTCTTTGCTGGCCAATTGGTTATCCATACTGTTTCTGATCAGAGCTCTGTTTATTTTCCTTGAAACAATTGTAGAGAAAGCTCTTAAACCATAGTTATAATTTACCCACATGTTCTCCACTGTTCATTTCACGAACCCCAGTAGACCTCGTCCCAGTTAGCTTTCCTCTCTGGGACTCCACCTGGGACCATGTTAATCTCACTACAGTTCAGGACGGTGACGTTCATCCAGCAAGCTGGCTGTTTCCAATGTGTCTGTGACCTGATCTGATAGAAGAAGATACATAGGGATTACATTTAGAAACTCTGACGTCAAATCAGAATGATAAGGATTTTTTTTTTTTCTCTGAGTAATCATTAACTTAATGTAGGTCAAACATTATTATTATTATTGTTGTTGTTGTTTTGTTGTCTATGATCCTGCCAGTTGACCAGGTGGTTTGTCATTGTTCAACTGAAATGCCAGCTCATCTGCTCATGCCCAGCACTGAACTTACCTCCTCCCACAGATCCCTATCAAAATGAGCAGCTTATATCTGTCTGAGGTTCACTCTGTAATCTTGTCAAATGGATTCAGAGAGCAAAGATACTGCAGTCAGACACGGGGACGGGGGAGCAGATGGCCCCGCAGATTGAAAGGGGAAATACAGAGCAGTCAGTAGATATAAAGACAGGGGCCAGTATTTATCACTCTAAAGAAGGGAGGAAAGTGTTTGTAGGGAGGAGATGTCATACAGACAGGCTCAGAGAGGAAACAGTTGGTGTCTGTTTTTCTCAGTTGTTAAATCACAGTACTTTCCTCCACGACGTTATGCCAGTATGAGCCACAAAACACATACAGCTTGTTGAATTATGCATTTTGGGGTGAGTCAGGTGTCACGACAAAAGCAGGAACACATGTCTGTGAAAAACACCACCTTCATTGGGATTCAAGTGCATCTGATGTAGATTTCAATTACTGTTCTCAGGGCATCTTATAGGGCAGTTGCAACAGCTGTTTATGCATAAGAATACATTTCAATGTGTAATGTAACTTCTCTTCCATGACCATGCTGAGATATAACAGGTAGAGCCGGCATGTTGTGGGGGAACATCCATAAAAGTCACCAACTGTGGCAGATTAGGCCGAGCTTATAAATAAATTACCCAAGTGAGAAAATGACCTTCACATTAGAACTTCATCAGGGACCTTGAAATTATCTCAAGATTGTGCCCATGTCATTTGCAGAATTTCATTTAACACTTACAAGCATGCATGAAATACAGATATCTGTCCACAACAATAAATATTGGACCTGTACTTTGGATTTAATTGTTTTTGCATTATGAAAATAATGATGTACAGTACATTCCACTACAGTATGCTATATGCCCACAGTTAAACTGGATATTTTATAAAGCCCTTTTCTCAATGACCTCCGAGCTACAGTAAATGTTACAATATACTTTCTCTCTTTAAATATTATCTGTAATGAACTCATGTGTGAGAAATTAATGCATCTGTCTCTGTCACATTAATTAAGTTGCATAGTGTGATACTGGATATTGAAGACCTGCAGTAATTGGTCACAAGGTTATTAAAATAGAACCCACATGTTAATAATAGTCACGTTTAGCCCCATATTCATTTTAGTCTGAGAAACACTTTCCAAGTGAGACATTTATAATGAAAAAAGATGGAGGAATGGAACAGAATTAAATTTTTAATTTTCACTGTTCAACACAGTGGAGAGGAGCAGAAAATAGCCCTTTGCAGTGTTCAGTGTCTTACTATTCTTATCACGTCCTTCATGAAAAAACATGAACAGAACCTGTGGATTTATGGATGGGTGAATTACTAGCAACTTGTTTTTTGAAGCTTTCTTTGGGTTCGAATAAGAGGAGCGTTCTGTAGTACATTTTGAATTGGAAATGTGTAAGTGTGGGGCTTTCTTGCTAAGAAGATTAAAAAGTCACATTTCAGTGAAAGACTAAAAAAGGCCAGTCCAGTATCTTTATATCATATATTGCTTGTGTTATGGCATAATGTGAAAGATGAGGAGTAGTGATGTTAATGTCACATGTAATACCATTTTATACCAAAAGAGGGCGTCACTTTCTTCACACTCTTTCTAAAAAAAAAGTGATTGACTCGGTTGTTCATATATTATGGTGAGTAGAGTATTTTATGACAACTCACTCCTGAACGTGTCAATGTGTTAATTTGCCTACAAGGCAGAAGCATTAGTGTATTGCTAAGAGGCTCACCTGGTCTTATTTCTCCTTAATAAAGAACTTTATGTTGGGTCAGTCTTGTTGGTCTGGAAACGGCATTAGTGCCTGATTGGCGTTGTTTTGTTCGCAGCGTCGTTAAATAAGGACGGTCCTACGCTTAAAAGAGTGACAACATTGAAAAAGTTGTGCATTTTATTGCTAATAATGATTAATCGATTATTGATTGTTCAACTATCACTTAAGAAAAATCACTGAAATTGGCAACCGCAGTGAGGCGTCCAAAAGGGAGATGACGTGTAAGCAAGAAAAACACAAAATCTATGATGATCATAATAAAGTAAAGACGAGTGTGTGTTTGTCCAGGTATTATGCTATGAATCACATCCAAACTTAGAGAAGCTGAAGTCAGAGCTCAGTGCAGTATGTTCATCTGACGCTCTGTTTTACAGTGTTCATTTATAAACTACATTAACATTCCTTCCGGTTTAAATGCATTAATCAGTTTGAAATTCACATAAAGTAGGCACCATCGTCTCCAAACAAATAACACATTTATGTATAATTCATGTGGGGCAGCCTCCAAACAGAATATTAATGTCATTGTTAAACTGACATGACAGCTTGACATCTCCCAAACATGCAAATTATCATTCAGAATCCAGGAAACAAAGGATCAGAGAGCTGCTTTTGACAGGCCTTAAACATTTTGATTTCAACCAACAGCACTTTCTTTGATATTAATCAACACTTCCAAACTGCCCTTCGATTGAACTCTGAGCACAGTTGTCATAAATGTTGTTTAAGTGTGTAAGTTATTGAATCATACAGGACCTGTTCTAAGCACCAAGCCAATGATGTCTAAAGTGACTGTTTGATTTTTTTAGGCATTACACAAGACATAGTGGTATCATTCATAACTTCCATCAATCCAACCATTATCTGTACTGCTTGTCCCAATCGGGGCCACTTGGTGGTGAGGGAGGGTGACATGGTCCTCATGTCGCCCTCATTCTGATTTGACGTCAGAGTCCTCCCTCTCACTTACAGTACAGGTAATTTATCTAAATGAACCTTCTTGCTGTGTGGAGACGATGCCAACCACTGCACCGCTGTGCAGCCTAATTTACAACTTGAATCAAATAATTATAATTGGCCAAATACCATTTTGAGACTTTCCAACATGAAATGTTAAATTATGAATACAGCGAACATCGGGTGCAGTTTAAGTGTGAAGCTGTTGTACTGTCAGCACTACAAGCAGATTTGCAAATTATACAGAAGGTACAATACAGTAGCACTGTGGTTTACATCACGTACTGATGGAAAGAAAGGTTAAACACACACACATACACACACACACACACACACACACACACACACACACACACTCACACACTCAGAAAGAGACAGAAATGAAAAGGCAGGAGCTTTAAAGCTTTGGTCAGGATTTGGATCCTTTAAGCCATGCAGGGGATTAACCATGTTAATGCAATGCCTACACAAACTGGACACTGTGTACACACGCACACACACACGCACACACACACACACACACACACACACACACACACACACACACACATCTTGTCAGATATATGAAATGAATAAGCCTTTTACGGTTTTATTCAAATATGGTAATGCACATCATTGTTGTTCTTCGGCAGCTTCACATTCCTTATTCTCTTTAAGACATACTCAGCAGACTTTTTTTTTTGTTCCCAAAACCAACAAAGAAATTGGCAGATGAGCATCTAAGTATAAAGCTCCTTCAGACTGGAACAATCTACCTACAAACAATAAACTCACTTCACCTTTTTAAGATTTTGCACAATTAGCTATCTTAAAAAGAATCCTGCTCCTGCTTCTAATGGTAATGCCATCTTGCTACTTTAATAATGTGTCTTTTCTAGATTGTATGATATGCCATGTGTTTCTACCTCTGATGGTTTGGTGAGGGTGCTGTGGCGTTACGGGTGGGATGGCTGAGTGACAGCCTTTATGTGTGTGTACTGTATGCAACTGTGTCTGTATTAAACAGTACTGCTGTTTGTTTGTGTTGGACCCCCTTGAAGATGAGATGGATCATCTCCAGGGGCTATCCATCAAATAAACAGAATTTGTACAAAATTAAGCATTGCGTTCTGTAATTACCATTTTTCCAATGTGGTCAGAAATTCGTCGTTTTCCCCAGAGAAACGTTTCATCAAAGTTTCTCGTCTGAGAAGGAGTCGTGCTGCAACTTCATTAGAACCAATTCAACAAAGAAAGAGTTCGCCTGAGAGAAAAGCAATTTTCATCAACTGCAGTTTAGAATAAGAAGAGCAATTCTGTAGAAACGTTGACATCGAATTAAAAGTATTCCTGTCCCTATTAAGTCAAAATCCCAATGCACCATATCACACTGTAGAAATGATTAGGCCGATTACATTTTGATGACTTGCTCTACAAATAATAATTGTTAATTAATTAGAATTTTTTCAGAGATCAAATCACAGTGGTAGCTCTACCTCATCACTAACACTGTAAAGCAACAAACTTCTATACATTTATTTTGGATAAAACACAACACATAGACTCTCAGGACGCGGAGAAAAAAAGGAAATTGATTATTGGCTGAATGACGCCAATGGGATCAGAGCTTTGGGGACAGCCAGCCTCTATGACATTTACTGATGGATAGTTGTGAACAGATTCACCAAATCTATGATAATGACATCTTGTTAGAGACGTGAATGCCCCCGGTAGCCAGAGCAAAGTACAGGAGGTTCTCTGAAGTGGAAAAATAATAAATGTTGATATGTCACCTGGCCTCAGTTTAAAAACCCTAACATTTTAAGAGCTTAAGCAAAGAAGCTTCTCCTGTATAATTACAAACACACCTTCAGCCCTGACTGTTTGTGAGTATGTGGACCAGTCTTTACGTAAACAAGCCAAGATAAAGACACTTACTTTAAGACGGCATAATAAGCATGTTCGGTTTAAATGATCATAATCATGATTTTCTAATTCATTGTCTTATTTGTATGGAATGCTACCATTAACATTTAACAATCCACAACTCAGAATACACACCTTTTTAAATATCTTATAAACTGATTCTTGAAATTAGTTGCAATGTGAAGCTTCTCAAGGCCACTGATATGTCAAACATTTACATAAACACAATATTAACGGCAGTAAACAAGAAGTACAATGCTGGTTTAACTCCTCTGAGAGTACTTAAGGGCACTCAGGAGGCACGCCAAGTGTCCTTGTAGGTTAACAAAAGACTTGTCGCTTTGCTCAGAGGAAATGCGTTTGTTCATTTTGTCTTAGCAGATTTAACTGAGGGAGTCGAGATGTGTGTTTTTTACTCTGATAATGAAAACAAACATAACAAGCCTTTTGTACGTTAGAGTCGTTATCATTGGCACAATTTATTGACTCTAAACTGGACAACAGCTTTTTGAGTCCAGAGAGAGTGACAGCTTGGGTTGGCAACTTCTTCTGTTCCAAAACAGGGACAGAATATCTAGTTTGGTGCCACAGCATTGTGGGTATGATGTATGAATGTAGTGTAATATGCAAGATGAGTTTCTGACATAAACTTACTTTCTTCCCTTCCATAACGAACGATGCCACTCACCTCCACCTGAGAATAATTGTTGATATTTCTATGACAGAAAGTGAAACCCTGACCAATAGTGTCCCATTCTGCCATCGTGAAAACCAATTATTCCAGTCTTAACTTGGAACCCCCTTATTGACCTCTGACAGTCCCTGGACTCCTCCAATAGCTTAGACTTTAACATGAAGGAGAAGGATGAATCACAGTTTGGAGCCGATCAATGAAAATAGCAAAAAAATAAATAAAAGGTTTCCAAAAGAGAGGCATGACTCACTTTGTCGCCTTTGTCATGTCTGTTTCTTATTGCCCTTGACAGCTTCATGCAGGATTCTGCCACAGAAAATGCACCAGTAGACACACTGCACCTCCTGCTCAGCTTGCCTTCTCATACATCTCTGTAGCAGCGTGCTGTGTGAGGCTCACCTCTGTCTCCCATTGAAACGTCCAGAAGGCATAAAGAGCTCCATCCACATCGTCTTTGTTTGCTTTTGCTGCAGTGTCTTTTCGTCTTTTTGACGCTTTATCCGTGTTTTTCAATAACACGTGTGCGCCACAAGGCGACTTACGCTAACTTTCCAGGAACACAACTTATTTCAGCACTTTCGAGGCTTTAGAAGCTATCTGAGGGACTACTATTTGTCACTTGAGGGACGTGATCAGTGCATGCTGGCTGTCTGATGATCTGATCAAGATCTGATCTGATTAAGTGTCCTCTAATGATACAAGAAACGTCAACGTGGCACATGGAGCGTACTGCTCGGAACAAATCAATCTATTTAGAAATATGGGATGTACCTGCTTATGTGGGGTTGGCAACCCTACAGGATGAAAACAGAGAGGAGAGAAAGGCGTCAGGCGAAAAGCACCAGTAGCCTGTAGCTCGGTCTCCCTCGCGTACTCGGACAGAGGAGGTCTGTGTGTCTCATTCTCCATCTTACAAACGACAGACACTGCCTGAGAGCAGGAGTGTGTGATGAGTTTGTCCGCCTGTGAGAGCTCCGAGGACAGATAGAAGTGTATGGAAGGGCGGCCTCTGGCTGTGCAGTTGAAGACCCGGAGTGTGTGATGAGTTTGAAGTTTCTACTGTTGATTTCTGAATGCGAAGCGGAGTGAGGAAGATGACACCGCAAATAAAATGACACAGGCTGGAGCTTTGGCCGAATCGGACCTGATTTCTTTTTTTTTTTTATACAGGCAACACAAACAGACGGATAACATCTTTTTCTTTTTATCGGAGAGTGTAAAGGTTCAGCCTTGCTAAAAGATACTGCAGCCGGTGCCTTTTAGAAGAGAGCGCATCAGATCGTCACAACATGTTGGAGGATTGTGACGAGTGACTGATGCTAGCTGATTCCGACTGCCAATGCACGTACAACTGCTGCAACTATGTTATTCTCCTAAAAACTTCTGCCGTCCCGACGTTGATTTAGCAGTAAGAACATTTATCTGCACATATTTGTGAAAGAGATCCATTATTATTCATATATTTTATTCCACCTATAAGATATTTAAAAAAACAACAACACCTTTACACCTTAGAATACCCTCGAAAAGACGAGTCTGGTTCGTTCGTCCTTCTTCATTGTTGTTGACAAAGTAGATGTCCTGCCCCTTCTTGATTTTGATTGGTCAAAGTTAAGTGTTCCTGAAGTTGCCGTGACAAAAACCCAGCTGATACTGCACGTGTTTTTTAAGGTTAGGACGCTGAAGGCAGAAAGCATGAACTGCATTGCCTTTGAATAGAAAACGGGTCAGAACAGTGGATTGGTGGACACAGGGACCTCAAATGTGCTCAGGTACTTGTCCATGTTTGATTTATTTCTACAATCCACCTTTAGTTAGCTCGATATCGACCCAATCAATATGTCAGAATGCTAAGAAAAGGTTGACTTTAGACATTTCTCTCTTTAAGGTTTTTAGTCGACTCTGATGAATGGATTACTGTTTTGTAAGAGCTCCGAGCTGCTCAGTGGAGCAAAAAATCACTAATGTCACAGCTGCAGAAAAGGTATTGATCTATTTCTTTGACCACAAAATCAAGGAGGTACTTTGGGTGTCACCTACATGTTTAGCAGCAAGGTACAAAGTCTCAGCTCCTCCTATCTCTTGTTCCCCTGTTTCATTTGGGGAAAAAAAGCAAAACTAATTGTTAAAAATAGACATAATTTAAGATATTTTTTTTTGCTTGCATCTGTAAAGCTTGCTCTTTTGCAAGGTTTTTCTAATCCTCAACATAAGCAGCAGTTAGCTTCTATGGATTGTATCAGGGGAGGTTTAGCTCAGAGTGAAATTAATCCAGTGTGAAATCAAAGAGCCCACTGTTGTACCTCAGGGAAGCCCGTGGAGGACACTCACAATGCAGAGCATGGCAACCATGTTCCATCAGTGCTCTGCGGGCAACACTGTGTGTGTGCATCTGCGTGACAAAATGTGCCCTTTTATCCATGAAATGACACAACAATGGCAGACTCACTGCTCCTACATTCAAACTATTAAACATCAGAAACAATGATATTTCTATCCCGATCAGTTTTTGGCCTCAGCAAAGAAGATTTATCATCCGCACAAAGGACAAGTTCTTCCTCCCACAGCTTCAGACTTTTTCACTTTGACAGCCACGCTCGGACTATCTGCCTTGAGGATCTGCCAGACAAGGTCAAGGCATGCTGTCTTTCTGCAGCCCATTAGCTGATCCTCCTGGAGGTTCAGTCGCTTCTATATATCCAGCAAGACATCAAGCCGGCCACTGTCTCATTAGCTTGGCATTTTCAGCCCCCTTTCACAACCGAGTGGAAAAAAATTTAACGAAGGCATTAAAAAATATATCAGTCCTGAGGGTGGGAGGAAAACACAAGTCCACATGCACTGTACCTTATTGGACGTCTGAGGAGTTTCTTCCTCAGGTCAGAAAACAGCCGGTGCAGAGAGGGAGAAATCCTGTAACACAAAACACCAAAGTCTGCTTCAACCGACACAGCAAACTGTACACATCTCACAACGAGCATGTTATGTCTTCCATAAAGCTGTGACTGATTTGTAAAAACTGAACATAATTATAGCACTTTTATAGTATGCGTCATTCTCTTCGAAACTGCTTATTGTCCTCAAAACTTTTTCTAAGATTATGAAATCAATTAGCTTTTGTGAGATAGGCAAACGGGCACATCTTGTGAGATAAAGTGTTTTAATTACAAGCTAAAGATTAGATTAGAAAAATGTTTCCAGAGGCTGTAAAACTCCACAATACAATACAATTAATCAGCAGGAAGACTTTCCCACTTCAACCATGTGATTTTCAGATATAACTCAGTTTTTTGTTTTTTTTGCAACAACCGGTAGCCCTCTTTTTGTTCGTCGATTTAAACACATTTATACCCAGAGGACAAACAGAAAGCAGGGATTAGAGTGCTGCGAGAAAAAAAAACTTAACTAAGAAAAGCTGGTGTCTCCAAAAACACAATTTCTATCATAGAAACCTTTCATGGTGATACATGGGAGCATTCTAACAGCAAATATCCACAAAAGACAACACACAACAGAGCCTGCTTTTCTGATGCTGCTGTCGTTAAATATCATAGGACACATGCACTGCAGCCTGGTGAGACCATTTCTAGTGACAAATGTCAGGGTGACACAAACACACATATCCAACCAGTCATTTCCTGAGGAAGACTATTGTACATTCTGCACTGTCATATAAGGTTTTACATGCTTACAGCTGCTGCAGATGATGGATTTTCTTCTTTTGTTTTTTCAGAGCACATGAGTTATTAATTTCTGTCAGGACCTAAAGAAAATTTCAAAAAGTGTATCTGCCTTGAAGTTGTTATGTCAGTTGTCATGAGACAAAAATAAAGAAAAACCGTAACATTGGGTTCTACTGAGTCAAGCTTTTAGGAGTGTCCCACCCAGTTGGCCTTTTGGATTGTTTTAAGTTCTACTCGAAGAGGTCTAGTTTTCTTATCTCCACATGGTGAACTGTCGTGACCATAACTGGATGCTTATTGGTCAATCCCTGACTGATCGGTGACCTTCAGTGACCACAGCTTGAACTCAGCTGGTTTCGAGAATACGTGACTCCTGTGGTGGAGGCTAAATATCTGACCTCATATACAGCCCATAGCATCACTGTGAAGTCTGAGTACACGTTTCATTTGCCTGTTGTTATCCATGTTTGTGTTTTCATGCTGATGTGTGCGAATTGGTTTAAGTGCACCAATTACTCCTCAATGTCTTTTTAAGGATCTGAATATGTGGTTGTGGTTCAGCTCTCTTTAAGCATTGATATTAAAGCTCTGTCTTTACTTAAGTGCGAAGTTCTCATTAAAATCAAATACAACAATGTATCTGTTGGGACACAAAGTGTCGCCTGAAGCATCATTTGCACTGAGCCTGCAGCCATCACTGAATGTGTCTGTGGAGCAGTAATGAGGCTTATTTTTATTACAAACAGCAGAAAATAAACAAAAGATCAACATCTTATAAAAATCTAACGAAGTAGACTCTCACTGACACAGTGATTTACACTGGTGTCCCATTTGGGATGTGATTTCATGATTATGATTTAATTCAGTAAATATCTTACACCTAGGTCTTAAAGCATTTAAATGCACTGTTGTGCCAGATGTATCAACAGAGCCCCTATGTCTGTTTTACATGGAGCGAATAAGTGTTTATGCGAGCTAGTAGACCTCTCTTATGTGTTGTGTTCATTGTTCCATTTGTCTTGTCATCGATGTGTTTTGATGGATGTCGGTACAAATAAGCTAAGCTGAACCTGAAGCTAGTATTGGCTTTTTGCAGTTAGCTACATTGCGATACAATGTGATACTGTGTCAACTGGAAGAAACATTTCTGGTAAATTCTGTTGCACTTGAATTGTTATAAAATCCTATAGTATGAAGTAGTTTAGTTTTTTGTTGTTTTTTGGGGGGTAAGTTTGAAATCAGAAAAGTTTGACTGATGAAGGCTTTGCTCGTGTTTTATGAGCTATAGCACTCACCATGATGATGTTTAGATGAAAAAAGGCTTTTTAATGTGTTTTGATGGGGATCTGTTTATTTGGTAGCTTTACGTTCAGGGCATTATGCTGTGAAAGGATTCTTCTTAAGTAACAGTGAATCAATAACTCCCTCTGCCAATACTGTATTGATTCTAGAAAGTGCTATATCTTGTTTTTGTTGTATCTGAATTTGGGCCCTTTTCAAACTCTGCTGCTTTTAGGGTGGTCTGAGGACAAGCCCCCTCTCTTCTGACTGAGCAGCATTTAGTGATTAGAGACCCTTACAGCACAGTTTGACTGCAGGCCTGTTTTTCCAGTGTAATAGCTAAACCCTTCATTCTGGCTCATAAAACATTAGCTTTGTGCATTAGCTCTCCTGTGACACACTTTCCACTGTCTGAAGCAGCCACTCTGACTGTCTTACTACAGGCCCCACAGCCTCTCCGCTGCCCCTCTGCCACTCGACCCCGTCATCTCCCATTCATCTCTCCTTTCTCCTTCTGTTAACCCGCCGACATCTTTGTTTTGACACTCTGTCTCGTGGTTTTTCTTTTAAACCCTCTGCAACCCTCTCTTTTCATCTGTCTGATTTTCTCTCCGGCTAACACTCAAAGTTGATCATTCAGAATCCTGCTTTTGATCTGACTGACCAGGCAGCTAACAGAATATTCAACTCTGTTACTTAGTCATGCTTTTTTCTTTTTCTTTTTCACACTCATCCTACAAAAAGCACAAAGAAGCAACCTTTGACTAAAACACCAAGAAATTGAGGTCTATTTTCAGAGAAATAAATATCAAGTGTATTCAGCCAATATCTCTTTCCTTCAATATTAGTGAGGGAAAGCTAAAAAGCCGTCAAGAGCAAAATGGAGGAAATGTTTAATAAGACCACGCATGTATCGGAGGGAAAATGAAAAGTCCGTCATTTTTAAAAGATGTTTCGAAGAGCAGTGTAGAAACTTCAGGCTGAAGCCTTTGTGTTAGAGGGTGGTACATTATTAGATGTCAACATCTCACACACACACGCACGCACACACACTCTGTGCTACATTATTATAACAACTGTTTGACATCAGCAAAACATATTCCCTCAAAACAACAGAACGAATTTTGCCTGACATGAAGTCCAGCTCAAAAGTTAGCCAGTAATTATTTTTCTTATAACAGTGTTTCGTTACCCCTGTTGTTGTGACCCGTGATTGTAACAGTAAAAAGTGTAGCTGATTCCAGGGGGAAAAGACTCACTTTGGTTAGTTTAGCTTTCCTCTGTGAGTGCTACTTTCCTGCTCTACTTCATGCTCCACTTCTTGTCCTCTATAAGTCGACTGTGGCATACTTTCCTTCTTAAACTAGTCCAGCTTTGCCGACATACGGTGACACTGTGGAGTGAGAGTGGTATGCAAAAAGTTTTGCGTAGTCATCCGAACAAAATGTCCCTTAACCAGATTTTTCATAATTTATTGGAGAAGGGTACAGCAGAGGAAGCGACATTTGTTCAGATTTTTATGAAGCAGGGTTGTGTGACGTGTTTGTCAGTAGTAAGTGTATTACAACACCTTGACCACATATTTAGCTAATCTTAAGAAAGACAGACCTAAAAATCTATGATTTAAGTGTATAAATATTTACAGTAAGTGAAGATGCTTTTATGGAGTACACAGAGGAAAAACTGCTGATGGCGACTGAACAGGTGAGTGAAAAGGGGGCAGTAACTTGTATGGGAGCTGGAGGACAGAAGTTACCTTCTGATGCAAGTTAGTAAACTGTGAGCCCATGCCAAGGAACACAGAGTGCAACAGGTGGGACTAAAAAACCCCCAAAATGAAACAGTACTGCAGGAGGTTTGTGGATCAGAGGATACCAGTAGCTTACATATGCCTGCAGCCTGCCTCACTCTCCCGACGGAGTTCCCTGCCATACTGAATAACAATCTTTGTAAATGGTAAACTGACTTATATTCTATTCTGAATTGAATTGATTTTGTAAGAAATTTAGCTCAGGCGTTTTTGTTTTATTGCCTTAAGTGACACTGCAGGGTCACCTTTTCATCTCGTGCCAAAAAAAAGACATATCTTACTTTGTCAACAATGGATTTCCAAACATTTTTATACACTCGTTCAGCATTTATTGTATTTTTTTTTTCATCCTAATCGTTTTATTTTTTTACTCAATACTTGTGTAATTTAATCTGTTCTTTATGTTAATTGCAAGTCAGCACACATTAGCATGCTGATGTTAGCAGTTTCTCCTGCTGTGCCTTAAGTACATCCTGACATGAGCTGCTGGTATGGCTAAGCATGCTTGTCATATTTTGACCTGATCTGCAAGTTCTCACTATATTTTTGTGTTTGTTGAAAAACACGTGTGAAAGTTATCCGACTTTTAATTTGCAGAGTTCAGCTGAGGGTCGACAGGCTTCCATGAAGTTTATTGCCTGAAGGTCTCAGTCTGTGGTTTAACTGTAAACCTGGAAGAAAGGACCGTCTCTGTGACTACATGTTCACATTTTATGAGCTCATAGGTCAGTAAAGATCACTTTTAATCTCTAATCAATGCAAACATCTTATTGGATAATGACGTATAACTCAACCACTGTGCCTTCTCTGATATTACACCCATTAACAACCCCAACGTATCGACCGCCGCTGTGGGTGCGATGTCTTCCCTCTTGATTGCCCCCCCGGGAAAATCCTCGCTATGGAAACGACCCCTAATAACCAGCATTGTGGCAACAGCTGCAGTCGTAGCAACAGTTGGCTAGTGTCGCTCTTTCACACTGAGACAAAAGGACAAGGGGGTGAGGAGGGAAGCGGGAGGGCAGGGGGAGTCTCTGTCATGTGCAGACAGAGACATGCATCTGTGTCTGTTGAAACTCCTCTTCATCCATCCATCCATCCATCCATCCAGACGTGCACTTTTTTTTCTCCATCTGTCTCTGGCCCTTTTTCCCTTCTGTATTGTCATCTGTGAATTGTATGCTGTTGCCTCGTTTTCAATAGATAATTAACTGCTAAATGTCCTCCTCAAGCAAATGGATTTTCTGAGTCATAAATACACAGATCGTTACCATCATCACCGTTTTTTCCCTCTTTCTCTCTCTGATTAACTCTCAAGTTTATGATGCAATACAGCCATAGTAATAAACCTGAGAAGTCCTGCAACATCCATCAACACACACAACGGGGAAATGTATATCTCCACCAATTTTCAAGAGCTTTTTTTTTTCTCAATGGAGCTTTTTTTTTTTGTTCTCATCCTTTCCTCTTTCTTGCATTCGTACATTATTCAAACTATCATTTTCTCCTCTCCATGTTCCTACCTCTCCATAAATCACAACATAACTCAATCCGTCCAGGATGTCATACCTGCCCCTCCTCACATCAGTCTCCAGCTCTAACCTTTTTCCTTTTTCCCGTCCTGCTCTGTCTCTCCATCAGCAACCCGTGTACCCCCATGAGCGAGAGCGCTGAGAGAGTCTGAAATATTGATGACCCCGAGGGAAGACCGCCTCCAGCAACACTCTGCAGGGGGTCCAGACCAGGGCTGCCGTTAGGGAGAAAGTCAGAGTGGGTGGACTTTGGCAAGGAGGGACCAGTATGATACAGCAGATGGAGGTGAGCTGGGGTGAAGCGAATCAGGAGGAATGGTGGAGTGTATGAGTGTTTGAAAAGCATGCTGTCCCCACAGCCAGCTGGCTTCTTCACATGCATCCAGGTGAAGTGGAGCTTCATCCAAAGCAAGCGAGTGCATTTGACTATTTTTTTTACTTTAACCTCCATTTAAACAGACGAACCTCAATGGGATATAAATCTCCTTTTCATGAATGTCCTGGCCAAGACAGGCAGCCGTGTGCTTCACAAAGTTCCTGACAAACTATGAACAGCAGTACATAGAGCAAATGTAATACAAGATGCATGACTGCCATACATCGACATGTCGAATGAAACCAGCAAATGTTAATCCAGAGCAACCGCAATCAAAACTATATCAGGCAGAACATCGACAGCCAGATGTACTTTATTCACAACCACCTTTAAAGAGTCCAGTGAAACCAGCTCCTTGACTTGCAGGTTTGTACCTTGTTCCAAGTGAAGGGACAAGCAAAGTTTCATGCCTTTGTCTCCCCAGTTCAGTTCTGACCTTTGGAACAAACAGTAAGAAAAAGTCCTGGGAGCTTTGATTGTATGTTCCTACCCTCTTCTCTTCTGTTTGATGTATGTTAGAACATACAGCGTAGATCTCAAATAGACTCTATCCATCCCACGTGGGCATACTGCAAAAATGAAGAGACACTTTGAGAGAGTAGAGCTGTGTGTCTTTGCATGCTGCGTTAACTAAACATCTTTATTCTCGACACAAGAGGGAGGTTCACATTGAGCAGTTTCCTGTTTATGTACCCCTCCCCCCACTCTGCCCTCTTTTTTCCCTCTTTTTCCCCTCTCTCATGACAAATCTCTCTCTTTCTCTCTCTCTCGCTTTCCCTCAAAAACCCAACCCATCGTTTTTCTTCCCTCTCATCCCTCACACTCAAGATCTTTGTCTTAAACTTTGACATTTCCTCTCTTTGTTCCCTTCTCATTCTTCTCTGGGTTGTGTCTCTCTTATTCTGGTGAAGGTGACCTTGTCAAGAAGACTCAGAAGAATCGCCATGGAGACAGCATCCAGCTAGGTGATAGCTTATGGAGAGAAGGGGGGGGGGGGGGGGGGGGGGTGTAGAGTGGGGGAGGGGCACACACACACACACACAAAAAAAAAAAGGAGAGCAGGAATGAGAAAGCAATGGGGTGAAGGCGGCTTCACTACAGTTGAGCTTATTTTCTTCAGCGCTTGATTCATGGTCCCATCACTCTGGTGTAGATTACTGTAATAATGCCTTCCTCTATTTTTCACTCTCTCTCACTTTGTGTGGGTTTTTTATTGAACCTTAGACCCACATGAAAAGCTGCCATGTTTTTGAGGAATTAATTTGGAAAAAATAACAATAATATCACTTTTGAAACCACTTTTAATATTTAAACCACATTTAAATATACACATTTATATAAGATCTTTTGCATGCTAATGTGTAGGGTTTCTCCGACTCCATTAAAAGAGCTGAGTTAGTTAAAGTAGGAACCTGCTCCACCTGCGTTGAATGAAGAATGAAGCTTGCAGCATACAGTATGCGTTTAATCTAATTAGGTGCACCCAGTTTCAGTCCATTTATCTGCATATGCTTAAAACAGAATCTCAGGGTAAAATGTGTCATTTCCATTATAATCAAATTAAACTTTCTTTACAACAACTGAATGCACTCTCTTGTGTTTTCTAATGGAGCCTATTCAGTCAGATCTCCTTTTAAATCCGTTTTTAGTGTAAGGAAAAGTCGTATTTTAACCTCTTTAAACACATGAGGCACTTTTGCAGACCTGATCAAAAATTGATGAAGTAAGAAAAGCTGAAAGTGCAGATGCAGCTACAGCATCTTTTGAGAGGTTTTTTTTTTTTTTTTGCAAGTCACACATTAAGGTACATTAAGTACAGTACAGTACAGTACAGTACAGTACAGTAAGTGCTACCAATAATTCTTCAGCCCATTATATGAGCAGTCAGGTCACAAAAGGTCCTAGCACAACATTATTTTTATTGAATAAGTTGTTAGGTCCAAACAGTGATAAGTGAAATTAGATCATTAGGTCGTGAACTTCTTCAGTTAAGTCTTACACTGTACACATACTGTATTAGAGTTCAATTTAGATATGCTTTCCATAAAGTGTTTTTTATTAAAATAACATTTTAAGAGACATTTTAACTCAACCCAAATATTTATTTTGAAACTGTGGAAATGTTCTTTTCTTTTCTCTCAGAAGAGATTGAAGGATTTCTCAATGTAATGCTAAAATGGTATCTAGTTTTGAGCAGGCAGAAGAAGATGGTGATTTCATCGACATGGTGACCATGGTACCATTAAGCCTGAAGCTGTAAACGGGGTCTGCAGAGTTTTTGACATGTGACAGTTATCCCAGTCTGCAGATATGTGGATCTAAATGTCAGTGTGGAGAGTGGTGTTAGAGTCACCATGACTATATATAACAATCAAGTTAAAGGAAAGTGATTTCACGGTGAACAAATTAACGTCATTCATGCTTACATACATTGTGCATCAATGGGAAAGTTAGCCTGCCTTTATTTTGCCCTTCAAACGATGCATTCCCATTGACTTAGTTGGTTGATTATTACATGGTTGAGCTGCTGGTTACATTACATGCAACATTGCATTTTCAGCAGGTGGCTCGATAGTCTTGTTTGACCAAATGTAATGGTTAAACTTAAAAAAAAAAAGAACAAGAGCTGGGAGATTAAAGTCAAACTTTGCCCTCAGTGCTTCAGGCTATCTCCTTATGTTTCATTCCCTCTGAATAAATATCACCCTGTATTATTCTGTATTGTAACTTGATGTTGGCACCAGGTATACATTGTACAATTGATCAAGGTGGAACACTTTTGAAAACAACCTCATATTATAGATACGTAATTGAGCTGTATTAAAAAAAAAAAAAAAAACGTCAAATGAACCTTAAAACAAAAGATTGTAGTTGTGTTACATTCTCAACAGCTCCGCAGCTCCATCGAAGGCAGTACACATCGAGATACCTGATACATCCAGGAACAGGGTGCTATTTGTATTAGCAGAAAACAATAAAAACCTGGTGTCTTCACATTCAGATTCTCTCCGTTCTTCTTCTTCTCTGGCCCTCAGTTGTTGTGTGGAGGAGATGCAATCAGGCCTGCAATGCGTCACACTCACAGCCGTAGGCAGAGACATTCACAGCTGTCTGTCAAAATTAGGGCACTGACTCTAAATGTAAATATAGATGTGTCACGTATCAGCTTCAAAACTTCACTTGTTATTTGTAGTGTTTTTAAACTAAATGTAAGGAGACCACAGGCATGGTTTGATCTGTTCCACTACTCTCAGAGGTTGTGCTGGCTGGATCACATGCTCAAGTGCATACATCTGGATCTTGTGAGAATCACTGCAGTGTATAATTTACCATGCATGGGACCACACTGTCTGACACTACACTGGGAGAAAAACCTACACGGAAAGTTTCAGTGTTTTATTCACAGCAGTGGTAACACAGAAAAACAACTTTATGTTTCTGAGGTTACAAAAGCCTGAACACAGGATTATAAAATACAGACTGGTTATAGACAAAGAAAAAAGAAGGAGAACACGTGTAAATGATTTATACAGGATCAGGAAGCATAGTTTCCCGTTGTAGCAGTCCGCTGTCAGAAATAGTAATGAGTTCTCTTTGTTGTACATTACGTCGTATGCCAAATTTGTTTGTCAAACTGAAAGGGGCAGAACAAGCTGTTTAAACGGCATCCATTTGAAATTTCCTTTCAAAATTCACTCCCTTTGTGGCTCAGTTTTGGTCTCCACCAACTCCAGAGGCAATCATTGGGCAACTCAGCTGCTACTACTCTTTTTTTTTTTTTTGTTAGTCACTAAGGCCTCGACTCAGACCAAAGACATTGAGCTGTGGCCTGGCTGACAGATGAAGTGCTTTGATTGAGCCAAAGGAAAAATGTACAGTAGAGGGAGGATACTCTCGGGGTCTGTTTCACACACGTTTTTATACTTTTATCTCATTTTGCACTGTGTGATTTTTCTTCTATCTTGCTTTGCTGCTGTAACATTATTATTCATGCAAAGTTGATACATAATTTTCATTAGAGCAGCTTTAAATAATAATCAGCTAGGTTTATCATTGTTGTTACAGTAAAATAAATTGTTGTATTTACCGAATGAAAATTAAAAAGTGATCGTATCATGTGCAGCTTCGGAGACAGTAGCTCGGATTGTCTGCATGCAGGTTTGTACACGGTGAAAGCTACATCTACTGGATTCTCCTGAATGGTTATCATGTACTAAGGCTGAGTAAGAGCTGTGTGGACGACAAAAGTGGGTTTTCTAAGGGCTTACTATGGAGGTCGAGTTGAAGCTATGTGTCTGTGCCCCATCAGTGATGAAGGGTACTCAATGGGCAGGAAGGTCAGGACAAGGGATAGAGAGTGGAAAAGGAAGTGGGGCCAAGGTAATAGGGGAAGGTGTGCAAGAGGCGGTGAGAGCAGTATTACTTGAGACAGTTTGACAAAGAAAGAGGGAGCAAGAGGTAAAGTTTGACTCAAGGTCAGCTTTCTGCTTCTTTTCCGAGAAGAACCATCTCCCCGACTTATTTTTATTTATTTTTTTAATCTTGAAACCGTCAAAAAAGAGCACACAAAGTCAGCACATAATACACCGTTTAGAGCTCACAATCTACTCACACAGACACACTGGTACCCTACGGAGATCTATACAATCCTCCTCACAAGCCAATTATTACATTCAAATCTTGAGTACATTGCATTCATTCTACAGTGAGTCTAATTAAAATTCTCAAGGCAAGGTATGATTAGTGCAATTATATTCATTTGTTGACCCCAAAACACTGTGTGCGCTGAAAGGATTTGTTTACCATGAACGGTTTGAAAGACGGAAAATAAGACCAAAACAAACAACAGTCATTCTTAATTAATTTAAGATAAGTACAACTCATTTAAGGAGTTGAATTAGAATCATAATATATGTCATGTAAATGTAAACAATCAGTATGTATGTATGTGTGTGTGTGTGTGTGTGTGTGTGTGTGTGTGTGTGTGTGTGTGTGTGTGTGTGTGTGTGTGTGTTGAAAGGTTCAGACAGAAAAATGCCCCTTTAAATAAACAACTTACTCTTAATTAATAAGAACTACAGGCAGATACAAATACAGAAATAATTCATACACAGTGTAGTTGTCCTACATTGTTTTAAATAGTTTTGACTTCAGGCAAATCAATATTTTGCCAAGTTTTTTTTGTGGAGGTGTAAACTATGCAAACACAAAGCAAACTCAATTAAATTAGCGTGACGGCTGTGAAACTTGGCCTGAAGCGCACACAGTTAAGATTACATGGAGTCATTTCCACAGACTTTCCCTTTCAGAAGACGCTAACCCTCTGGATATGAAGTGTTCCATGTGTACCTGCAAAATGCCTCGGCACGCAAAGCCTCATCTCAACATCCTTTAAATCTGTTGGAGTGGAAGTGACAAGAAAATAATTGATAATGCCACAAAGACCCACATGTGTTTGTTTCTACCCTCCAGTATGACTCACTGGACAGTTTAAAGAGAGCGGAACAACCAACAGCCAGTTGGTCAAGTTTCATATTGATGTTGGTTGCATTACATAATATGACTTGTAACTTTCTTAGCAGGATGTGAAACAGACTGAAATCCTCTACATTAGCCTTAGAAGCAAACGAGACCATCAGCAAGAAGCTTTCTAAAGAGAGGGATATTTGCGATGGCTTTCACAGGTCGCTCTCAGATGAAGCAACTTATTAGCTGCATCCCAGCAGCGAATCACAGTTCAGCCAGACCACTCATGATTCTAAAGGTTCAAAATGTTTATTGCAGGAGCAGCAGAAGTTTTTTTCTCTTCACATAGAGGCTCTGACCTTATCACTCTATGTAGATTTGTTTTACCTGCAGAAATTAGAGGAATGATTATATTGTGATTTTACATCCGTAGTCAGCTTTAACGAGGAGGATGTTTTCAAGAAAAACATACTGAAGAGTTTTGGTTTCGTATGGGACTTGACCTCTGAGTGGAAGTCCTGCGTATGTTTGAATCTTTTATTACCCCCAACCCATACTATTTCACTGTTTATGATGCATCACACTGTTTCCTCCATTGTTCTTGTAATCATTGCCATGCCTCTAGATATGACCAATTTACTGTGAGCTTAAATAAGGGTCATTATAGGCAGGGGCCTGTAATGACTGAAACCATCCTGGTTTCGCTGAGGTCAGTCTTTCAAAGCACTGCACACTATTAGTCCTTAGTGAGACCTTTGTGTGACTCACATAATTTACACACAGCGCACATCGGGGTGAAAGGCCACAGGTAACACTGCCCTCTTGCCTCCAGGAATTTCTTCAGCCACATTTTAACCACAACAATTTTCCATAAATACACATAAGTCATCAAATGAGCTCATAGATTGATCAACTAGGTGAAGTTCATCAAGCTATGGCCTCCTTTTTTCGCTGTTTCGCTGCAGCCACAGCATTTTCTAATGAGCTGAATGAGCCTCGGCGTGACCTCTCCGTGACCTCTCGGCTCAGATGAGGTTCTGCTCAGCTTGAACGCTTTGTTGGCTGGCGCGGGCCACAGCTGTATTATCACACAGATGAGTAGACAAAAAGAGGGTGAATGAGGTCAGGCTCATCCGACAAATGCATTTTGGGAATTTGTGGAGTATACTAAAAGCATCTAAATAAAACCTCATCTGCTATTTTTAGCAGCTTCAAACGGTGAAATGTGAATGTTTGTTATTTCCAATGTTCAGTCTGTTTAAGAGATCATAGAAGCTTCTGCAAAATAAGCTGATGTTCACGCCGTGAAAGAAAGAGCTCTTCAGAATACAATAACCACAAAGCAATGACACACTTAAATCCGTCATACTCAGACCTGCAGCAAAGCACTTTGCACATTCATGCTTACTGAAGCTGAGATGCTTTTGTCACTGAGACAAACAGCCAACACTTGAGTCTCAGGGGCTTTTTTTTGTTGTTGAGAGGCAAGCAGATTCAGAGATCTGGTTCAGGGTATGCTGCACATGGATTGGATTATAGAGAATGAAACCCCTATCTTCTTCTGAACTAGTCCAAAGAGCCCCCTGTGGTGTAAACTAAAGAAAATACCTAACCAAAGCTAATGCAACTTTAATGTCAATAGTTTATATTTCTATTGAGTCTGGGCACAACATGATGACCTGGTCTTTAATCTTTCCACCACAGATCTTCAGTAAATTTTCTACCTCATGTCTGAGCTCCCAGTTTGAACAACCGCTTCAGGATTAACGACCAATACTCCTTAAATCTGCCCTCATGGTAAAAAAGCATGACACAAGCTCTTGCAGGTATGTGTTGGTGCAGCAAAAACATTTATAACAACACTAACAGGCACTGTCAAGACCCCCCTCACTTTTAACTATCAACGTGCCTAACTGTGCCAGCAAGCGATACCCCCGGGTTCAAATGTCATGCTGTTACAGTAATTATCTAATCCTGATGCAGATGTCACACTGAGGAGTTTAGTGCTTCCTTTTCTGTTGTGATGCCGAGTTTGTTTAAGTGTGTCACTTTTCCCCACGAGAAATATTTTTTCCTTTTATCATTTCTAAAATTAGAGCCAACTTATCTAAAGATCAACCATAAAGGAGTAAAAATGATTCAAAGTAGGTAGGTTTGTAGTTAACGGAAATGTACTCTGGTGTTTTCCAATTGAGCCTTTTCTCTGGTCATCATGGAAACTAGTGCATGATTGGAAAAAAAAAAAGTTTAGTGGCATCTATTGCATCAATCTCTACAGGAACCACACTCTATCAAGAAAATGCAACTGTCGTAGTAATCCCACTTTTGGTACATCTGCACATCTGTAGTCATATAAATGGCGATGTGTTAATAAAGTTTATAGGGAAAAAAACATGAACATGACTGCATCAGTGGTCCAATAACATTAAAGGAAAACAAATGGAAAAACACTTATTTGCCGCCACTGAAAGTGGGAGGGTCTGCGGTGCAGTTGGATATTTGAGACTAAGCAGTTAGAGAAGCATCAGGCCTGTCATGTTGACAAGTGCTGAAAGCCTTTCAGGCTCAATTTACACTTTAATTAATTCATGTTTAACAAGTAGACTTTCTTCTCTCCACGTCTGCAAGGGTTGATGCCCCATATTAACAAACTACAATTGGCTGGGCCGGCTTGAAGACGTAAACTGATGCTGCCTCTCCTTGTTAGAACATAGTCTAGGTCATTATATAGGTCATAAACAAGGGCAGTGGCGGCTGCAGGAGGAAAGGGAGAAAATAGAGGAGAGCGGTGAAGATGGGGAAAAGAAGGGAGAGAGAGAGAGAGAGCGTGAAGAGAGAACAAAGGAGTACTGAAGTGATGGCATTAAAAGAGTCGGCAGCTGAACTCAGTACACCCTCTGTATTAGCTCGCTGAGAATAGAGGATGGATTTAAACAAATCAAAGCTTTCCACTTCAAAATAATCCTCATTTGATAGGTTCTTATCAGCCACACTGGGACAGAACAGCCAAAGGAACCAAGAAACTCAGACATGCACATGCCCAATTCATCAATGCAATACGAATATACCAATATACAATATTTTCCTCTATTGTATTTTTCCCACGCACGGTTGACTCGACGCAGCCTGTGGATCATCAGAGTTCATGCTCTCACTCTGTCTTTTTGTTCTCTTGTTCTGCTGGGGCTTCTTAACTGAAGAGCATTTTCTTCTTTGAGTCAATTTTTACCAAGCTGGCGTCTAAAAAGCCTGGCTATTTTCAGTTGTGTGTGTGTGTGTGTGTGTGTGTGTGTGTGTGTGTGTGTGTGTGTGTGTGTGTGTGTGTGTGTGTGTGTATAGTGTCTGTAGGTGGGAATTCAGTGGCAATTTCAGTGTTTGAGACAGCTGTCCACAGCATTAAACACCTCTATCTCTACTTCCCATCCCATTGTAAAAGACCTTATGGCTTGTCCTTAACCAATACTCACACCATTTATACCTCCTCCTCTCCTTTCCTCTCCTCTCCTCTCCTCATCCAAGAACCAGTTCTATTTCCACTGACAGCAGTACTAGCATTTAGGTCAGCAGTTGGCCTATTTAAAGCATGAAGGCCTAGATTTACTCTGTCACCTAAGAACATCAAAGGCGGCAATAAATCTCACAAGAGATGACTCGAGACTCAAAGCATCAAAATCTGCCTAATTTGAGAAGCAGAATCACAATCGTACTTAATGTTACGCTCTCCGACAGGTCAATGTGAGGTTTTACATCAAATATGCATGCTCTCCTGAGGCCGGCTAACAGCCTGGAACAAGAGCATAGTGTGCAGCAGGCGTTTTGAAGGTCACCTTTCATTTAAAGAATCTTTCACACAGCGGGTGTCCAGAGGGATCAGCACACTAAGTCCAATGTATTAACTCCCAATGTCACTGAGGTTGAATGTGACCTTGGTTCAATAACACCATCCTTGAGATCTTAAATGAGTGAGTGGATTGACACTTAGCACTTAGCTTAGCAGCTACAATAACTGATTACCACTTCGGTTACTAATCTAAAACAGTGGTTTGACCCATTAGCCCTTCAAGTCCTGCAAGAGTAAGAGTGGATCTACAAACAGCTTCTGTGTGTTGACAAAGCGAGGATGCACTGATTCACATCAATCATCGTAACAGGTTTAACTTAACGATTCATTTTTTGGAACTCATTTGGAACTGTGGCAGAGCTGTGATTTATCAGGACCACAAAACCTCCGACTGACTGCTGATGATAAATGCAGTGCTGGTGTTTCAGAGTTTCAGCTGTGCCTACAGTGTGATATTACTTTTATGCTAAAGTTGTACAAGTGACATATCGGCATTGAGTAATAAGCAATAACAGATTTCTATTATCGTTTATTAAATCCTTATTTTTGTTCTGCTAGTGCAGCAGATCCACAGAGTGCTGGAACTGTATGGCAACATACACATATTTTCAAGCATTCGAGCAAATAAGTTTTTCCAAAGCAGTTCATAAAATCCAAATTATGGATGTCACATGAAGTAAGAGAGGAGGCGATCCACACAGGAGAAAGCTGGCAATCTTCGACAAAAGCCCAAGGATCACGAGTTCTACGATCGGCTAAATCCTACACTGACCGGCTGATTGAGCTGAACTTTAAAACACCGCTGAGAGAAATCCAAGTGGGCTAACAAGACAAGAGAATATAGAAACATGGAGTGAAACAATGAGGGTAAATAACCAAGACACAGTGAAGGGCTGTGCGTGAGGATCTTCTAGATGAGAATATGTCACTGGACTTTAGCTAACTGTGATCTCAGCGTATCCATCTTACAGACTCTTAATTACAATATAGTTTCCTAAAGTGAGACTCATCTTCAAGCTGAAAATGACTTGAAACTGGAGGGTATGTTTTGTTTGGTCTAAATGAGCAAATTCATGTGAAAGCTTGTGAGCATCAGGCGATGTTGGGCTGTTATTAAAGTCAGTATTATTCCAGACTATAGCGTTGAAATTCCAAAAAAGCTAAGCTCATTTTAGGCCTCTCATTTCAACTTAAGAAATCTGGATTTGTTTTGTTATACTTTCCTGCTACATCTCACTTATAAAATCTCCCTGGGCAGAGATCAGAGATCGCTGCCAACAAACAAATCGTTCATATTTGGATTTTTATGTTTTAGTGGAGAGCCATGACAGTGGATAATCAAAAACAAGGGAAGGTGAGAGTGTGGAATGACAGCAAAAAGGAGCCTCGTGCCGAACCTGGGCTGCCCACCTTCTAGGAATCCAGAACTCCACACATGCAGCGCTTGTACCAACCACTAGGTCACCGTCGCTCCCCCCAGATCGTTTATTGATAATGACGAGGCACGTGTTGGTTATCAAAGGCCTCAGGTGAAAGAAATATTTAGCACAATAAAACAGATTAAAAAGGGAGCAAATGAAGTGTGCCAGATATATACTATATAAACTCTGATTTTAAACGTACAGATATGCTGAAACTTTATTGTGACATTAGCAACATTTACCAAAACTTAAGAGGAGCTGAATGATAAAGTTGATGAGTCTTAATTATGAAAATCAAATCAACCTCATTGGAATAAGGACTTTTATATGTTGGTCATCTTTTTTTATGTAAAGATTTTGATGAAAAAAAAGCTTGTTCAACAAAAACAGAAACCAACACCACGTGCTGTTGCTCTTTTGAACGCTTCTTGTCCCGTCACTGTTGTATGATGGTCCTTGTTCTGCTCATCGGTGCTCACAGTAACTCACTGCTTGTGGCAGCCAGGCCACAAAGTTGCATTTGGTCCTAATTAAATTCTTTTAGGGTTTCATTACCATTCAAAAAAAAAAAAAAAAACTGGAGGCAGTGCAGCCACTGTAGCCAAAACTGTAGTTCACGATGACGTGAGAGTCAGAGGGAACTTGTCAGAATGGAAGAAGTAAAATATGTGTTCGTCTTTCTGTTTGTCCAGCAGAGCCTCAGGGTGACAGTGACCATCAATACTCTCTTGACTGAACAGTACTTCACTGAACAAGCACAGGTGCAACAAGTGCATCTCAGGTACCAAATGTTTCTCTTGGCCTTTTTATCATAAAACATCACATGAAATATTTGATATTCTCGTTATTATTCAATTCCATACGGTTATTTGTGTCTGTATTAAGAATGACAATACAAAGAATAACATTCCCACCAGTCTGAACGGTAGCTCTAGCTGCTTTTCATTTTCCGCTACTAAGACATCATTAGTATGCTAACATGCGAAACTAAGATGCCGATGTAGTTAACTGTATTCATCAGTTTAAAATGCTAGAATGCACACATTAGCATTTAGCTTTCAGCACCGTTGTACATAAAGGCAGCCTCACAGAGCTGCTTGGATGGCAGATTCTAAACTGGTTTTGAGAGAAAACCAATACAAAGGAGACACTGGAGAAGCATAAAACCGACACAAAAACACAAATCATTCTATACACACCCACCACACATATGCACAAAAGACCCCCTGAGGCAAGTCGCTCAGTCAATTCAAGCTGTTATTCACACTAAGTGCTGTAGTGGATTCAGAGCTGCTCTCCATCTGAAATCAATCAATTCACTTTGCTCCTGATTTAGCGTCGTTCCCCTACCCTATCTCTCCCTCTTTTCTTTGTTCGCCTGTCCCAGTGAGCCAAGGATGTTAGTCTCCATTGATGAGGCATGGGGCATGACCGGTGACGAGACAGGGAGAGGGAGACCACCAGTCTTGCAGCAGTACACAAACACATATCCCTACTTTATTGCAGTTTTTCTGCCCCACTTTTAATGTATTTATAGGATGGGAGTTCCGCACGGTGGAAGTGATTCAGCATAAGCACAGGGATTTATAAAGATTACCATCCTTTAAACTGAAAGCCATTTGTCTCTTTATTTCATTTTATAAACAAATGCTCATGTTCAGGCATGGTTTTATTATAATCTGCTCTGTAATGGCATTACTGTAGATAGGCTGGATTCTCGATGGAACGCCTCAAAGCAAACACACACAATGAACATGAGGAAAAAATCAGGTCATGGACTCACAATATGGAGGTTACAGATTCATATGAGATAGCTACAAAGAAGGCAGTGACTCGACAATAATAATAATATAAATGTCTTGCAGTTTTATGCATAAAAAGAGTAAAAACATACTATCAGGTTGATTCATTCACTTTAAATAAGACACTATCAGCATGATCAATGGAGCCTGTTTCAATTACAGCTATCAGGGAGCATCATTATCCCTGACACAAACCAAATAGCTTGGATCATGCAGCACTTTAAAGCATAATGATATGCTCAGTAGTGATAGTCACTTCAGCTGCACATTGAATGTGATATTCAGTTTGCATGGAATTAAGCTGCATGTTTCTCAAAAGCAAAGACAGCCAGTCCAAAGCTTTTTATAGCACTGTATTATAGTGGATTATATTATTATATTTGTTGCCGAACTTTTGCATTTCGCTGAATTTTAGCCTGTTCAAGCCTTTATGTGTTGGAATAAATAGTTTCTATGGATTCTGTGATTATTATTTTTTTTTTTTAATTCTGTGACTCCTAGAGTTTTAGCGTCTAAAAGTTTATATTCACATTTATGGTGACAAACGATTGATGCTACTCCTAACCTGTATGGTTTGATTAGATTTTAAATAGTTGAATTTCATTGTCAAACTGTGGTCACTTCAAATGTTCAGTGAGATTTGTTTGGCTCGAATCTTTTTGCAAGTGGCATGAAATACTGTATGTTTTTATTAACAGTGGCACCTGGTTTCATTATCTCCCCATGATGTGGAATTTATGTGACGCTGTATTACACGTTTATTATTTAATCACTCATGGCTGAAAGCCTTCAGAAGGTGATGCATTCTGCTTATGTGTTTCGAGGCCATTATAAATTCTAACTTATTTGTAATTTCACCCATCGATTGCTGGCTTTAGTCGTGAAAAGAGAAAAGAAAAAGGGGTTGAAGGTCCAGACTTTCTAAGTAAACGTCAGTTCCACTTTTTAGCGCTGTGGTCAAGTGCTCATTACCCTGGATAATGATATATGAATCATTTCCTCTGTTCACACAGTACAGAATTCTGCACACTGAACCCCCAAATGGCTTTCACTCTGACATGAGTTTCTCGTTATTCATATCAAGATTTCTCTGACTGATCTCAGTGACAACATTTATCCTTCAGCTAAATATCTGCCCTGTTACACTGAAATTACCCCTGAGTCAACTCCAATCAAGGTCATTTAACTGCTGTAAACAGAAAGTTTATGGAAATACCATCAACATGACTTTCTAGTGTACATTCATAATGTTGTCTTTTCTGCTCTGCTTGAGGCCTTATTATCATGGTCTAGTTACAATGTTAAATCAAAACATCAATTACAGCATTTATACTTTAACCTTTCTGCCCCCACAGAACAAACCACATAGTTGTTTCATTCAGCCATTATAACAACCAGCAGCAGTCAGGCTATTAATATAATAGCAAATGGCTGGCAGGAGCACGACATGTACCAAGACAAAGATTGTTCATGATAGAGGAATAGTCCTTCTACACAGAAATATAAAAATATTGTATTGAGATATGATATCCACACTTCTAACATCTGTCATTGGATCTGTAAAAAGCTGGTGTAACATACGTGCTCCAGTCCTGAGAGAGCTTATTCCTCCCTTCACAACTTCTCAAATGCACTGACAGTTTGTCAATGAGTCAGCCTGAAGAGAGAGAGCGCATAAGGTTAGCATGAATTAGCTCTCTGGTTCTGAGCTCCTGTGACTCTGCAGAAAAAAAAAACAGGATGATATAATTAGCTGCTCGTTCCTCAGATAATCCAAGGTCATTTCAGGCCATTCAATCAAGACTGCTTATGATTTGACTGGCATTGATAACGTTGTTAATCGTGTGTGACCAGATAAACACATGTGATGTAAGGCTATAGTTTCAAACTAAGAGTGACCTTTATTGTTGGTTGTTCGGTTAGTGAGAGGTACCATGAAGTCTTCATTTAGGCTTTTAATAAAATACAAGTTATTTAGTTCCCTTTCCTATATTTTTATTTTATGTATTACAACTACATCAGGCCATAAAGCATCACAATGAAATCTTTGTAGAGTATAATAGTGTTGACTATTATGTGGTAGTTAGAAGATGCAGGAGAAGCATTTTTTTGTCTACTTGCACTGTTCTGTGGGCCTTTGAATTTCTCCCAGGAATTTAAATTGCACATAATTTCCTTTTAAATAAATCTGTGTTTTTTGATGAAATTATTACAGTTTTTCCAAAAGAAAATAATCAGGAAGCACAGTAGTGCAGACATACTTTGCGCTACATTTTGGGTTTTCCTCTTGTAGTGCTCATTGGTTGTTTGGTCCCTGACAATAAGGCACAAAACTCCAAGTCCAACATTTAAAAACTGCACGTTTTCTCAACTGAACTCAAGTTAATTTATTTAACACTTTACACACAACACACTTTATCCATAGTGCTGAACAAAAACAAAGTATAAGAAATTAAAAGACAAAAATAAAAATGAGCTGATAACAACCATGTACAGTGTAACACAAAAATTAAAGAGCATGGATCCCTGAGCTTGATGGATTATTGAACATTTTAAGCAATTGAGTATTAATACATTTTAAGGTGACTCTAAAAAACACAAATAGATTGATAGACTGATTTAGTGATGCCAATACCAATATGCATTAAGCTTAATTTCACAACTGGATTTATTAGTGTGTTGAATTATAGTTCTGCATCACACATAATACAAAGATTTTTTACCTGAAATTTAATAGATTGAGACATCGTGCCGTGATGAGGGGAAATTGAGTCTGCCAAGTGCTGTGGACCAACCGAAAACATTGGTTTTTATTGATGTTGAGCTGTGGGACGTTTGTGCCTATCTAAGCGTTGACAGCTTGAAGACGACTTTTGAGTTTGTGTTATTTGTTTGGCTCAAGGGGAAGGATGATCTGCGTTCCATCACATATTGTAACAATGGTAAGATATGTTGTATTTCTGAAAAAGGTGGGAGTAAGTAAATAGAGAAGAGGGCTGGATCAAGTGTGGAACCTCAGGGAACACCACAGGGGATGGGGCAGAAGGAGACAAGTTACCAATGGAGACACTAAAAGATTTGTTGGATAAGTAGGACAAGAACAGTTTGAGGCAGTATCAGAGACCCCAGCCCATTTGTTTAAGCTGGGGTTGAGAATTTAATGGTCAACTGTGTTGAAAGCTGCAGTTACATCTAACAGCATGAGAACAGAACACTTAGCAGAGTCCACAGATAAAAGCAAGACATTGGTATTTCTGAGAAATACCAATAGATAGTAAAAATAGATTAGAATTGATCAAAAATGCAATTTTCAGATACAGCAGTTGGTTTAAGACTACTTTTCAATGGTTTTTTTTTTTTTTTGGCCTTTGTGCCTTTATTGATAGTGAGAGGAAAGTGGATAGAGTCGGAAACAGGGAGAGAGCAGGGAGAGACATGCGGGAAATGGGCCACAGGCTGGACGCGAACCCGGGACGCCCGCGCGAGGAGCAAAGCCTCGCTATATGGGACGCGCACGCTGCCGCTGCGCCACCGGCGCCCCTCAATGGGTTTTTTGGAGATCAGTCTGAAATTATTGAGGACAAGGAGAGGGTTAACGTGCTTTGAGCACTGATTTATACGTTAACATGGCAAATTATTCACATTCTTCACCAGTTAATAAGTAAATATTAGCCTGTTAGCAGCTACAAGCCAACTCGATCAACCTACAGACACTGACAGCCTCCAAACTAACAGTTAAGGGGACCGAAACATGAAAATAATTGTACAATGTGTTCAAATAATTTGAATTACTTCTCCCTGCTGTTTGTTATTAGGACACATTTTAATTACCACTCATTATATCGTTACTTCAGGCTTGACTACTAGTCAGTCGGACAAACCCATAGCAGGCCTAGCTAAATTGCAACGCATTAGTTAGGATTTGGTTACAGTTAGGGTTTGCGCCAGCCAGCGAATCAGACAAACCTACCCTCAGGGCAAAATGCTGATAGATTTAGCCAATTCACTTGCCAAACCATGAAAAAAAAGTTGAATGCTACGAACAGCCGATGCAAAACACTGAAAACCCAAAGTCTGCTGGATTCTCCTTACATGACTTTGCTTAGATTGTTTGTTTAGTGGTAATTTTAGACGGTGAAATCCGTCGTGTAGACACTGAGGTGTGTACAGAGGAATGAACACTTAATAAAACACAAATACAAACAATATGAATATACATTATGTCTATTTTATACAACTATATTCATAATAAACGTTGCTAGAAAAACATTGAGGCACCCTGCTAATTTAAAGGGTTTAGATTTTATGGTAATGGTACTCAGGTGGGTGAGTACAGAAAAGTATTTACAAAGAAATTGAAAAAACCTGTGATTGACACTGACATAAAGACATGCAGACATAAATTCCTGACATCATCTGTGAGGGGAAACAAGATCCGTTGGAGTTAAGTAGTTACAGGCATGAAGACATGACTTAGTGCATTTATTAACACACCACATGAGGTTTATGTTTATGTCTCCTGAGCTCTTGCACTAATCACTGCTCGTTTGTTTGTCAGGAGCTGGCATCTGAACTGGCAGTTTCTCTATCTGTATTTATCTCCACCATTCTCACTTTCCTCCTTCCATTTCTCTGTGTGATATCTTTTATGAGTCACCCACAGGTCTGTGCTGCAGAGGATCCAATAATTACTCCAAAACATTTCATATCAAAAAGCCAGAGCAGGTTTATTTATAATTTAAAAAGGAGGGCACATCAAATAATCAAAACAATCAAAATAGACTAAAAGAACACAGAATAAAGAATAAAATCACGAGGCGACATTTTGAAAATCAAAGCTGTCAAAGTAAAAGCAGATTTTTGAGTGTAAACAGGCTGAGACTACCAAAACACTAAATACATTGAACACTTAATTAGATTTATCTTGCTAGTTCTGAGTTGAACCTCTTTTGCCTTTAGAACTGCCACACTATAATTGTAAAGATTCAACAAGGTGCTGGAAACATTCCTCAGAGATTTGGGTCCATATTGATGTGATAGCGTCACACAGTTGCTGCAGATTTGTTGGCTGCATATCAATGAGACAAATCTCCCGTTCCACCACATCCCAAAGGTGCTCTATTGGATTGAGATCTGGTTACTGTGGAGGCCATTTGAGAACAGAGAACTCATTTTCATTTTCAAGCCACCAGTTTCAGATGATGAGAGCTTTGTGACAAGGCCCCTCATCCTGCTGGAATTAGCCACAAAAGGTGAATACACTGTGGTCATCAACGGATGGACATGGTTGGCAACAATTCTCGATAGGCTGTGGCGTTTAAACAATGCCTAAATGGTACAGAGGGGCCAAAAGTGTGCCAAGAAAATATCCCCCAAACCATTCCACCAGCCTGAACCACTGATAATAGGCAGGATGGGTCCATGCGTACATGTTGTTTATGCCAAATTCTGACCCCACAATCTGAATGCGGCAGCAGAAAAGGAGACTTACTAGACCAGGCAATGTTTGTCCAATCTTTTATTGTTTAATAAAGGGGCGCCTGTGTAAATTGTAGCCTCAGTGTCCTGTTCCTAGCTGACAGGAATGGCACCCGGTGTGGTCTTCTGCTACTGTTCAGTTTCAAGGTTCGACGTCTTGTGTGTTCAGAGAGGCTGGTCTGCATAACACAGTTCTAACGAGTAGTAATTTGAGTTACTGTTGCCTTTCCATCTGCGTGAATCAGTCTGGCCATTCTCCTCTGACATCTACAAGACATTTTCAGCCAGAGAACTGCCGCTCACTGGATATTTTCTATTTTTCAGACTATTCTGTGTAAATCCTTGAGATGGTTGTGCGTAAAATCCTAGTAGATTACCAATTGTCACTTTCAAAGTATCTATCACCTTTCTTCCCTAATCTGTTGCTCGGTTTGAACTTCAGCTGATCGTCTTGACTATGTCTACATGCCTAAGTGCATTGAGGTGCTGCCATGTGATTTGCTGGTAAGATATTTGCATGACGCTGCAGTTGAACAGATGTACCTACTGAAGTGGCCGGCGAGTGTCTAGAACGTCTCAAGTACTAAAAAGAAAACAGCATCATGATTCTGACCATCTTCTAATTTCAAAGGAAATGTATTGGTATCAATCAGACATGACACAAAAAAAACATAACCAACAGTCATGCATCTCCAGGTTGTGTCTTAGTGCAACAGCAGAGTCGGTCTAAAGTCAGCATCATATATTATTGGGTAAAATCAAACAGTCTCTTTTTGGAATTTAGGATATGAAAACTAAACGTGTTTAATATGATGTTTTGTTTGATTTGACGAGTGCTTAATGGAGTTCACAGCTCTCCATGTGTATCTTTTAGCAGGAGATGTGTGGCAATTCCAACTACACAGTTATTACATTGTGATTTAACATGGTGGAAAAACCTTACAATAAAGGTTATACCTAACACAAGTATTTGAAAGTATGTTACAGATCACTGTGGATGTTAAGGTCAAGCTACAATTAATTATAATGCAAGATTGTTTTAAACTGTAAAGCTTACAGGGTTTGTTTGATTCAGTGTGAGTGTTGAAACGTTTGAGTGACACATTACAATCAGAATTATTGCCAAGTACATTTACATAGACAAGGAATTTATCTTGGTGTATTGGTGCGAAAGAAAAAAAAACAAGGCTTAAGTGAAGTACTTAAATAAAATAAAATATGAGAAGCAAATACCAGTATATAGAATAGAATTTAAAAAATTCAATTGTAAAGAATAAAAGAATTGCAAAGAATTATAGTGATGTTTTCAAAATGTGACATAATCCTACATAAACAATGAGTAAGAAGAAAAGTGAGAGTTTTTTTACAGGTGAACTAAAATGGTTTTGCTAGTTTTATCGAGTACACGTCATAGTTACCTTGCACTTTTGAAAAATCACACTGTGATAAATCATACGTTTGACAGTCTATTACAGCCTGTCATTGCATCGTGTCACTATTTTGTGATAAAAAAGAGAAAAAAGTTTTGGAGCTTGTGGCGTGGCCAACTTCTACTTAAATAAGCACCTCGCGGTCCCTGATGGTGTTTTCCATGTTTGACATTCCCACAAGTTTCTTGAAAAGGGAACACTGAGTTGTCCATAAGAGATATCTACCCAATTGTAATGTTGTCTGGTGTGTTTAACTATTTGTTTTTTTCTTGTTTTTCAAAAGCTGTAGCATTTTGAATTGTACCTGATTAGTATGAAAGGTAAATAAAAAATGCTTTATTTGTTTATTGACTGACTGACTGACTGATTGATAGGTGAATGCTGTTGGGTGACAGGATGAAGCTACAACTAAAGTGTTCCACCTTTTTTTGTTATACAGACAGTCCCAGATCAAACACAAGTGAATACTTGGACTGCAAATGGAAACTAAACAACTGGTACCAAAAACCTTGCCCCTGTCAGTAAAGATGAACATTTTGTAAACCATGTCTTGGATAGTCTTCTCTAAAAATAGTCGTATTGAAATCCCAGGGCCTTAGTGTGTCTTTTTAGGTAAAGATGTAGAGCCTCTGATGTGTCACTGTGATGGAGGAGTCCTAAAAATACACTCTCACTAACCCACCCAATAAACTCTTAAGAAGTGAAACAGAACAATGGAAGTCAACTTCGGGATTTATCAATCAGACAAGTTACCCACCTCCATTGCACAGGCGACACAGACAATGTTATCCTGCAGGATTCAGTATAAAGTGAATCTATTCATCTCTCAACCAAGTATGTGTGCATGTGTGCAAGAGGGGCATGATTATCAGTGAGGCCATAAGTATAGATTTAACAAGTAAATTGAACACAGAGGTGAGCTTGCTCTCCTTTAATTTGCTTTTTTTTCACTCCATTCTTTAGTGGAGGGTTGGGCTATGCATCCCAATGAGGCTCTGTCTATCTGGGAAGTGCTCTTACTCTTACTGTATAAAGGAACAATTCCATTACTCTGGAGGAAGGAAGCAGTGGCAGTGTGTGTGCTGTGGTTCCCTGAAGGAGGATGCAGCGAATTCTCAAACAAGTTCTGATACCAGTGAGAAACACAGGAAAACAGTCCCTCAAAGGCATCACAGGCTTCTTTTGGTTTGTTGATGCCTAAAAAGCCCGATGTTGAGGCATCTTTTCAAGAAAAGTTTCAATGCAAGTTGCAATATTTTGAGGCATTGAGATTGCTGTAGACTATGATTGGTGTAAAAACGGTTGAAACTTTGGTATACCTTTAAAAAAAAAAAAAAAAAAAGTTGTTCTAGAAACGCACCTTATTCTTGGATAAACAAGACCTGGTAGTATTCTTCAAAGTACCAAAACCTTTTCATAAATCGCAAGAACAAAAAAAAAGAAATAGAAAAGAAGACAAAATATCCTGTACGAGAACAAACCATGTGCTTTAAGGACTGTGTGGGTGTTGTTATTTTAACTGCTACACAAGTGTAGAGTGATTGATAAGAGAACAATGGAAGATCTATCACATGCATAATGCCTGTCTGGGATTAGCGTAGACAAACGCATCAGTAAGGTAACCTCTGATTGGTCGACGCTCAAGACTGGAAGCGTCATGGGATGGCTCAGGTTTTCATACACAGGATGTGGAAGAGGAAGTGGCTGAATTTGTGTTACATTTTTGTGATAGCAACATGAGGGCGTACTTGAGGGACAGGATAAAGTGCCAAAACATAATTACAAAGACTTTCTTCAATGCACTGCAAATCAAAAATGATTGTGTTTTTCTTCTGACCATCCACATCATAGCGGTTTTTGTGTTAAGAAAGGTGTGAAGCTCAATAAAATGAACTTTTGTTTCCTATCATGCTACAAGATATCTGCAGGTATAGTTTGTATGTCTGTCTGAGTTGTTCATATGGAGGCAAACTAAATGTCCCCTCATCATTTACAAATGGCAGGAGTGCAATAACAGAAAGACACACAGCCCACACTGTTACTGTTGAAGCTGACATTACCAGACCCAGCTGACAACAATACTTTACTTTACAAATACTAAAGATGTTCACACCAGATTTTAAACTGAGAACAGATCTGGATTAATCATTGCAAAGAGGACTGATTGAACAGAGTGATTTTGGAAATCAGCCATCACCCATGCCACCATTTATAACGTATAATTTTTAAAAAAATTTTTTACGTTTCTTAGTTTTCGTTTTCCACTTTTCAGTCTTGGGCCTGTCAGGGAATCTTTTCTTTTCTAGCTCATGATTGAGCAGCTGACAGTTGGACATCTCTTCACTGAGATGCACCTTTTGACTGCCGCCATTTACTCTCCGTTATGTTTACCAATGGGCCTGTGCCTGCCAGAGGCTGGGGGCTAGCTGCTGAGGCTATCATTCATAGCACTAAAGAGGCAAGGATTAAGGCCAGTGAGAGAGAACGGCAGAGAGAGGGGTCTGCATCTTAATGCAGGCCCCAGTGTGGAACAGCCTTGTTAAGAGGAGGCTCTTTGGAGAAGGAGGCAGAGCAAGAAGTGGGTTGAGGGATCATAGGGAGCTGCATGTGGAAGCATATTAGGAATAAGGAAAAGGGCAGATGCAGAAAAATAGTTGAGAACATGTTTGAATAAGACAGGGAAAAAACCCCAAAACAAAACATTGTATTCCCAGCCCTGCCAACCTTTTGTTATTTTGATTATGTTATAACTGATTTATGAACAGGACTGACACTTTATTCAATATTATCTTTTGTAATCACATCTCAATTTACTCCCAAAGTAAAGAAACGAAGCATTCGAAGCATTGACAGTCAGGGTTAACATTTCTAGTGAATGTCTCCATGACTGAGCAATTTGCATACTCAAATCGAAATATTTGACAGTATCTTTCCTGTTCCCTCTACTTTGTATCCGGGTTCTTAGTGTTGTCTGTTAATATTTTAAACACGACTTGGTTGAACACTTTCTCAATTTCAAATCAAAAGCCCAGTCTGCACTGCTTCCTCACCGAGCGAGACGTTACATCTCTTTTTTTAAAGCACATTTCAGCACAATTGCAATTGACAGTGATATTTGAAAAGAGGGCAGAGGAAGATGGGTTTGTGACAACACATGCAGAAAAATGAAACACCGGAATAATCATAAAGGAAGAAGGGTGATTTTAACAATTCTGCTATCTTCGGAATCTTGTTTTCTTTTTGACTGATTGCCCCAAAAATATTCCGCCAAACCTCAGCAGCTGAGGCCAAAAGCTGATGTATTTTCCAGCCGGTGAAAGCTGAGGTCGTAAAAACGGAACACTGGTCGTTATTTCAATCTGACGTAGAAAAGTCTTTCTTTCTAAGTCTGAAGTTTATCTCTAAAAGAGAATAAGACATTTTCTAAGATTTCAAACTCAATCCACAGCTCAGACAGACTGACATAAACCTTTACTTTGAGCCTCACACACACTTTTATAGACACACAAACATAAACCGAACATGGATCCATCATAACAGCATTTCACACTCCATTGACTTCCTTCAGTCACGGCTGTTTGCTCTCACTCTCTGTTAGGTTCTACCGCTCTTAGATGATGCAGCTGAAAAAAAGTCTAAAATGAAGATCATTTTACTGATGTTGGACGTTTGATTGTGTTGCATCCAAGTTCTTCTGGGTCTGTTGTCGCTTTAAAGTATTGGACCTGATGAATGACACTTGTTTACACAAATTGTGTAACCAACAGATACATTATCTCTTCACTATTCATCAATATCTTCATTATTTTTTCCATTTGCTGAGTCTTAATTCAGGAGACAGGGACTTTATGTGTGCTGGACCAATCAGTAAACGACCTCAAGTGACAATATTTCCTTAGACAATCCAAACTACCGTACGTCTTAATTCATGAAACACACTGAATCCTGACTTTGGTTTTATTTACTCCTACGTTTACCTTTGTTGACCTCAGGTGGGTGGTGCTTTTGCATAACTTTATTCGGTTGTGAGCAGAGCTGTAGAGAATTGCATAATTATCCTTGGCGTTCAGAGTTGAAGTCGAGAACGGCGAACGTGCAAAGCCACTCTGTAAAGAATCTCCTTCGTGGGTGCTTATATGAAGCCCGGCCCTGCATGCATTCCAAACAGGAAGTGGAGAACGCTGGAAGATTCATTATGCATTCTTTTTACCTGCATACATCTTCTCCCACGTGCAACCAAAAGCCTCATTTAGTTTTGCATTACCTGGCTTCAATAAGTCGACTGATTAGCGTTAGCATAATGTGCTTGAATGCAAATGTTTCCAAGATGCTCGCCAATTTCTGGAGCTGAATGAAATGATTATTTCTTGTGCATAAAGGTAGAGTCAAAATGGACATTACATTTTAAGCCTGTATGTACACGGTGCTATCCAAAATGTACATTTCTTTACCTGCATTTAATTGCTCATATCATACATGTATAAGCCACAATAAGAAATCAATGCACAGACACACCACTCACAAATAGCATTATTATATCATCTTTGAGCGGGATCATTCTGTTTGACAGCTGGATTGTAATCCTCCTTTAATCCTGGACCTTAAAGTGCACAAAGAGTCCCTTTTTTTGCTGTGTTAATGAGCGTTTCCTAGCATCACACCAGCCACAGAGGCATGTCATGTTGTGTTCAGAATTGCAACAGCCTCAGCAGTAAAGCTCCCCATTTGCCAATCTGAGCCCGTGCCAGCCCTAGTGTCCCAGCGCAGCATGGCTAGCAAGGCTATTAGCTGCAAGGCAGGTGAAAAGAGGGTTTGGCACCCATTCCTGTAATCCTGCTGCCTCGTCTGGGGAACGGAGACTTGAGGTTTAATTAGAGAAGATAGTTTGGGGTTTTTGGACAACTCGTGGAGGCTTTAATTGATATCGAAAGTGTCTTTGATCCACCCAAACGGCACTGCTTTGATTAAAAGTTGGATCTCAAAGTGGGAGGTTGTGTCAGGGTTGCATCCTCTCTCCTACGACTTGTTTAGTGTAAAGATGGAATCAGCTAGTTTGCGCTTAAGACATCAAACGTGAAAGTCTGACAGGTAGGTGAGAGACAGTAAGCAAAACAAGGAGATAATGCTGCAGCAAAATTCAGCATTTCCAGAGGGCTTTGGAGCTGTGAGAGTTGCATTAAATAATCAGCAGATGGATGTCAATTTTGCCACGATTTCCTTGGGATGACAAATACTGTTGACATTTTGTTTCATTATCCTTTATGGCAATCACGCCAGAATCCAAACTAATTTCAACTTGTTTTGCATAATCCAGCTTTCTGACTACACTCTTGTAGATCTGCATCTCAACACGATTCGGACAACTAAAAAAGGACTGCTTTTCTCTCCAAAGCTCCATGCAATGTTGGTTACTAAAGGGCAAACATGAAAGGTTTCAGTGACATTTCACTGAGTTAATTATTCCGTTTTCACATTGAGGCTTGTATCTGAAGACTTCAACAGAGGGAACAAGAATTGTGTCTGTTTTTTTTTTTTTGTTCTCGTATCCGTCGCTCCGTCTCTCTTCCAAAACAACCTGTAACAGTGTTGTAACGAGACGCAAAGCTGTGATGTAGTTCTGTACAGCTTTATCGAGAGCGAGTTGAAAAGGACACTGACATATGAAAGATTTGGTTTCTTCCTTTTTGGGAGAATGACGACACCTTGTCTCTCCGGTGTGAGGCAGTTTAAATATAGACTTCTGCTACTTTATCTGTTCCTGCCGCTTCACAGTCTGTTATACTTGATCGTAGACTTCCTGTTATGTTTCATCCCAGAAATTCAGCATCAGTGAAATCAACATCGTGTCATAAAACATTTTTTCTATAATCTGCCAATGTTATAACTCCACTTCACTGAAGTAAAGTGAAAGTATCTAACTACATTTTACCGATAAACCAAAAGGGGTACAATAACTCGGCAAAACCCATTCCATATGCACACATATTATTTCCCATTCCCTCTGCATTGCTTTCATCCCTTTATTGATGCAATATGGTGTAATGTGCCCCCTTGACTGATCAGTGCAATACACACCTCCGACTCTGCAGATATTTAATACAGGGCAACGCTATACATTATAAATGGCCCTCTGCAATATACCATTCCCCTGAAATGAAGCCACTGCGCAAGTAGAGGAAATAGAAATGACCTGCCCTTGGAGTACCTCCAGGGATTTGGAAGTTTTATTCCAGTGCCTCTTCTTTCTTTCACGTAAAATTGCATTCATCATTGACTTAAATGAACAGACAGCCCTGTCATAAGGTCAAAGAGATCACGACGTACAGCGTCACCCACATGAGAAGGATAGAAAAAAAAGGAGAAGGGGGACGGGGGGGGGGAGTAAACAATCAAATTGTGACACAAGCTAATGCATGAGTGGTACGTGCCAAAATCCCAGATTTTACCAACATGGCCGTGGGCTGTTTTGCTTCTTTTTGTATGTGTGCGCGTGTGTGACGGAGACTAGCAGAGAGGGCAGAGTGCCGCTGAGAGTGACGAGATGCGATGAGACACAGTTTGAGTGAGTGCACACTAGCAGGAGGGAGAGGGAGAGAGAGAGGCAGAGTGTGTGAAAGTGGATGAGGGAGCGAGAGAACAAGAGAAGGAAGATGGACGTAAATGGCTATGAGTTAGCATACCCTTCCATTTTTTATTTTTTTTTTTGCAAGAGAAGCAAATTGAGGCCACTAACGCAGCAGTTAGGCTGCTTTTCAGGTCAGGGAAAATGCTTTACTAAAAGAGTCGCCAGACCTAAATCCATTGTTAATTTAATGGTATGAAAGAAACTGCGTCCCACTAAAGGGTCCATGAGCATGTTGTCCATACGGGAGGGACCCATGGGAGCAAATGCGATTAAACTGTTTGGAAAAATACTATTGATTTCTGTTGATTATATCCCAGGCTGAGCACAGCTGGATCTGCACCAGCTGTTTCCTTTATTTTTTTTTGTTATTTATTCATTTGTTTTATTTAGCAACATTTCGGATTCTATTTTTTCCAGCAAGATCCTGTCAATTCATAAAAGTGCAGAGCTGTGCTGTGGGAAAGTGACTGCTGAGTGGACAGAGCAGCATGTGTGATTCATGTGTGCACTTGGAGTGTATCTGACCTTGTTCATATGGGATTGGGAGTCTGGGCTAAATCATCATGTCTGGAAGGAAGCACGCTGAATGGAATGATGCGCCTGATGAGTTCACACGACAGCTCATTTAAGTCATTTATATCAGTCAATCAATCCTGCAATTTAAGATTATTCACACAAAAAAAACCTCACACACTTATCTTATCGTCTTCCATCCTATAAGAAAAACCTCCTTAAAACAGTGCAACAAAATCAATCCCTAAAGCTTTATCTCCCTTAAGAGTGTTCGCACAGGAGTGCTTCTTGGTGTTCAATATGGAAGAGAGAATGACATATTAAGTTCCCCACGGATTTTGTGACATTTCAGTTCAGAGCTATAGCTTCAAATTTGTAAAACCTTGCGCACATTATTTCTTTGCTGAGAGAATTAGCAAACAGTAATATTAAAGAACACCTCTGTTAGAAAAGTCATCGAATAAAAGAAGTCTTGGCAGACCACAGAGCGATATAAAGAATGCTTTCTTATCTCAAGACCAACCTCAGAATGTCCTCAGTCTCTATTGTACTTTCTTCCTTCCATTAACAACAAACTATCCCTGTAGTCTGTGACTAACATGTTCTAAACCTTACCTGACAAGCCACTGCGCCTGGCACAACACCAACCAATCCACCTAAACCTCTATCACGCATGTCTTTACCTGTCAAAAAATGATGTTGTTGATGAAACTGTGGAGGAGGAGCTGCATCACAACATCACAGGGACACATCGCCCACTGTTGTTTTGTTTTAATACCCACACAGACAGCAGAGAGCCCCTTGTCCTTTGAGAGCTCCAGAGAAATGTTCAAGAAACAACCTATAGTATGATTGTGTGTGTGTGTGTGTGTGTGTGTGTGTGTGTGTATTTAAACACCGCATAGACGCAGTGTAAATACTGAGTCCAAAAACAGCGTTTGAATCAGCATGAGTCACCATCCCACCCACTTTGCACGAAATGTTCACTCCTGTCTGACATATTTGACTTAATATCTAAAACACACACACACTCAGTGGGCGATATGTAGGCTGTTAGACACTAACACGAAGCAGGAATTCAACAGTTTTAGTCACTATGGAGTCGTTTTACCTTTTAGTGAAAGATGACTTGGAGGTTTTATCCGTGTTTTGTCCGTAACTTCTCTGATTTCGAAGACGAGCCGTTAAAAAAAAAACAGGAGACGTAAAAGAGGAAGAAAACACCGACAAGCGTCTCTGTGGCAAACAGCGGCGGTGGCGGCGTTTCCCTTTGAAGACTGCTTATCTGTCGGCTTGTTTGTCCGGGGAGTTTGTGTGTCTCCGGCGGGAAACACAACACGAGCTCCGGTCCTCAGCGGTCTCCATAACAGACATTTGTATTCACATATACATGCGGAGACTACAGACAGATACACAAAGACACATAAGAGGGAGAAATTGAGAAGAGGACTGCCTCTGTCCTCTGTCAGGCGAGCCGGCTAGATGCTGAGATCCTGCTGAAACCAACCAACAAACTCCAGAGAGAGATAGAGGGAGGGAGAGGGGAGAGAGAGAGAGAGAGAGAGAAAGAGAGAGAGAGAGAGAGAGAGGAGAGTTGGCACATCAAGTGAAAAGCTTGTATTTTAGCTATTGTACCTGTTTTTTTATGTATAGTTCTGGTTTCTTTTCTTTCTTGCTTCTAACACCAATATACTACCTGATTTCTTAAGTCTAATGTTTCAGGCTGCCGCTGGGATTTATTAATTTTCCTATGGAAAAGAACATTTGGAAATGAACACATGATTTGCGGATATTTTGCGGTAATAACTTGCCTATGTGTTGTGCCACTTATTACACGGCCACTACTTTGGAAATCAATCATTTGAAACAAAATGTTTATTTCAATATTGATTTAATGATTGAAAAGTGACATCTGCTAAACAAAATAGTCTGTTGGAATCCATGATTAGAGCTGTGGCCATAGCAACTGTTAACTCTCATAAATGAGCAAAACTAGCTTTCCTTACTCATACTAAAGTGAACATTTTCACGAACGGTGAAGTGAGACAATGCGAACAGATCCCTATGAATCAGGGCAGCACTTGATTGAGTTTTTCTGCCTCGTTATTGTCAGAGTCTGTTGATATTTTCTTTGCCATCCAACAGACTTTAAACATCCTCATTTCCATGGCATGTTCCATGTGTTTACTTCATGAGACATGTTCAGTGTTGTAGAGCCCTGTCCCTATGGGAGCCAAGTGCTTAGTTCATTCTTCTTAACATTGGTGATTTAGAGATAGCAGGCTGATGAACCGGATTGGCCAATAACAATCAAATAGTTATTACAGCTGTTTAATAAATACAAAATAGGACAGCATTAATCTTAAAAATTAGGTGTCCAAAAGTGAGTAGTAGTACTCAGATTTATTAAATACCACGTACAAGAACAAACCCTGAGAAGATTCTCCCTCCAGCTTTTGTAAAAGTGCATACAATCCCTGAGGGGAATCAAGCATGACAGCTGCAGCTCCGTCTGTAGGGTATACCAAATTTGGGGGACAGTATAGGAAACAGCCTTTTCACAGAAATCTCTCCTCATGATGATATAGACACTGAGTCTTAAGTGTAAATCTAGTGTAGTGTGAGTCGTAGTTTCAAGCTGCTCTTAATAATGTACTTTCCAGAGATAAACAGATCCATTGGCTGCCTGGAAGTGAAGCTAAAGGACATGAAAATACTTTACACTGTACAACATCCATTCCAAAAAATGTAATCGAAAAAGCACATTTCATTTATTGTCAGGGATGTAAATTAACCAAGGGTATTGACCTGGATTTTCTTTAATTAACCAGAGTTAATTAATCTGTAAATATTATTTTTAAAATTTCAGCTTGCATTCATTTTACTCGCCATCCTAAAGCTTATTTCCTGTAAAACAAGACCTATATGAAGCAAGGTCAGCCAAGCGAGAGACGGACAAATCGAAAGTATGTTCAGTCCAATTTTATTTCTGCAAGATGTGTTGATTGTTGTCTTATATTAAGGTTAACAGGCAACCATGCTGCATACAAATCAACATGGTGGATCTGCCCATCGGTTCTTATCAGACTGCTGTTTCTGTGCATGGAATGTAATTCACTTTGTCCCCCTCTGCTTTAGCTCTGTATGCAGTCTGTATGTCATGCCTGCGAAGCAGAGACCAGGCTGCACTGAAAGAGAGTAAAGGAAAGAGAGATATGAAATGGATTCAGGACCATGGACAGCTCACCGTGATGCCTAACTAGGCCAAACACTCTGCTCTTGTTCTCGCTGCCACTTCTTTTCACCATGTCAGTCATTCTAAATTCAGCATAGAACAGACTTAAGATATGCTGAGGTTCATGTCCTTGTACTGTTACTAATTGATTATAACCATTAAAGAACACTCAGGGAACATGCAGCATTGTCTATTGACAGAAAAAGACAAGAACGTGTACGATGTGTGGTGAGACATCAAACACAGTTTAGTCAAGCTAAAGCAGCCCCAGGAGGACCACAGGGTTATTGCTTTATCATAGGGGCGGCCTCCACCTGTCACATTTGATCGCTCTCATCCCCGGGAGTTGAATGCTGCAGGAGGATGTGCAAGTATTTCGACTAAGATCGACATTTAACTTCATGTACTTTGAAGCGGGGATTACACTCTTTGTCTCACATGCCACAAGTGAGAAGATCCCATTCATAATACTGGAGCAAAATACTTTGTGATGAGGCAAAGATGGCGATTTGCAGTTACCCTGAAGTTTGAGTAAAAAAAAGAAGAAGTTCATACTGAGCAGTTTTTAAATATGTCAGACTGTATAACTCAAAGTCTGCAGTAAAATAATCCCCAGGTGGTTTCAAGGCTTGGTGTGCAATTGAATTATGTGGAACTGTTGCAAAGTCTCTCTCTCTCTCTCTCTCTCTCTCTCTCTCTCTCTCTCTCTCTCTCTCTCTCTCTCTCTCTCTCTCTCTATCAATAAATGTCTGCTATCTACAGTATCCACTTTTCTCCAGAGCAGAGCAAGTTGCTGCTCATTGATCACTCTCCATCAGATCTCTCTCCAGGTACATTGAGGCAATATCTGTGAAACTTCACTGGTAATGAAGTGGCTTCTCAGATGCTGTCCACTTGTACTCTCTCCAAGTGAGAGAAGAAGAACTACACACAATCTAAGGCTTTGTGACTAAGCAACCCACATTTGACATAGTAAATCTGATTTGAAATAAACCTTCACGGAAACAAAAACTCTGAGATGTTTACTGTATGAAAAAATCTAACAGTGAAACTTCAGACAGACACTTGGAAAAATGGGACTCATCATAATATATCCAGCACAGTAAGTCTGTACACATTTAGTTTGATAAGGTGGGTTACACAATGAGAGATCTTCTCTTCTCCCTCCTTTATTTTTCTGTACTTCTAATTGGTTTACTGTATTTTTCTTCTTTTTTTTTAACTTGCCTGTACAATATCTGTCAATCCCATGCTGTGTGAGACTCCATGTTAAGGAGCATGTTGTAATACATTTGGGGGGGAAACACACTTTTCTGTTACATGTTGGTAAAGGTAATCACAGTTTGATTGAGAATTCACTAGCTCCACCCACAGCAGTGATGCATGCATGTTCACATTAATTCACATCACCTTAATTGAGCAAATTAACAAAAGCTGTGAGGAGCAGCCTCTCTCTGTTTCTCTCTCCATGTCTGCCATAATGGTGAAATAGGGTCTTCTCTCATGGCTTCGGAGAACACTGGGTATAGGTGCTCCCAATCCACCATGACCATGCCACACCTACTGGACCCTGAAACACTTAAGCAGAAAAACAAGCAACAAGCAAGGTCATCCCAATGTCACAATGAGAATTTTAAAGTCATTCACAATAGTGTTGTCCCAATGCCAACAGAACCATACCAAATTTAGTGTAACGGTACTCAGTACTGATACGATCCTTGAAAAATGTCTAGTCTCTGGTCATACTAATTAACTAAGGGTGTATTCACACCAGGAAAGTCCTTTAGTCCGGTTTCTTTGGTTTGGACCAAATATACAATGTTTCTTTTTTGGTTTGGTGTGGTTTGTTTTCACATTGCACTTTTGGCAAGAGGCTCAGAATTCATAAACAAAACCACATGTGTGCAAAGATTGTTCAACCATTGGATAAAAAGGTTTAGGGCGGGTCGCAAGATGAAAGCAAACGATCATGGAGCACTTGCGTGCTGCACTCGCTGTCCTGGTATTTAACATTTTAGCAACAATTTCATCCATTTAGTACAGGTACGGAAATATGTAATTTTGTAAAAAATGTAGATCTATGTGTGAGCAATCAACCGGTGTTATGATGAATGTGGCTGGGATTATCAATGAAGTATGTGGCAAAGGGGAAAGGAGGAGGATCAGACTGCCGCTGGGGAAAAGCACCAGGAAAACTCTGCTGCAGCTTCAGTTCTGTTCATAGTCTGTGTGATTGAAAAGTATTGGATAATAAAAGAACAGAGCAATGAAACACCAGTGAAAATGTCTGAAAGATAGACTGAAGATTGCGCCTTATATCAAAGTAGGCAATAGAAACAAACAAGATCACTGTGCTACTAACTAAACATTTATTTCCCTTAATGCGTGAGGCAACGGGAGCCTGTTATTTCCAAAAACTGTATGATTTTTAGAACTGGGTTGGACTGAGGTCTGGTTGCTTTCACACCTCTAGCAAACCGTACCGGGGTCCGTTTGGAAGCGAACCGAGACCACCTCTTCAGATGGGTCCCGGTCCAGCTGTTTGGTGCGCACCTGAGTTCGATGGTTTGTATTCACACCTACCCAAAAGGTCCGCACCAGGGTCTTAGTTTTAAAGCGAACCAAACAAGTTAGGTGTGAATACACCCTAAGTAACTAATAGGCACCGCAGGAGACTGCTCAGGTAGTTAAAGTATCATCACAGTATCAAATCTTGAATTGCAGACCACTTCGACATGTATTCTGATCATGTTTGCTACATGAACCTTGCAGATAAGCTCGGCACGTGTGCTTGAATCAAAGCGGCTCCCTGCTGCTCTCTCCCTCTCTAAGCGTGTCTTTCAGCAGCATCTGCACAGTGTGAGAGAGGAATATGACTGAGGATTACCTGCTTAATTAGAAGGGGAGGTGAAGTTATTGTGTGAGGTGTGTGTGTGTGGGTTTATGTGAACAGCAAACACATGGGACATTGAGTATAATCACAAGTAATCAAACACCTTAATAGACCTATATTTGATTTTGAATTGTTGCATTAATTACACCATATAACCAGATATCTTAAAACATTAAAAACTAGATGTGTTTATATTCCAAATCAGTGCGAGAGCTAAATATGTTTGATTTACATTAAAGATGGATAAAGATTATAACAGAGCAGTAAGTCATGTGATGGTGTAGATGACAAACAAATGGTCCCTCTCTGGTTCTCTGAAATACACACAAACACACACAATCATAGATGTGTATCGCCCTTGCTCCTCATCCTCCTCTTAGTGAGAGAAGATCAAATAAAAAAGAAAGAAAAACATATCAGGAGGGAAAGACTGCATGTCAGATATGCAAAAATGCAGCATTTCAGAGAGCAGTAAGGACCTTTCAGTCCTTCCGTGAACATTAGTGTGACTGTAGTCCAGACTAATTAAAGAAAAAGTCCTGTGTATGTGTAATGTCTGCACCTGCTTGTCACAGTTCCTGACAACACTGATTAAATACATGCTGTTTAAGAGTGAGCCTGGCAGCTCATTAACAGTAGGAACAACAGTTGAAGGGCAGAGCTGTGTGACACTATATAATGAGCTCTGACCACAACAAGAGAAACAAAAAGGATCCCATATTTACACACCACACCTCTTCTAAACAAAGTTAAACCATTTTGGATATTTTGTCAGAAGACAGAGACGAAGCAATAAGAAAAGATGAATCACTGGAAGGGTGGCGAGTTACGCTTAACAATGTCTTCATCACTTAACTGAACCGACATGTGAATAGTCTGTACTCAGGGTCTGGATTTTGGAATGGCACTTGTTTCTGTTTCTGTTGATGTCTGTTGTCTTAGGAATGCATTGACTTAAAAAAAGTGTGATTATTGAGAAGCTCATGGGATTGTGATTGCCTCCAATTCTGAATTAGCCCAACCTGCCTGCACTCAGATTATGTTATGACACACCGCAGTTGAGCAGCTGTCCCTGCCAAACACCTGCCCTTGCTGTCAGATCACACATAGATGCTAGTCGATGCTATTTAAAAGTCAAGTGAATGAGAGTGATGCCAGTTTACAACTCAAACACAAACATGCACTGATGTCCATCTCTGCTAAATGTTTCCATCTGAACAGGCTGTTACAAAGCTGTTTTACTCCATCCTCTAATTGGATTTCATATTTGCTTCCTGCACTGTAGAAAGGACATGGTCAAGTGATCGACACACTCAGGCCAACGTAACTGGAATGTCAATAGTAATTTATTTAGAACTATGGATACGAAACTATTAATTAAATCGGAGCCCATTATCCACATCATCTCCACTTGTCTCTGTTGCACTGTTCTGTCGTTTATTTTATTTTCCGACTGTAAGAAATGCTAATCAATTGCACCATCTTTATTGGACAATGACTTTGAATGGAATGCAGCATTCAATGGAAAACACACAAGAGACGTCAATCCATTATGTTAAAGAGTATTTCTCAATGCGTATAATGGGAGTTTACCAGCTTTAATGAGCACATACAAGTTCAGTGTTTGTGTTTGGTAAGACTCACATCTTTTACTGTATGTGGGATTTTTATACTGTGGAAAAAGCAGTGCCATTGCCCTATCAACACCTCTAAAACGTGATACACATGGGATCTAAAAATATCTCTCTGCTCATTTCATTCATTATCACCTGAGAGGCTGCACTTTCAAATAGGTTGTATATAAGTATATTCTAAGTGTAGGGTTGTGAAAATGTGTTTTTGGAGTATCTTGAGTTATTTTTATTGAAACCAGCTCAAGCAGCGCTTAAAAAAATCTCTTTGCCCTCATTTAGGTGTCTGGTACAGTGTCTTTGTAGCTATTTAACCTTTTGTGCAAACACTCAGAGCAGCTCAAATTCAGCCAGTTGTATGTGGGGCAATACCAACACAACAAATGCACAGATTTGATGAATTCAACATTAATTATATCAATAGTTATAGGCCACAGAGATGATTCTATTTCTAAGCTTTTTAGGGTTTGACAGGAGGTCACAGCAGGACTCTGTAAACTTGCTTCTGGTCTTATTCAGGCTTCGTTCCATGACTGTGGTCCGTGGAGAGAACACAGACAAATGAGAGCTGAAGCCCGGGGACAGAAACACAGGGGAGTTTATCAGCCAGTGAGAGAAGGCGATGGCTAATGATGCCCAGTGGACGTTACTGTCTCTAACAAAACCTCCACTCAGCTTTTAACAATCATGACTGCATTCTCATGCAGTCATTGTGCAATCATGCTTAAATGCTCCTGGATTTATTGTGTCTCAATATAATGATATGATATGAGATATATACATTTAAAAAAAGGTTTGCAATTTGTTATAGTTTCCCTGAGTGCATTATATGAATTAATCTCTCTGCCTGTATAGAACAACCAGTGTAAGCTGTTTTCCTCTTTGGTCCTTCAAAACAGTTTATGAATAAATACTTTTCTTTACATCATACACTAAAAGCCTTGTTTTAATACAAAACTCAGAAATATATGTAACATTGAACCTTGTCCTAAACCTCTTTCTGCCCTACTGAGGTCACATCCTGCCCTTTTTTCAGGATTTGCCGATTTCCATCATGCTTTACCCCTGTTGTCTTCTTATGGGATACTTTTTCCTCAACTGCAATATTTACAACTACTTGGGCTTGGAAGGTTGTTTTATTTCAATCAGGATTTTAGGCGGCTGTGGCTCAGTTGGTAGAGTTGTCATCTCTCAATCGAAGGAAGGTTGAGGGTTTGACCCCCAGCTCCTGCGAGCAACATGTCCGATGTGTCCTTGGGCAAGACACTTAACCCCGAATTGGTCCCCCTGCTGCGTCAATGGAATTAGTTGCTTTATTGGCCATATAACCAGCCATCAGTGTGAATGGGTTTGAATGGGTAAGTGTGGTGTAAAAACACTTTGAGTCGTCAGAAAACTAGAAAAGTGCTATACAAGCTCAAGTCCATTTACCATTTAAAGAGGAAAATACCCTGTTGAATTGTGTCACTGGGAATAATGACCAGCCTCACTGGTTAACTCAAGTCTTGAATCTAAAAAATCTCCTCAAGAATCTGAATATTCTTGCCCAATAATGTTTTAATTATTTAAACATAGCCTGAAAATATGAGTTGTTGTCATTTATTTCCCACCCCTTTAACTAATTTTACCACCCAAACTTCCTCCAACGCCTCAAGCCAGTGGACATCTGTTGTGTACACTAAATCTTTTTTTTGTTTTTGCCTGCATGTAAAGTGAAGGATCCTCTCCACACAGAATATAGCCATTATTACTTTTGCTGAGATGTCAATACTTTTTTTTTTTTTTTTAAAGATGTATTTTTGGGCGTTTTATAGCCCTTATTATGGTGGAGGACAGTGGATGGAGTGGGGGGGAGACGTGCGGGAGGGACCGCCACAGGCTGGTCGCAAACCTGGGTCGCCCACACGAGGACTGAGCCTCAATGCATGGGGACGCACGAAGTGCCACTGCACCACTGGCGTCCCCACTCAATGTATCTATCTAAAAAAAAAAAGTCTTAACACATTTGAAGCTCTGGAACACATCATTATATCCCTCAAATATATTTTAACTCAGTTACAGAAGATCTTACCGTTAAATAATAATTATTGAAGATGTTTAGTCTTTTTCCTTTTGCCATAACACTGCCAACCAACCCTTTGTTGCAAAGGGGGAGTGGGCCTTTGCAACAATGAGTGGGCTCCACCTACACCTTCAGCTGCCTCTCTGACCTTTGTTTCAGTCAGGCTGTAACAAGACAACTCTGACACCAAAACCCTCGTAATTGATCCATACTAGACTCCCAGAGGTCACACCAATTATTTCCCTTTTGAAGGCAGAGCAAAATAAGAACAAGTACCCAAGTGGACCATGAGACGAGGAGCCAGACGGTTTCTTTGTTTTGTTATTGTATTCTCTTTTCTTCTCTTGTTCCAATTTAAAATGTCACAAGAAAACATGTCAGAAAAATGTGCCCAGACAAAACTGCATTATTTATCTATTTCTGATTTTCTAGCCCAGGCAGATAAACATCGGACACAAAAGTATTGTAGACTATAAGCATATAACTGTACAGGCAAATACGATCAGAATCTCTGGACACACATGCACCCATATCCCTGCATTATAATGGCTGCATTGACTCTGGTGCTGAAAGTGGTGAAATATCATGTAATCTGGGGAGTCAAGCATTTAAAGCTTTTTCACAATGCCAAAAAATTCTGATGTACAGATTTGTTATGTCTGGAAAGTTATCATGACAGCGAGCAAATAAAACCATTGAAGGAGAAAAAAGTGTCAGATTACAATTATTAATGCTGAATGCAGGGGATCGTCCTCAACGCTGGCACCCTGGGTTCAGATCCTATCTGTGGCTCCTTTACCACATGCCGTCCTGCAATCTCTCTCCCTCTCCCGGTGACTATGTGTATCTACTGACCTGTCTATAAAATGCCCAAACAGACATAAACAAATAAATAGTGAATGTATTTGATTGTCCAAAGCAGGATTTTATCAGACAAGATTTTTGAGGTGTAGTTGTTCATGATGTAGACTTCTGTTTTTCATTAGTAGCAGTAAAGATAGTAAAAGATTGTTTTATTTTTGCATCACATCCTAAAACATGCACATATTCATGCTTAAGCACATTCATATAAATATTTCCAGAGCCTGATCATGCCCCATTTGAGGATAACTCTTACATTGCTTCTATTTAAAAACCAAAGTCTGGAGCCAGTGGCCACTGAAACATAGCCACAGATGGTTCCTTAATGCTAGCATGGACATTTAGAGATGGGGGAAAACAGAATGAAATCAGCCAAATGGGAGCAGAAGCAGCTTTGCATAGAAGGTAGAGACTAATGGATTAGCAGGACTGCTAAAGTGCAAAGCTAACAAAGCTGGAATGCTGTTTGACCCCTATAAAGAACAGCAACAAGAAATGTATCTTCTTCACTATTTTAGGAAAAGCTGCTGCACTTAAAGGATTTTTTAAACCACCAAATGTAGCTATGACATAAATAGAACGAAACATCACTTAAGAGCATAAGACTCCAGTGTCAGAGTGATCATTTCTCTGGATTCTCAGATAGAAATACTGCAGTGACTAATCTTTTCTGAATATCTGGCAAATGCACTGGATATGTTTTACAGTTTCACTTTTCATCTAGAGAAAACCTAGCGAGAAACTTTCATGTTTGAGTTGACCACACAAGAAGGTTCAGAATAACCAATACCACTGTCCTTGGGCACAAAGTGGAGAAAATCCACATGAACACAGATTGCCAATCATGAATCTACTGGGAAAACCATCACCAGCTGCCACTTTATCCTCTGAACAGTCTGTTAGTGTTATAAATATGTAGGCTACTATGCGTCTGTCGACACTAGTTCATCTATCCATTATTCGGATCTACAAGTCATTCGAAACATTTGATGTGTACGTGCAAAATGATGACATTCCTTTGTGGAAATGATACATTAATCTCCTTTGAAGCAGCAATATGTGAAACGCCATATACAAAGAAAAGCTAGAGTAGATACAGTATAAGAAAAAAACAGTACATTTCGGAACAATATGATAATATACAGTAACATATGGTATTAGTACAGTACAGTGCGATACAATAAAAGACTATACCTTGATTGTACTTGGAGGAAGAGTTTACGTCAGACTTTTTTGACAGAAAAAGAGCAGCTACTAGATATATGCTATGAATAAGCATACATGCCTGATCACCTCATTTTAACAGCAATTCATTGCATAAAAACCCACAAATGTTCTATTCATTCATTATCAAGAAAGAACGAATAGTATTATCTCTTCTCAGCACTGTGTAGCACCACTCTGCCACAAGAGCTACACATTCTCACAAATCACATTTTTATTCAGATCCCTGCTTGGAGGGAAGTAGTGCACTTTGTTTGGTTGTTTTTTTTTATTACTTTTATCCTTTTTTTATCCATGATCAGTGAATGACACGCAAATACCTTATCGCTATAAACCATTATCAAGGAGTTATAAATCATTAGGCCACTACTACTGCTTGCTTACTGATTGAGAGGAATCATTTATTCTCTTGACATCTTAGAACTGTTAACAAGACGAGAATGTGTCTACAGTATACCCTACATGTGTCTCAAAAGGAGAGAAAAACAATCCCTCAAATATTTATAATACTATATGAAAGTATACTATATTATAATATATACAAATACTTATAATTACAATTAACCAAGGTCACCAGAGCTCAGTTCATACTAAGCTGCTATGACAGATAACAAATCAGGCTGTTTTATGTCTTGCAGATTGAAACTGTAAATATTATGTCAGAAGTTCATGGTGTAAGCTTGAAAGGGTTGGTCTCTTGGAGCCTGTGTGTAAAGCCACACATACGTTTTGTTAATTAATAAAAATCCTTTGAGCCTTTCATGTTTGTAAAAATGTGTTTACAGTGTCTGAGTCTTTGATGATTGCTTGTCTGCTTCTGTCTATGAATACTTTTATTTCTACTTCATAGCTCCCTTGACTTTATCTTTCTGTCTCTCCTTGGGTATCGTTTTCACTTTATAGTGAAACTGCTCTATCCCAGAGGAATTCCCAACTGTGCATCGAATGCAAATGAGCCAAACACTGTACTGTACTAACTACTCCTGCTGTGTCCTCTAACAGCAGTTACAATTCAAGCCTTAATGCTCACAACTTTTGCAATTTCAACACAACATTCAAAGTGAGATCACTAAAAGTGTGTGTGTGTGTGTGTGTGTGTGTGTGTGTGTGTGTGTGTGTGTGTGTGTGTGTGTGTGTGTGTGTGTGTTTGAGCTTTATATGTAATACATGATAGTATGCCTTAGTATTGTTAATGTGTCTTCTGTTTAAAAAGCTGTACGCTGATTACAGGGAATTGTCTATTTATTTGCCAAGCTAATGTGAATGTTTACTCTTCTTACCTCATATTTCTGTCATTTGGAAGATGCTTGCTTTATTATTCATGTAAATTCTTTTGCCATATTTATCTTCCCACAAACAACCTGCAATCGAGATGTCCTTCACTTTATGTTAACAGTGAGGGATATTCATAGATAACCTGCTCAAAATGATGACTCTCCCTTAACAAAGTGATTCTCCTGACCTTGTTGATCAGTCTGATCACTGACTGTCGGCCTGTGTTAGTGCTTTAAAAGTATTCCCAGAGATATTTGGGAAGATGAAGTGTTAAAAGGCAATTTGAAAAACCTATTTGCATATTTGGCACAAACAGAGCGTTCAGGTAGGTATAAGGAGATATGAAGATCATTTTCTGACAATTAACTCCTGATCATCTCTGGAAGCATCATTAAAGAGTCTCTTGACTTGGTGTTTGAACTGAGCCTTCTGCTCCCCAGAGACTCAATTATTCATATCATTCTGTTTGTCTCCTATCATTACAGTATGTCATCTTCATTTCCAAATTAGATATGGTAAATGTATCTCCAAATGAGAGCAAGCTTGAAGCTGTGAAACCTTTTTAAAATGTATTCAGACAAAAGACGCTAAACAAACAAGGCACGTTTTACCGGGTTTATGATGTAAATCATTCACCACTCTGTATTTACACCTGAAGCTAAGTGTACATACACCTGAACGTCTCGGTTTACTTTGACCCCATTGAAATAAAGCTCTATAGTGGTGATCCAGATTACAGTTCCTTGATTTGACCAACGTTTAAGTCTGAAATAATAACACATTCGTATGGAAAAGTAGTTGTGAACCGAGGGTCGACAACTATGTCTACGTTTGATTGTAATCCATTTTTCCTGCTCAGGCTCATAATGAGTCACTGTCTGTTTGTGGGGTACATGTTTTCGTTACTCCATGAATTTGAATGGTAAGACAATTAAGTTATGTCTTTAGTTGGACTCTTCCCTTCAACTGTCTGTAAGATAAAAGATGAAGACAAAAAAAAAACGAGTGCAGACATCTGATGGATGGAAAATCTCAGTGTCAGTTAAACATCATAGTGCATGACAGCTGGCAGCCTCTAGAGGGGAGATCATCTAATGCTCTGCTGCATAGATATAATGATCCAACACACACACACACACACACACACACGTATGTATGACAAAGTCTATTAGCATATTCACACATAACTGAAAGTTGTCTCCTCATAAAACTTCTGACATAAACGTAGATGCCAAGGACAGCTGTTAACGCTGCATCTGCTCCTGCTCCCACATGTAAAAACTCTGCAGTCGTGTTCGAAGGTGTCGACCGTTCTACATTTCTGTGATACAGTGAAGCTAAGTTCACACTCCTACCAGCAGACAGTGGCTTCCTCTTTCTGATGACTGTAAATGGAAATCAGATAAATCAGACATTCATCTGATGCGGGCGGAATACCCTTACCTCGTCTCCATGCACACAATCACACACACACACACACACATCCAAACAAACTATTTTTTTACCTTGTTTTAAAATTTTATAAACTAGTCTGCAGGCACACACCCACACTTCATATACAATATTTGACTATTCACTATAAAAATGATGTCTGAACACCCCCATACACTCTCTCCGCCTCTCTCTCTGTCTTTCTCTCACTTACTCACCCAACACTCACGCAGACGCAGAATCTTCAATAATCTTACCATGACAGTGTTTCCACCCACCCATCCACACCTCGTGATCCACTAGAGGCTGCTATTGCTCATATAATGTGCTCATTTGTAGTGTCCCAGATTTCACTTTGCAGCCTCCACTCTGTCATTTACTCAGCACCTGCACAGTTTGCCCTCCTCTTGCAGTTACATGAGATAAGGGGAAGCAGCATTTTCTTGAGCAGTAGGAAGACTGATAGACAGTGCCTGGAAGTAAAAGCAGTTTTAAATTAAAACTGCAAGCAATGGTGAAGGGCCCAAAGCACCCCATGCATGTAGGGGTGTGTTGCGACCGCAGGAGTACAACCACGAGACATGGCCAAGCAGCAGGCCTTACAGTTTGTTTTGTGTAAAAGTAAAAGTTTGACACTACACCAAGGCCACGCCCTTTTGTGGAGAATTTTGCGGAGCACAACGGGAGATTTTACGTATGTCTAGAACACACTGGCACGAGTTGGTAATGATCGCATGAACAGAGTCTCAAGGAAGTATGTTCAAATGGGAAGTCTGAAAATGTGAAATTAGGTCATTATTTATACACTCAAAAAATTGATGACAGAGTTCCTGTTGGGTTCTGACGATGGATGCCAGAGGGGGTCATCGAGTCTGGTGAAAAATTCAATGTTTTTGCATTTTCGTAAAAAAAAAAAAAGTACATGAAATGGCTCTTGGGCGACTCCTTTTGATGACACACAATTGTATTGTTTTTTTTGACACACACATTTTTTTTTAGATTTTTTTTTAATCATGCCAAGACCTAAAAAAAAGTCAGTGATTGCTTGGCTGTAATGTCAACAGGAAGTCCACTGGGATTTTTTGAAAGTAAAGAGTTTACAGAGTACCTATTTGAAGAAACGTGTCCGTAAGCATTCATGCGTTTGATGCAAACTTTGTGTTACTGTTATCTCGACATGTTAGACATATCACGTTGGAAAGCGTCATCAAACGATGTCAGACGCGTCGTTCACTGCAAACAGGAAGTAGTTTATTGAGGGGCTTAATATTTTTGTAGACTCACTTAACATCACACAAATGATCTCAGTAGGAAAGTGGGTCGGCTTGGCTAAATGACTCAGTGGCGCTCCCTTTGAAATGTCAAAAAGACCTCCCCATAGATGTTTTGTTGTCCTACATGCATGACAATTTTTATGCACATGTTTAAACATGTTGTTTAAACTCAAAGTTACTATTTAGATACTCATGTACTTCAGTTCACTCAAAGTGTTATCGTAAGAGCGTGGCCACAGCATGCCTTCAAACTTTGATGTCTTCACTTCACTTTTCCTAAATGCCTCCCCATAGAGAGTTTTTTTTTGCTTCATGCATGATCATTTTAGCTATGTAAACCATGTCAGGACCTACAAAAAATCCTCTGGCACCCATAGTTAAAACGCAACCGGAAGTCAGTCTTAATTTTTTGAATGTATAAATACTGACCAATTTTTGCATTGTCAGGCTTCCTCTTTGAACATACTTTATTGAGACCCTGTTCATGCGATCATTAGTAACTTAGTGTCTTTGTGTTCCAGACCATTGTGCTCCTCACGATTCTACAGAAAAGGGCGTGGCCTCTGAGTACTTTCAAACTTTGACTTTTACGCAAATCAAACTGTAATGCCTTGGCCACGACTCGTGGTTGGAGTCCTGCGGTCACAACACACACCAACATGCATGGGGTGCTTCAGGCCCTTTTTCACCGCTTGTTTTAATTTGGGAATAGTTTTGAAGTGCTAGAAATAGAGATAGCCAGGGTCATTCAGAGTAGCACCAGAGTGTGTGAACATAGTTGCCTGTTTTGATGTGTAAGACTGTCAGTGTTTGTGTTTGAATTCACTCTCATTTCAGAAGCTTAGAATTTATTGTTTATTTGCGTTGAGGTAATTTAGCTGCAGCAGAGTGTGGAGCTTTGCTTAATTTTCACAGCGAAAATAACCTAACATAACAGAAATATTTTCATGAATATTTCCTTACATAACCAGATATTGCAGACTCTCAGATCTCTCATACATGTAGCAACCAATCAGGAGTTTTACTTGTGTTGAATGAATAATAAAGCTCCCAAAGCAAAGCAAATCTGTATTTTTTAAATGTTTTGGTCAACTTAATATATTTGACATGTAAAGAGATCCTCCTTGTCTGAATGCACCTAATACAGGTCATCTTGGAGTGAAACAGCGCAATAAATGTCTGAGTTTGTCATTTGGGTGATCACATTTGCTTTGCAGGATGGGGGGAGCTACTCTGATGTTTTCTATGTGACCTCAATAATCTCTAGTTGTCTGAAACATGTAGCCTACTGTAAGTGAAGATATTTGGGTTTGGCTGATTGGCTGCTCGTAACATTTTTTTTGCCACACAAGGGGAAAATTAGTTTCTCAGCAGGAGCACACAGGACAACATTAAAACACAGTAAGCAAAGAAATTTGAGTAGTTAGTAGTAAAATATAGTTACAAAAATTGGACCACCCAACACAACATGAAAGAATATACACATCCAAGTAAACCCAGACAGGAGCTCATAACAAAAATTACATTATTAGTAAGTTAGTAAAGTCCAATATGGAGGTGTAAAACTGTGCAAAAAGATGTCGCAGTTTTATCAAGTGCAAAGCTGAAATAAACACTGATTTCAGTGATTTGTTAAGATGATTCATTTAATACATTTATGCACAATCAAATACATCTGAATTTGCTGCTTTTTTCAGATTGGTTTAATGTGAACTTTTTCTATTGTTGAAGACGTTTTAATTGATTATAAGTAAAAAGTATCAAAGTAATCATGCTTTTACTGATATGCTTGTTTTCACTGAAATAATTTGTGTTTGTATGTGTTTGGCATCAAAACATCAGTGAGTTGACTGCACTGATTGATTATATGGCTTTCCATTATGCAGCAGATATTAACCTCAGTGGCACGCTGCACAGCAGGACTGTCTCAATTGATTGGGCCTGTGGTGAGGCTTTTAATAACATCGGAGACGGAGGTGAGCCTGAATTCCATGCATACGCGAATACCTCTCAGGAGATGCTTTTAAAAGTTAAAGGTTCAGGGTTTTCAGACAGATGGGAACATATTTAGGAGAGTTAACACTGAATAGTGTTCTGTTTATTTGTGGATGCAGAGAAACAGGCCACAATTGTAGAAACATTGCAAATTATTATTTTTTGATTATTGTGTTTCAATATGCAGGCCATTTCTACAATGAAAATCTATTGAACATTTGCAGCACATGTGAACATATAAGCTGGTTCTTTTCCTGTATTGCAGTGCCATGTACTATCATGTAAAGACATACAAATGGTTTTGCTGGCCAGGACCATTAAGGGGTTCCAGGATTTTTCTTTCATATAGAAGATACAAGTATTACTGCAGCACACAATATGCCAGTTTGAGTGCATGCCCCCGTGTTGACAGGAGGAAATGAGTCATATTTCCAAAAATACACATCTTTGAAGTCAGCGTTAGCCTCAGGACGAGTAGTATTCTTACTGAGGCGCGCAGACATGGGCGTGTTAGCGCACACACATATCTCATCAATAAGGTCTGAAGGGCAACATGATCAAATGCTGAATTCATACATTCACTTAATATTTGGCTTTGGTCTCAGACACTCTCTTTTTATAATGTCTTTATAATGTCTATATAATTTATAATGTCTCAAACCTGCAGCTCCTATTGAGATCAAAACGCCACTCATTAGGGTTTCTGTTTGCATAACACACAGCTTTGAATCAGCGAGCTTACTTTCAGTGCTGCATATCAAGTGCATATTAGTAGTTCTGCTAGAAATATCCGAATGCCTGCAGCAAGTTCCTCAATATCTGAGAAAAAAGGTAACAAGAGTAAATTTAGACATGAAAGCTGAAAAGTCAGATTAACTGAGAAAACAACCACCTGTTGTTGCTGCTGCATTTTACACTGTGATAGCTGAAATCATTAAAAAGAAAGCAGAGCTGTTGTGAAACAAAATATTATAATTAAAAAGACAAATGTATAATTTATAATGACAGTTTGTGTATAATGCCGCTAAATGTATTTCTATATACAAACACAGTTGTGTTTGTATATTAAAAGTTGAAGTAGTTTTTTTCTAAGTATGTCGTTACTCTAAAAACCATCATCTTCTTTTATCATCTGACACTCGTCTTGGTCTAAAGACTACCCATCATGTAAGGTTTTTTAAACGAAAGGAGTATTTCTTCAATTCACATCATAGTTCTAGTTTACGATGAAGAACAATTGAAGTGAGGAATCTGACTCTTGAGGCACATACCCTGTTATGAGTAATAATTCTTTTGTAGCAGCTCTGTGTTCTTCTCACTGGCCTCACCAAAGTCAAAGCACAGCCTGCTGGGGACATCAGGTTTGTGGCCCGTCTGTGAATCACCGTCAATATTTAAAGACTTTGAAAGTGAAGGGTAGTGCTCAGACTGACACTGGCCCACATCTCTGCATGAACAACACAGCAGGGAGCTGGTGGACATGTAGTCATCCTAACACAGTCTCAGAAATACAGTTTATCACTTCTGCTGACTGGAGTGTGATTTAAAGTTCAGTGCACAAAAATCCTGTGTACAAATCAACAATCCTTATTTCATTCAATAGTTATTTACAAGAAATATCATCATACTCCTCATTACTGTTATTTTAGCTTGTTTTGAATAACCAACCTTTATTTAATTAACAGTCTTACATATTTCATATTTTTCGTCACTTATTTCAAAAGGTTTGAATGCTCTATGAACTGTAATTAAATTTAATGATGGTCATTTATCCACATTCTCCCCTGATATAAATTTAATAGTGTTTTAATTAGTAAATTTGATTTCTTGCCTGTTTTTAACTTTTCCTTGTATTTATTGCATTCTTGTCATTGACTCAATATCATTGCAAATGACCCCAGCAAAAATCTTTCATGCATAAATGATGGTTGATTGATGTTTAACAATGTAATATTGCTGTTTTAATCTAACATAGGTTTAACAATTTTAAACATTTTCAAATTACCATATTAAGCAAATCCCAGATAAAACACCTCAACAGCAATGCTACATGCTGCAAGTGCGGCAGTGTTGCGAAATGAGGCATATATATGCAGAAAACTGCAGTTAACAAGTTTATAATTTTTCCCCATCAGTGAGGTTGCTGTTAACTAAATCTTCACATACATGCATCTCTCCATTAATACATGTCCACAGTACCTGCTTGTGTGTGTGTGTGTGTGTGTGTGTGTGTGTGTGTGTGTGTGTGTGTGTGTGTGTGTGTGTGTGTGTGTGTGTGTGTGTGTGTGTGTGTGTGTGTGAGATTCAGGCCTGTGTTAGCATGTCTCTAAAAATAACAGAGGGCAAACCACAATTTCCCCTCAGGGATTGATAAATAAAAGAAAATAAAATAATATGGAATTCATAGATCCAGATTAGTCTATGGAAAGCCAGGGTCTTTTTTAGAAGGTTTTTGCTTCAGCGTGTTCGAGAACAAAATACTACTATAACTATGGAGTACCTTGGTTTGTTGTGCTTTAATTGATTCATTGTCATCTAACAGTGACAGGAGGTCATGCTTGTATTTACATTTCTGTACCTGCTACTTAGAGATAAACGAGTGGAGAGGAAGCCTGTGATTATCCTAAATGTTTGAGAACACATACTATAATCTATGCAATGATAGCTCTGCTGCCTGGTAACTCCTGGGGCTGCTTGACCCACATTCAGAGCTCCATTTTATGTGATGGGTGGAAGGCAGGCACAGCAGGCACAGTGAGATCGGGGTCGGCCTGTGCATGAGATAGTACACAGCTATATATATTCTAAAGAGGTTACCTCCAGCACCCCAGCAACCTCTAGCAACAGCAAATTTATCTTATGAAGGCCAGTGTGTTCCGAGTGGAGTCCTAAATCAGAGCAGAGTTACTTTGTTTTGTATTTTACATACAGTACATACAGCCTGGAAATACAGATGGACCCATGGACATTAATGGAGAGATGTTAGATGGAAGGGGCTGCACAAAGGGCCCCCTTAAGCTGTAGGGGGTTCTGTGCCCTAATCAAGGGTAACTCAGCCTTACTCTCAACAACCTCACCAATTTTCATACTTCTAAATCGGGACTTGCACAGGCAACAATCCAAGTCATAACCCAAGTCCCAATGTACTGAACTACTGCTGGGTTGCCCCACACACAATTAAAGTATTGTTCAATATTTTTCTTAAAGCAACAACATATAGGACTTCTTCTTGGTATGCTTTGGCACTGAAGGTCTCTGACTGTCACTGCAGAGCCTTAAAACACAGGGATGTGGCCTCCCGCTCCGAGACAATGTGCATCTGTTGACAAACAGAGGGCAAAGGTGTTGTGAGAGGCCATAGAACCATGTCGTCTGGCCACTTGTTTACAACCTGTTTGCATGTGGAGTATGTGCGTATTCAGCTGTTCTCTGATGTCCTAAGTCCATGGCTGAATGGTGACATTGGGAGAGTCATCCATTATTCCAGCAACATTCTGTTTATGCACTACTAATGGCTATTTAGTGAAACTCTCACAAACATGTAAAATCTTTACCAATATATCATCTGGTCCAGATTCATGCTCAGTCACTCTTTCTTTTTGTTTTCTTAGCTTCATCCCTCAGCGTCCTGTCGTCTCTTATCCTCAGCCATTGCATCAAAGGGAAGGAGATGGCTGAAGGATTCTGTGTGAACTCGTGACATAAAGACATATGCACCTCTGACTACCAAACTTAAATACTGCAAAAAGCAGGCAACTGGGCCCTCCGGTGGACATGAGAGAGACACTATTGTACCATGAGATCGACTGTAAAACTAGTTTGCTATGACGGATGAGTTGCATATTTCTTCCTAAATATCTTTATTCCAGACTAGTTGTCATAATGATGTTGGTAGAGGAGAAAACAGGCCTTAAAATGTGTTAGTTGTCAGAGCAAAATACATTTTCAATAACTTTGATTTTTGTTCTTTGACAATTACAAACACGTTTTTTATATACAAAAGGGGAAGAGGGATAAAAAGTAGCAAATAAAAAAAAAAAATACAATATAACAATATAGTTCTTTGACAAGAAATGCCTTCAAAAGAAAGAAGAAAGAAAGCACTATACAGACAGATTATTAGAGGACACTGCATGCAAACAATACAAAGATAAACCGAAGCAAAAAATTGAACAAATTAAATGTTTCCCAACAATCTGCATATAACACACTTATAGATGCTTCTACTCTCAACAGTGTGTTCTCTTTACATGTAGTCACTCTATTAAAAGTGATATGCCAAGTAAACCAAGTAAAAAGAACAAGGCTTGCTGCAGCATGACCACAGGTTCTCGCTGAAACAGGCCCATGTGTTGCCCCCGCCCCTTCTTTTTTTGTCCCCCACCCTTCCTCCAAGGCTACACCTGTCGTAAGCAGTATTGCATGTTGTTCCAGCCTGCTCTGCAGTGCTTGGCCTGAAGATGAGCAGATTGAAGATTCCGGTTTGTTAGCCTTGAAGTTGTGAAAATCACATCACAAGGTATGTTAACTTTTTTTTTTTTTTTTTGTCAGTCTCTTTTTTTTGTTTGTTTGCTCTTTGTTTCCTTTTTATTTGTGTGGCACAGATGTATCATATCATTATGATGGGGCTACGAGTATGTCCTTGAATGATAAGATGAAGTGGGTGAAGTGTTTGTAGCCTGCGGGCATGCACAGAAACATCGGGAGTGAGTATAAACACTCTCTGCCGCTAGGCCTGTCTGAACTGATGATTCCTGCTCTTCACTGTGCTTTAGGTTTTGAGGGGGGCTTAAATAATTGATAAACGTCTCAGTAGAAAGGTGATGTTCAGGTCACAATACATCTCTCACTCTTATCAGAAAACAGAAAGTTTAACCTTTTATAAGGACAGCTATGAACTGCAACATTTTGACCAGAAATGGATTGCTATTTGTTCTTAAATAAAAGGTGTGTATATATATATATATATATATATATATATATAAATACTTATTGTTTACAGCTTATAAAGTGCCACTGAAAACATGTTACTTATTCAGCTCATTCAGTGCAACTGTTACAGCACTTCATCGTGTCTCTTCAGTCGACTTATTAAAGTTTCACATGTTAGATTTTCTATCACTGGGTTTTATTCTATTCACGCCAGTGAGGACTGGCTGGGGAAAAGCTGCCACAGACACAAAACAAAAGGGCATCTATTAACATTTTGAAGGCCAATTACCACATGTTTTCTGGTACCAGTTGACGCATATTCTGTACAAGAAAGGCTCTTCCCTGTGCTTCGCTTTGAAGCTCGTCTCTGCTCAGCCGTCTGCATGCTGGTTTCAGATCTTTTCAGTATCCCATGGAGGAAATACAGCAAGTCAGGGTTTGCTTTTTATCTCCCCCAGATCTTTGAAAGATGACAGAAAGTTTCACATCCTCTGATAAAGAACAGATGCGTGACAATGTTTTTTAGAGCTTCAAGATAAAGTATCAGAATTAAAGGTATAAAAAGATGATGTGAAAAGCTGTTGGTTTGTAAACAGGCCAGAATTTATGTTGGAGAGAGCTGTTGGTGTTTCAGGTACTGGTTTTGTTTTTGGTGCTTAGACAAAAGACAGTTGAAAAAAAGAAGGTCAACATGTTTGTCGAGGTGGTAAAAGCCATTCATTTGATCCCCAGGGTCATATTTCCTACCTGTAGGCCTGTCAGTCTATAAGACAAGAGGTTCACTGAGTTTCCTCTTTAGGGGTCTGTCTTCTATCAGGGAGTCACACTTTTAATCCACAGGCATTGAGGTGTGTGAGATTAGGCCATTTTGCTGTTGTTTTTCTTTCTTCACTTGTGGGATATGTTGAGTCATGGAGGCTTGAGGTCATGACCTCTTAATGGTGTCCTGCAGCCTGTCTCTGGGTCAGCTGCCACTGAAGCACATGAAGATGCCTGCATCTTTATTTTAGTACCTCTGAGCTGTCAAATGGAGTTTACAACTCCAGCATTGTGATCAAGCTATTCACTTCTCACAGGACTATGAGTTGTGTTGCTTTTGCCATCACGCTATCATTTATTAATGTCTCTGAATCCTTATTAAGATCTAAAAATCAACAATCTAAAATTATATATACACAGAATATTGACGTACAATTTCGATTTCCAAAATACCATAAAACATTACGGAGCCCAAAATTCAGGTCTTTGCTTGCCTCCCGGGTGAATGTAATCCACAGCGGTATGTATCTTTACCTTTTGTTTCTAGAGCTTCTGTTGTATTGGTTTTCTCCCTTCTTTTTGTCAGTGATGCATCGTCTCATTTCACCAATAAAAAGCTTTCAGTGTTTCCTAGAACGGAAAGCTTACCATCCTGAGCAAACATGAGCACAGACAGGTGTGTCATCACAAAGCAAGCGTGCGTGCACACACACACACACACACACACACACACACACACACACACACACACACACACACACACACACACACACACACACACACACACACACACACACATGTTTTAAGTTCCACTTTTATGTTATCCTTTGTTATTTTAAATTTTAAAAAAACGCAGCAAAATGGTAGAGTATGGTAGAGATAACTTATCTTTGACTTATCTTTCAGCAGTTACCTGAAAGTGAGAATTAACCCTTTCATCGCACAGGCGTGATTGTTGCAGACTTCTTGACATTTTGAGGCCTTTCAGTCATTTGTTTAAAGGTTAGGTCCATGTAGCACAATATGATGGTGACTGAATAATCTTTGAGCTATTTTATGTGTAGTTCATACACTGTGAGCCCTGTTAAACACACAACCTCTGTGTGCGTGCGTGCGTGCGTGCGTGCGTGTGTGTGTGTGTGTGTGTGTGTGTGTGTGTGTGTGTGTGTGTGTGTGTGTGTGTGTGTGATGTTGATTGCTTAAACAGCTGCACACTTCACAATCAGCACAAACATACTCTCCCTCACAGTCACACAGGCGGTTGTTTTTGGTGCACAATGAGGATCAAATCTTCTGTTGGAAACATGTAAATGTAAACCCCTTTCTTATGCATTTCACTTGTCTTCTTTGTCTTCAATCACTGAGTGACACAGTGCCTTCCATTTTTACACAGTACCAGAAACATTTGTTGGTTCCAGATTTACATCTGTTACCATTTTATAAAGCAGGGTTTTTTTTATTTTTCAATCAGATCTGTGAAAACTTCAAAATATGTTTTGTATGTACAGTACTTGCTTACCTACAGTAACAGTGCACTTTATGGTTGTTGTTACACATTCAACAACTGAACTAACCACTGAACTCACCGGGGTCGTGTCATGGTTTGTCTCATTCTATGAATCTGTCCAAAATACATTGTAAACTTTTGCCAATATGGGAATGTGGGACCTGCAGGTGTGTGAGGGCTTTTGAGAGTTAACCCTGCATTACACAACTCTGCCAGCCACATGTTTTCTAGTGTTGTGATAAAAAAAAAGTACCTTTCAAAGAGGAAGGTGAAGAGAGGGTCATAATGCTCATGATTCTCGGTCCACATACCATCTGGATCAATTTATCCTGCCAGGGGAAATGACTGGCTTCACCTGACAGCAGGGAGGAAACACTTATCATTAGTCCTTGTGGGGTTCAGGCTCATTTCAATGGCTCATCATGTGTTTGTGAGAGGCTGCCTCTTGTTGAACTTCATATTCAAGCCTGTTTTCATTTCAGATACTTTGAAGTCAAGAGATGATATGTGGCTGCAAAAACAGAGAGTATTGAACATGTACATGTGGAGTCTCTTTCCGTGGTCTTGTTTAGAGGCAAGCTGCTCTGCTTCTCAAATTACAGTCACAGCACAAAAGTGACAGTTGATGAAATATGACACCTAGTGGACAGATATATTGACTGCACGTTCAAATGATGAAAGCCCATACAGGCTAAAACTCTGAGGCCCCATGGGTACATTTAGTGTATGTGTGCATGTACTGTATGTAGTTTTATATTTTTTGATAATTATGATTTAAAAAAAATAATAGGATGACGTGATAAATAATTTCTTTCTGCTCTGCTTTGCTTTTAGAACATTGCAAAGATGAATTAAGTTTGGAGGAGGAAATGTAACAACTACCCAAAATGTAATAACTGGTCGATAATGTAACAAAATGCTGAGGCCAAACCGTAGCAACTTTTTGCCTAAAATGTAACAAGTTGTTACATTATTAGGAGACATGTAATGAATGACCCAAAATTTAACAACTTGTAACATTTTGGGCAAAAAGTTGCTACGTTTAGGGCTCTGCAATTTGTTACACTATCGACCATTGATTACATTTTGGGTTTTGTTAAAAAAAAAAAAAATCATGTTATATATATATATATATATATATATATATATATATATATACATTTTTGAGTCTCGAACAGGGCTATTTACCTTTTTTTCATTCGATAAGGCAGCCTAAGAGAGACCTAGAAATCTTGGGTGGTAAAGAGTGGAGGTAGACATGCAGCAAAGTGCTGAGTTTGGATTCGAACCCACGGCCGCTACAATGGGGACTATTAGCCTGCGTCATTGGGCACCAGCATAACTGCCAGGCTATCCAGCACCCCTAAAGTATTTTTTAAAGATCTGTTATATGCACAATGCATTATTGACACAAGGGATGAAACTTGATAAAGAGGCAGCAGAAAAGTAATCGGCATAAGGTACACAGTAAATGTATTATAGTAAGATATATGGGGCGCCGGTGGCGCAGCGGCAGCGTGCGCGTCCCATGTGGCGAGGCCTTGTTCCTCGCGCGGGCGGCCTGGGTTCGCGTCTGGCCTGTGGCCCATTTCCTGCAGCTCTCTCCCTGTTTCTGGCTCTATCCACTTTCCTCTCACTATCAATAAAGGCCAAAAATAAAATCTTACAAAAAAGATATACAAAGGGAAAACACTTCCTTGTTCTTGTAAAAAAAATGTATTCTTCATTCTGCCATATTTTAATGTTCATATTGTTTCTCCCTACATGATGTTTTTTTACAGTCCCTTATTATTGGCTTCAATTCCCTGATCTCTGTCACAGGATCTGTTATTATGTTGGGTTTTGGGTTGGTCCTATAGTCTCTCAACCCACTTCTGTTTGGTGTGGTGGTATGATTGGCCAAAAACTTCTTGTGCACCAACAACCTCAGCCCAAACAAAGCTAGTCAAGCTGGCACAGTAACAACTATTAAAAACTAAGGAAAATACATCGTAAACCGTTTTCGTCAAGCAGACACGCCTTTAAAAAATGGGCTTCATATCAAACAGGACAGGAGGAAATATAAAAATGAAAGAATGGGATGGCCTAACCCATTAAACATTACAATAATGGGACAAGAAATGAAGTAGGAATTGGAGGGTTGGAGTACAACAAAAAAAAAGACATGATAAAACTTTGATACACAAGTTTCTTCTGCGTTGTGTCTCTGAAAATGATGATCAATGTTTGGCCCATTCAATTTCAAGCTCAAGTTATGTGATAAATCACACCCACACACAGCCACCTCCCAACAGCTGCTCCTGGCCTGCTCACTGCAAAAAAAAAAAAGTGGTGAAAGGGGATAAGAGGGTGAGAAGAGCAGCCAAAAACAGTGAGCTGAGAAAAGAAAAAAAAAACCCTAGTGTGAGAAATCAAAAAAATGGGGGCCAGTCAGAGTTTAGGGAGGAATTACAAGAAGACAGAGATGTTTAGGAGAGAAAGAAGAAGAAAGGGAAATAGTTGGCAAAAAGGAACACTGAGAAATCAGCGTCAGAGATGGGAAAGCAGTCAGAGGCGGTCAGAGATAAATGATCCCAGGAGGAGATTCGGGGCAGACAGATGATAAGGCAGATAGAGGAGAAAGAGGGGAGGGGACAGCTGACATATCAGATTTATTCAGACTTGTGGTGACTCAGTGGTATTTTAATAAGGCTCTAACATTATTGTCTTATTGTCCTGGGCATTTCCAGCAAATTTAACACCCCTGTTTACTGACTTGTCTGGCTATGTGAATAATATAATAAATGACTTGTTTATATTGGCCACAACCCATTTAACTTCATCAGAAAAACAAAAACGTTTAAATCATCTTTTGCCAAGTTTCTAATTAGTAACTAAACATAACAAGCTCAGCACATTGCTAACTCTCTGCTATTGACCAGTCATGTGTAGAAACAGGTTAAGTGGAGCCTGAAGACATCTCCTCGAGGCTGCTCTTTTCCCACACACACACACCTGTTGTCCTCCATTTCACCTGAAACAACATTGTCTGTGTGCAGCAGTCTATCTCTGACTCAGCGGCATGTTTAGGTCTCCCTGTTTCCCATGGCCCGGCAGCAGGCGTTGTTTTCATATACAGCTTTCCCAAAACACCATTGTGTCGACAGCTTTGCTTAAAAAAGCAAACAGAGGGGAGAATTATAACCATTATATGTATTGTTGCAGTCTGACTATACTTCAGTGCACTGACTTCCATAAAAGGGTTCCCTGTGTCCTGGTGAGAAGGACTTCAAAGATTATGAGATTATTACAGAAGGATGACCTGTTGCTGAGCAGCAGAAGTCCAATTTTGTCTTTGCATTAGTGTACTTCAGACTGACTTAATATTGAGCACTGAAACTCGTTCTCTTCATGCTTTGAACAATTGTTTTATTGGCAAGTTTGGTCGCTTAGACAGAAATTTGGAATAGGCATTTGTGCCTTGAAGATTCATCTTGATAACTTTGATACTTCTTCAACATCATATAGTACCACCAATAAGACTTATCACCCTTTGATCTATAAAAGCAGTATAATACTATCTCTAAAAGACAGGCCTGCCTCTTAACCATAAGCTACATAAAATACAGGTTAAAGTGTCAAATGTTAAATAGTTCACATTGTGAAAAAAAGTAAACATAATCAAACATATATTTAGTTCCTATTAATTCAAACTATTCAAAACAAACACAAACATATAAACATAATAACATTTCACAACATTTTTACACAAAAAATAAACTCTTTGGCTTCAACATATTACGTACTTACCTTGATATGGTCAAAAGATGTTTTTTTTGTAATCATAGCACCATGCAGATTATAGTTATAAGAACACACTGGACAGCTAATGTGAATGTTTGAAGCTAACAAAAGGCATGTCAGCAGGGAATCATGGATTCAGATTGAGCTATGGCTAATAAACAGCTGTGGCTGACAAAAGACAACATGTTCTTGTCATGTTATTCAGACTATAGTTGTGCACAGCTGAGCCGGAAAAAGAGTCCCCACTAGCCTTCTTAGAATTACACTTTTGAGAAACCAGGAATTTTGTGTCTTGTCACACTTTTTGACAAGCCACTCAAAAACTCTCCATAGCATAAGTGCAGTAGCTCGCTCAGGCTTTTAAATGGAAGAAAACCAAGCCAGTATTCGGGGAGTCATCTGTTTTTTCCTTTCTGTAAAGACTATGTGAAACCACTAAAACATATGACATGATATGCTTAAGATGAGTATGACTGTTAAAAGTAGGTTTTTAGAAGCACATGTTTGTGATATGTCCTAAAATGTTGAATTTTGTTTTTTTTAAATAAGTATCTCCCTTTGTGACATTTGCTCTAACTAATGGTGATAATCCATTAGTTTAATTTCCTTCTCAGCTTTACAAACACTGCGTTTAGATTTTGAACATTTCCTTCTCAAAGGGCTTTTTAGCATGACTCAAGACTTCATCTTATATTCAAAAACACTAGTTGAAAAAGTGTGGTTAAAAAAAAAAGTCTCAACTTCCCACATTCTTGGGCCTCTGTTAGCAGCATGTTTTCCTCTTTGGCTTGTCTGCTGTTGAGAATTTAACACCTGCTTCCTACACAGGACAAGCACCCAGCAGCCAGCCAGTGAGGTTAAAGAGTCTCAGCACTGTGGTTTTCTTCAAAAAACATGAAGATATACAGGGACCAACCAAAACACGTGGAACCACTCAGTGGGTCTGCTGTTGCACGTCACGAGACCTTCACATATGATGGGGATCAAACTTCTTTATCCTTTATTCTGTCAACAAATGACATGTAATCGTGAGTTGGAGAGGGTCTATATAGAAAAAACTCAACTCTTTAGAAGTCAAGTAACGATAATTTGATGTGACGTCACTTAACCACAAACACTTCCATACAAAGAATATGAACAAACGTTCTTTGTTCTTTTCAGCAATTGCAAAGATGTTCCCAGTTTGGGAAGTCTTTAATGTCTCATTCCTCTTCTGCAGATTAAGCAGGGTCCATTATTCTCAACATTTGATCTACTAAGCTCACCACACAGATAGACTCAGGCTCTTGCCTGATTGAAGCTGAGTGGGAATCACCAGCAAAGCGCATTGTTTCCAAAAGGGATTAAAGTTCATTTTGTGGATATACTCTAAAGTGATTCTGTGATGAAACCAAACCAGGACAGAGAATATCAGATCTCCTGCACAGCTGCCATCAGCAAAGGATTATTATCATTAGTATTATTATCCATCATATTATAGTCCATTGGCAAGTTGCTTTGCTCATTATTTTTAATTAATTGTAAACTTTCCACTGGCCCTTACTTTTGTTTTAAGTGGATGTTTATGTACTAAAACTTGTTTTTGAACACTGAAGTCTTTTAAGAAATGTTTCTTTTTTCAGTAAGTTGCGAGAAAAAGAAGATCTAGCTTTATTGTCAAAAAATCTTTAATCCCATTGAGACCTTCTGTTCAATGTGATGTCTCATTTTGAAATCTCAGCGGGAGCAAAGCTCTTAAAGTGGGACAGATGGAAAGAAATTGGAAATGCTGGAGGTACCCATGTTCTGTCTTTTATTAGCCATTAAAAATGGAGCGTGATCTGTTGGACTGAATAGACTGATGGATTTAAAATTACAAGAGAAAGAGAACATTTGGGAACACTTAAAGTCAAGATGCATTGCTTGACGCCTCCTGAATGAATAATGAAAGACATACATGCACACACATGTCCTGCTGACCCTGCAGGAATGTCCTTGAATGTAGACCCTCATTTTCTCTTTAGTACAACACAAACTGACACACTACTCAAAACATACCTTAAATCCTCTCTTAAAAGACTAAGAAATGCCACACACACACTGAGAAAAACATCTGTGGTGTAGACAGATGTGAACAGGGAAGATGCCTGGACTTATTATATCCTTTCTGTTTGTTGAAAGTCAAAATTACAAGCCTGGGCGCCCCTAATCTTGACATGCCAGGGTCAAGCAGGAAATGATGTCACCATCACAGCAGCAGATCGCCAGACGTGATAAGGTCACTCTGGGAAAGTAGAACAAGGGAGGGACAGCCAACCTCTATGTCTTTTTTCTTCTTCTTTCATCTAGTACCATCAAGACAAGAGCGATTATAGCCGAAAGCTACACAGACATCCTTCAGTGAGACAGTACAATTCATAATAATGTCAAAGTGACATACTACAAGAGTTTGGGTCTGATCCAGGAGCAGGATACCTTTGATGAATTATCAGTAGTGATATTGCTCTTCACCTCCTTTGTTAAATGAAATGGCACATGAAGTTAATGGATAAAGGCCCTGAGAACAAATGGAGTCTGGTAATTGATCCAAGAAGTGATGCAGGGGGTCGACTGCTAAGAGCAAAGCTGGCATTCTCCCATGCTTTTAATGACAATACGAGTGTGTACACTCACTGTGAGTCATGCTTTATAAACTGTGAAGACTGCAGTCCGCTGTGTCTGAGAGTACATGGGATATAATATAGGCGAGTGATGGTTGGAAGTTAATCTCTGAAGGGGTCTGGCTTGCTTGCTTCAGGGATCTCAGCCTTACTGGAAAGGAATTAGATGTTGAGGGAGGGAGAATATAGAGACAGAGTGTTCAGGTTCTCATCCTGATGTTTGTGTGTGTGTGTGTGTGTGTGTGTGTGTGTGCGTGTGTGTGTGTGTGTGTGCGTGCGTGTGTGTGTGTGTGTGTGTGTGTGTGTGCGTGTGTGTGTGTGTGTGCGTGTGTGTGTGTGTGTGTGTGTGTGTGTGTGTGTGTGTGTGTGTGTGCGTGTGTGTGTGTGCGTGTGCGTGTGCGTGTGTGTGTGTGTGTGTGTGTGTGTGTGTGTGTGTGTGTGTATGTCTTAAGTGAAGAAGTAGAGTGCGTGTGCATGTTTATACGGTTGCTTAATGAACCCTTGTGGGTGTGTCCTGCAAACTTCCCGACTCTATGCCATATCTCCGGAACTCTCTGTCTTTATCTCTGTGTACATTTCTCTGTCTGGTTGTGTCTGGTTCTGGCTGTGTATACCTACAGTATGACTGTTTATGTCTGCTTTTTCTACCCTATCAAGTCTCCACAGTCACTGACTCACAGCAGCCCCTTCCATCCTCTCCACTTCACTCTTTGTTGATCTAGATGGACAGCCCATCTGGTTTTCATGAAGCCCAGATCAGATCTGAGTGTTAGCCTGCTGTGTCCCGCTTTCATCCTCCCTGCCCTCGGTTTCACTGTCATATTTCTGCTGACTTGTCTAGACTTTGACAATGAGTGAAAAAGAAATAAAAGTGGACTGCTTGCTTTCTCGTAAATCAGCTGGAGTCACAGCAGTAGCCTGACTGATAAATGCACATAACCAAATTGAGGTCACCCAGAAACGATGACACCCTTACATAGTTTGTGCTTTACTGTAAAATGTCTCAATGACAGCCAATTGATTGCATTATGGTTGTAAAGACAAACAAGGGGACAATCATTCGAGGACAACAAATAGAAACCAGAACACTTCAGATAACAAAAACCTGTTGTATGTGTATAAGTTCAACCTCACTGTTTATAGTGAGTTCCCTCAAAACACTTTGCAACCTTTCAGGTATTTTGGGAAGGAGCTAAGACACAGCCTATGTAAGCTACAATGTCTGCACAATATAACTACAAACAAAAAATTAGCAGCTCCCCAGCAGGACTTGGAGCCAGGATTCTAGTTTAGTATGGGCACACTTCATTGTGGTTGGACCTGTTAAAACTGTTCCCCTTCTTATAAACTATATTCTGAACTTTTAAAGAACCTGCTTTTGACGTTTCTCTGAAACATTTATGACACAGTGACAGCCTTTTGTTCACCTGCAGCTATTAATCATGTAGCATTTTCATCAACACATGATAATTGTAATCCTGTTTATTTTATGCAATAGCTGGTGACAACCAATAAATACTTTTGTAGATAACTGTTGTGTTTCTACTTTGACAAAATCCTCCTTGATGACCTTAATGGATTAATATGTCTGTATTGATCGTAGGTAAGGAGGGAGAGCTACAATACATTGACTTTTGATTAAAGAAAAGTTTCTTATGTTCACAGAAATAGTCTACAGTTTGTGTACACTGGCACCTACTGTGACACTGAGCCAGACGCAGCGACATGAAGATATACAGAATGTGAATCAATGCGGGATATTGAGGCAAACATTTATCCTCTTTATTTAACGAGGTCTTTTTTATGTGTGCCTTATTTAACCAGGAACGTTATTCGTTTTTTATTTGCTGCATATAGCTTATGTCATATTTCCAATCAGTCTCTGTGATTCCAGCACAGCTTTAGTGAGGACGTGACCTGACAGGCTGCTTTGGAGATGCTGGTCTCAGATCCAGCTTTTAATTCCCCCCAGAATTACACCAAATAAAAGTGTTTTGTGGCCTCCAGTTTAGTAACAAGCACCTTAATTTCACAGTCAGTAAAATCCCTCTTTTTTGATTCTGTTTACATCGTTACTTAGAAAACAGATTGCAGCATATAGCTTATTTATAGTTATTAATGGACATGGCGAGCCAAATGGCACGTGCAGCTGCATTTAGTTCCCCGTTGATATGAATGTATAAAGCAAAAGTGCGCTGAAACATGTGTGTGCACTGTTTTATACATGTGGAAATATAAGTCTGTATCTGTATCAATGTTGTGAGTATGCCATCTTTCAGTATAGAAGCTGAACAATCTTTATACATAAGGCCCCCAGTTATTAGGGTGGGCCAATTACACAAATGGATGGGCCCTTAACGCTGTGCCTACTCACAGGTGCTCAGCAAAACAGTAACTGAAGAGTCATACTTTGTTGTAAAAAGGGTTTGCAGGGAACAAAAACAGAGCATAAAAAATCATTGAATAATGCACGACTTGTCAGTGATCAGAAACTTCAGTATATAGTGATAATGTTCTGGGTGTTGATATTGTTCTAACTCTTAAGCTAACAAATATGTCAAGGGTCTATGAAATCCCACATACTGGGTACTATGTCAAGATTTTCTGGGGCAAAACAGAAGACACATGTTGCTTCATCAAACCTGAGTAAGAGTTAGTCAAAGACAGGATGATTGAGAAGGTGAGAATTGAACAGGGTGAGATAACTGGGAGTGCAATAGTTTTGCATTACAAGAATGTCACCCTCATGTTTTTGTGGTTTAGAGTGAAAGAGTGTAAATTAGCATGGCTTGCTTTCTGTGAAAGGAAAACATGCGAGGAATGCTCGAGAGACGGCCGTTTCTTCAGAGTAGGAAACCACAGAGTTAGAGAAAGAGACAGATTGAGGCTTATGTTTCATGTTTCCATCTGAAACTTCACCTGCCGACTGAAGACAAACATTAATTAAAGCAAATATACTCTGCCTTTTATTCTCATGATGAAAGTATCTACGTTCTCTCTTGTAATTTCTGCAATTTGATCAAATAAACAGAGTTTGAGGCCAGCTGTGAGTGGAATTTTAAACCTCTTCACTCAAGCTTCTTCTCCCGCCTTCAGCAGCCAGAAATAAACGATCGCCTGCCAATCATTTTGCTCAAAGAATGTCTCAGTTATGAACCTTACTTCTTTCAGCGGTAGGTTTTGGGTTTCCTAGTCTATATGTCTCCAAATTCCAGATGTAGCATTCAGTCCAGGGGTTGTAACCCTTCATTCCTTTAGACCTAATGTGGAGGTATAGCTGCACGTCTCACAAGCCTGCTATTTAGTTTGGACCTCTTGCAGGGAAGCCCCTCTACTGCCTCTCCCTTTGATATCAGTCAAAGACTGGGCAGTGTGCCGGAAGACAATTGCTGAAGAGAGGAAATGAGAAAGCCCAGAGCAGACAGTGGAGGTCTACGTAGGGACAGAAGAGAAGAGAAAAACAGACTTAGCCTTTAAAAGCCTCCAGTGATTAAAAATAGAAGAAAGGGGGCCACGAACGAGGGGCTGGATTTCTGCATTTCTCTGATGCTGGGCCAAAGGAGTGTGCATGCATCAGTGTGCATGTTTGAGTTTATGTGCATGAAAAAGTGGGATGTGGGATAGTTGGAAGTCTTACATTACCCTACAGTATCAAGTCCAGTTATTGTTTCTCTGCAGGCTGGCATGCTTTGTGCATCAGTATTGTGTCTGCAGGAGGCTATGTGATGAAGCTTGTGTGTGTTTGAGAGAGAGCAAAGAAAAGGCTGAAAAGCCTTGGGGGGATTTCCCCCAAAAAGGGAAAGCTTTTCTCCTCCCCCTCTCTCTCTCTCTCTCCTCCCTCCCTCTCTCTCTCTCTCTCTCCCCCTAACTCCCTCCCTCTCTCTCTCTCTCTCTCTCTCTCTCTCTCTCTCTCTCTCTCTCTCTCTCCTCCCCCCCCCCTCTCTCTAAGCACTCCAAGTAGCCAGAGACACAAAAAGAGAAGTGAAAGAGGAGCTTGTGGATCAACAGGCATTCTGACAATTTGTTGCTGTCTGCGCCTCACACTCAGAGTTGTGGAAGCTCTATGAAGAATGGAAGTGACTCCAGTTACTTTCCAATCAGGAAAACTCAATGTCATGTGGATGTACTTCCGTTGCCTTTTGTTGTTGATGCTCTAAACATGGCAAGTCTCTCAGCACTGAGCCCGGGGAAGCTGTCTGGGGAGGATTATCAGGACCAAAAAATGAAAAACCTTTACGTGTAAAAGAGGAGAAACTCCAGCAAAGATGGTAAAGTAAAAGTAAAGTGTTACTCTTGTGTTTCACTCTTTTCTGTTGGTTCTTTTTTGTGTCGAAGTTAAAGTGCTCTACTGACCCAGTAACTGAGAGTGTGAGCCTCCGGTTTGGACAAGTGACTTTGTTTTGTCCCTGTGGCTTTGCCAGCCATGTGTGACTGACGTTTTACAAGCTTTATAAGTTAAAAAGAGATCATTATTTTTGTTCTCTAGCAACATTATTTTCGTTGTGTGATACTTTGACGGACATTGTTTGTCCTCTTTTTTTATAAAACTTTGTCTCTCTGAAATAAAAAGTCAATGTTACTACACTCTCCAAACCTTTTTTATCCTTAGCACAGTTGGGGGGACTCTTTCACACCAACAGCACACAGCATCTCTGGCTTTGTAAGTGTCTGCACTGACAAAGGGGAGGGGGGGGGGGGGGGTTTGCACCGTTGTAAGTGCTTTCGTTCGGGCTTAATTGATGCAGATGGCACGAATACTTCAGTGAGTGGAGAGTATTTTCATGTATAAAGTATTTTAATAGTTTGCTTGTACACATAATGAAAATCTCAATTTCAAAGTTTGGCACTTTAAAATGTTCAAAACAGAAGTTGTTTTTTCAACTGGAGAGGACCAGACTAACCCTGGTGATGATTGAAATTAGTTAATAATGTCAGTGAGTGAGCCATATAACGGGAACAAGTTAGACTTTGACAATGGTTTTGTGCAAGGATGTGGCTTCTTTGATCTCTAACACTGGTCATAGCTCTTAGGGAAATAATCAAATCAAATCAAATGCAGATTAAGAGCAAAATACTGCAAACATGCTGCAAACATATCTTATTCTCTAAACCTTGCCAAAAGCACAGATTTCTTATTAACTCATATGCCTCCTCCATTTTCCGGTGTATCCAGCTTTCTGTTTATTCAGTGCATCTCTTTTCTTTATATGGACAGCAGTAAGACATTAAACATCTTCCCAGGCATGCCAGAATCATTTAGAGACAGCAGGGTAGATGTTTAAATACGTCCAGACATGGCCAACACTGTACTTTGTCCTCCCTCACAGCACTTGTTTGACCAGCTTTTACAGCCCCAGATGTTTGTTTAACTTATAAAAAGACTGATGTTGTTTTCCCTGACCACCCTCCGACTTCCAGTCAGGAGCCTGCAGAGTCTAAATTATTAGATTACTGCGCCGTGTGTGACCATGTGTGTATCTCTTGAGTAAACACTCAGCATTAAACAAAACCCAGAGTACTTGCTTGCTTGTGTGAATTGTGTTTGCCTTTAGTTACTGTGTGACAAGTACAACCAGGAGTTATTCATTCACCAGCAAGGTCAAGAGCTGATTCCTTAAGGCCTACTGCAGCTTGTATTTCTTTCTTTACAGTAAACATGACAATCTGGTGCAGAACATTTTTGTTTTCAATGTGTCTGTTGCAGTATTCAAAGTTTATTCAAAGTGAATGCAAAGCAAAGCTTGTATGAAAGTTGCTGCTGGTGTGTACTCTTGTCTTTTACTCCTCTTTGATTCAACCAAATAGAGAATTAGCCAAACAATATCAGCAAACATGTTGGGAAAAAACAAGTAAACCATTTTAGACAGTACAATTTTGTTACTTTTAATTTAGAGGTTTTTTGTTTTTTTTTCGTTCTCCACAAAGAAAACCCATCTTTTATAAAACTTAAATATTGGATTAGGAACTATAGGATGGTAGCACCACAAGGATTGATAAGAAACAAAGATTGTACGCTTCTGCTCACAGATCAATCACCCATAGAATTCGTATGATTTATTTATTTTAGTTTTGTGTCCAGCTGTTCAATGTAAGTCCCATATTAAACTGTTTTGCTCTCCTGCCTCCTCACCGCAAGCAGATATCTGCTAAAGGCTCCTCTACAATTCACCACTGAGTTGTTAACTCAGTCTGTCTATTGTTTCCTGCAAAGTAGATAGCCTTCCTCCCTAGCTGCATTAAGTAAAATGATACCAATGATAGGGCTGAGCCTGAACAGATGCATCAGATTTGCATGACGTAAAATCAAAACAAAAAGCAAGAAAGAATGTAGAATGCTAAAACAGTTTAAGAAAGATGCAGAGTCGGTTAGATTTTCTCTTTAGATACATCAAACAATCCAACACCTCCAAATATCAGTTCTAATATCTTTAAGGCTCTATAGTTGACTGTCTGACACAGCTTCAGACTCTTACAGAATAAGGACCTGCTCCATAGCAGCAGTCAGTTTGCAGTCACAGGGCATTTTTCAGTGCATGATTTTGGTTTGCGTGCATATACCTAAATCAATTAACTGTTGGGAAGTGTGTGGACATGCTATGTGAGAGCATCCACATTTCAATTGGCTGACAGTTTAGGTCCTGACCCAGCTGTAAAGGGTCACATCTGTGTGTCTCTCTCCCTCTCTCTCTCTTTAACAGCCATGGCACAGTCATCAGCAGCTCTTTCCTTTGCCTACAGCAAGTCAACATTTTTTACAATACCAGTGTCTGTGCTCCCTTGGCAAACAAATACTACTTCCCCTCACAGCTCCACTTGCTGTGACTTTGCCAAATGTGTAACCAGACCTAAAGAGAAAAACTACATAACAAGCCAGCATGATTAATAGAGAAGCATTATTACAGCCTTTTCGTCTTGTGGAGGTGTATTAACTAAATTACATCAATCTTTCTCCAGTCCAGCAAGTCCACGTTCTTAAAGCTGTCATTGAGCCTTGTGAGACATATATTTTCAGCATGTTTATTATCTCTGCTTCACAAAAGTGGGTCAAACTCAACAGACGCTCTGCAGTGTATTTTCAAATCAGAACCTTTGCCAAGCGTTCGAGGGGAAATGTCTGTGCAGTAGAGAGAGTGTCTGGGAGTCAGTTATCAGCAAGCATTGTTACTAGAAACATAGCTACTGAAACATGCTCATTTCCATCCCAGACTGTGTTTAAATCATACTGATCTCCAGACATGAGATAAGTTTGAGATTGTTTGTAGTGAAAACTAGCAATCCAACCTGTTTGACAGATCTTGATGACATCTATGATACACTCACTTCTTCAGTTTTCAATCTTTCAAATTTTTTTTCCAGTTTTCAGTTTGCAAAACAATGGGTTTAAATCTGGGAATAATTTTCCATCTTTCTGATGTCACACATTTCCAGAAGTGGAGGGTCATACTTATAGAAAACTCAAGAAAGAAGAACAGCACATGTTAGTGTTCAGTACACGCCCTATGAAAATATTCACTTCCGGATTAGCTTGAATTTGTAACTTGGTTTTAAAAAAAAATCTATGTACCAATAGGACCCTGACTTTTCTGAAATGTGTATATATTTCATTCTAACATTTTTTATCATTAAAATTTCAAAACACAAATGAGATATAAGTAAAACTACCTCGAACTACCATTAGCAGTCAAATTGACTGCATGCTTTTTACAGGGGGTGTAATTTGCTACATTTTCCTGCCCTTTTTCCTGCTCTGTTGTTGTGTTTGTTCTTTATGCTCTGTGAAGCTAAAACCTAGTTATAGTTTTACTCTAACCCCAAGAGAGACACAAATTACACGTAGAAAGAGAATGACAGCTATGGAGGCTTTAGCCTTGCTTCAGAGCCTTGATGAGGAAGATTCCGACGGAGGAGCAGGTTCAGAGAGTGATGTCTCTTGGTGTAAATAAATAAAATAAATAAATTTCATTTAATGTCCTGATGTATATATACCTATTCCACCAATTAATTCTTAGATCTTTTTATTGATAATCTAAATTATATACACATTTTGTTTGAGCAGTCAAAATGACTGCTATGGTAGTTCTAGTAGTTGCAGAATACTGGTAGACCGAGTGTTAATGAAGCCTCCCCCCAATGTAGGGATTTTCAGGAAAATCTAATGTACTGTATGTGTTAACTTTTCAATGGTGATATATGTTTCAAAGCCCTGAAATAATACTGCTACTCTTCCTGCTTTCCTACACTAGCAAGGGTTTGGCCACTTTAAAAAAAATTTTTTAAAAAAATGCTGACGTGCTAGGAAGAGAGACAACTTGTGTTTTTATTGAATGCAACAGTCCAGAGCCAATCCTGAGAACTGTATTGAAATGTAACATTTCACAACATGTTGTCTGTGCAGCTGTGAGTCACAGTTTTTGTTTTCAAAAGATGACAGTCGAGATATGTGTCTTTTTCAGACACATAGGTCGATTGTTCTTCAAGATAGTACAAGATATTGCATTTCAAGCTTTACTTTGATGATCAGGTCTTGATCATCAAAGTGCGCTTGTTTCAGGAACACAAGCACACAGACACACACACAGACACACACACATAAACACACACAAACACACACACATACACACAAACACACACACACACACACACACACACACACACACACACACACACACACACACAGAGATTATTGAGTCACTTTGGAATTCAAATCTCAGCACACAATGTTTCAGAATAGTTTGAAAGTTCAAATTGGTGGGTCCAGTCGGATATGATCACAATAGGCCGAGTCAGAAACTTAAAACATGTGCACTCTTTACCATTGACACCTTTGAGGTCTTACAAACTACAATAAAAGAATGAATAAAAGGATAAATGAATGCAAGAAACCATGCCAGATTAAAGTTCTGTTAAGGAACACAAGCACACACACACACACACACACACACACACACACACACACACCTACACACACACACACACACACACACACACACACACACACACACAGTGTTTACTGTTGAATGATGTAGCAGTTTGGTCTTGTTGAGGCCTTTTATTGGTTGAAAGGGTTTTAGATGGCTTAACTGAATGGAGAGCCCCTCTGCTGAGTTTAACAAGAGTGGATCAAACACAAAGGAAGCACTGTCACTCTGCCAAACAGGACATACTGAATGATAAAGGAAGAAAGCATGCAGAGGGATGAGCAGTAACTGTTGTCTTTTCAGAAATAATGATATTATACTCTAAGGGTGAACATCTTTTTAGGTGTGTCCCCATTAAACATGTATATGCTGCAAATACTTTGTGAGAATTTTCAAATCCCATAAAAAGTCAAAAACATTAAATGGGAAATCACTCACTTAACAAATACACTCTTCTGGGTATAACATTTTGTCATTAGTTGTCAAATTACCCTGATCCTGCCTTGACAGTGTTTAGACCGGCAAATAATGCTGAGTTGTAGGTGTGTCACATGAGACTCTTGCACATTTTTGCAGGTCCATACATGCAGAATTCAGGCTTCTACTACAGGATTTACTGGCAGCTCTTGACTAAAATGTCACTTCTGCTTATGTGTTGGTTTTGACCTGAAGGTGCGGAGACAGACTACTTTTTGTGAGACATCAACAAATCCATCCAGCATGTCCCATCAGGAGCTCTGTCCATTAAGTCAGAGTGGATCTCCTTTGTGATGACATCCTAGGTAGCTCTTATCTTTTGAGGCTTTTGTGGCGGATGACACAAACACACATTGTGCTTTACACACCTTGACAGCTTGCTTATACTGTGGCTAAAATCCGAATCCTGCTTTCTTTGGCCAGAGCCCAAGGCAATATGGAAAAAAACTGTAATTATCTGCTTAAAACCCAACACTCCAAAAACTCCCATGGGGCGAGACATGACACAGAGGGAGTCAACCTTTACAACAAATGCCTGTTGTCCAGCCTGGCATGCCAGTTCAGGTCAGCACAATGATCTTTGTTTGAGACTGAAGCTATTTCTAGGGTTAAACCACAGGCTGAGTAGGAAGGCAGAGGGAATCCCCTTGTGTTGAATGCGTAGAGGAGGCGGTGATGGAATGTGGTCTTTAACTGGACATTGACCAAAATGGACTGTCTCTGCAAGCGAAGATAACGAGTCAAGATTTCAGTTTTTTATTAAATGCTCCTTACTGGCTGGTTTTGGATGTGGAATACCTTAAAAGAGGCAGCAGCTCTTTCTGTCGAAAATAGGGAAATAGGAGTAAGATACAGTAGGCTACTCTACACTGATAAACTGTTAAAAGTATTATAATGATACATACAGTTAGACATCTAGGTTGTCTGGGTGGTGGTGAGTGTATTTCCACCAGCTGCAATAAATTGCATAGAAACTGACAACACAAGCAGCAACCCTCCACGCTCATCAAAGTCATTGTAGGCTAAATGATCTCAGTCCAGCCAAGCTATGTTTTGTTAGGTCTCAAGAGGTTCTAATATTATTGGGCAAACCACTTTGGGTGTGGAGTTTAAGTCAGGGCAGGGAAGAACATCTCATGCTGTTAACCCTTATATGAAAACTTTATCTCAGAATCATTTCAAAGAGTTTGTCATGTTAGCCCAAGTGCTAACGTAAAGAGGTTTACATTTCAAATGATTCTGATGCTGAAGTCAGTGAAGTCTTGGTTTAAAGCCTTGGTTTGAGCACAGACACTTAAATTACATACGTAAAAATGACACAATGGCAGGGAAATTAAATGTCTAAGGCCTGTACAGTAACAACATACAGAGCTGTGTTGTACATAACATGACTTCAGGTTTATCGTTAGCTTGGAGAGATACTGTTGAAGCCAGAGTTGAATGGCTGCAGTCAGTCTAAAACAGCTGTGATGCATTACCACACAAGAACCAATCTCCAAGGTATTCTGTTCCCCATTTCCTAATCTGTTGTGACAGATGTGCACAATCAGGGAAAGAAGGAATTCTTTTCCAGTGAAGACATTCAATGGCTACATGAGATATAAAGACTCTGAAAAAGTGTCCAAATATTGATGTTGTTTAACATCCAACATTCCACTGTAACTTTAACACGTTAGCTTATTGCTAAGACATTTCAAATCCATTTTTTGGACAAAACAATAAAATAGACAAAACCTGTTTTCATGTAATTCTGACAGCTAAAGAAAGAAAATTCCAATGAACTTTTCAATGATTCATAAATAAACTTTATAACCTTTGCTCCCAATCTTTCATGACTGTCCAAGATGCTAATGCAAGCATCTGTTAGCTAAACAGTCAGAGCAGTCCCAGCGCTAACCAGTGAGAGGTCTTTGAAGCTTCTGGACATGTGTTTATCCAAAGTCAGTCTCTGGTCTTGGTTAGGCCATCAAGCTAAATGAGGCCGTGGCTAAAAACAGACTCTTTTGTGGGGAGGGCAGCTCCACACAGCAGGCCACTGTGAACTGATTTCATGAAGAGCACACCTGCTGTGGTTAGCAGCTAAGACCTGTTCAGATCCAAATTAAGCTTTAAGTCCTTTTTTCTTTTAACTTTTTGGTATTTTTCCTTTTATTTCAAGAACAAAGATACATTTATTAGACAAAAGACCTACTTTGTGTGACTATAAGAACAGAAATGCTATAGATTTGCAATAGATTACCGCTGACTAAATCTAATTATAAACAAAAAAAGCTGTCCACCACCATCAACTGATACATTTATTCAAAACATTCAGAGAGCTTGATGTATTTACTATGAAGTATGTTGAGGCTTTTTTTATAAGCTACATTGGAAAAGTAGTATAGACTTTACCATACCAATGGCAGCATGGCTAACATTACAGTTTTTCTAAAAGGTATCTCAACAGCAGCTGCACAGTGGTGTGGTCTACTAACTGTAGAGGTGAGTGCTGTCTCCTCTCACCGGTTGTCAGGAGACTAACTATGTATGAACTATGTTCTCGCTGTGTATGTAGAGCTCCCCAGGTATATGCCTTTAGTCCATAGACAAGATTTTGAGGGTAATTGGTGAAACTAATTTGCCCATTTGTTTGAATGGTTGTTTGTCTTTATTTGCCTACCCTGGGATTAACTGGTGAATTGTCCAGAATGTAACCTTTCTCTCACCCTGTTCTGCACAACAAATAACATAAAGATAGATACAGTAGATGTTGTTGTTTAAACGGTAGGAATAATGGATGTATGGATGTCTCAACAACTACGTTTCCATTACATTTGAGCTGCCTCACAGAATACTATGCTTTGTTAATAAAGGACTGGAACCCTTTTAACTACTTACTTGTCCTTTTATGTTCATACATTAACGTATATTAATTGTTATTTTTTTTTTGTTTTCCTTTTGCTGTATTTACATTTATTTTGATTGATCAGTATTAAATAGTGATGATATTTATTTAACACTCAAATAAAAGGCAATGACAGAAAGTTGACTTACTTGCATTGTTGTAGTTAAAATCTACTGTATGGGCTTTTTTTTATAAGAAAAAGATCTGAGTTCAGGTAGACTGAAGCTTATCCAGAGCAGATATCTGTGCATGCACTAGTTCGAACTAAGTTTGTCTTTTGACAGAACGTTGTGTTTTTACACGGATACATCTTAATGGATGTCTGTGATGGGACTGTAAATATCTTTTTTGTGTTTTCTTTTTTCTTTTTTTTCATGTCACTTTGTGTAAGATCAGACTCAGAGACACTACAAATGCAAGACTATTAAAAAAAAACATTCCCTGGCCAGACATGAAACATATTTTGCACAATCATTCAGGACAGACTTAATCATCTCCAGATAAAGTTCAAAAACTTGAGAAGAACCACAACCACAATCCCCATCTTGATCCCCTAAACAGCAACATTTTGGATTTACCTCAAAGCCTTAGATTAAGTGTGCAGATTTGTTCACCATGTTACTGTTTTCTGCAATATTACTTTTTTTTCTGCAGGAGTTTTTTAGAGCTGATACTGCCTTTGATGACACATATAATGGATAACTTGGCTTGTAGTTTCTGAGTTTCAAACCTCTTTCATGAATTCCATGGAACTAAAGTCAAGAAAAATGGTTTATCATTCTGTATTTGCAGAGAATGTGTTACTCTGTTCAAGTAAACAACTGTGGGAACAAGTCAAGGCCCCCAACTGTGACCCCAAAAAGCCGTGTTTGATGAAACACATTGCATACTGTCTAAAATTGCTTGAATTAATGTGAGTATTGATCATCTACCAACAATTCTGATTACTATTATTAGTTCAGTACTAGAAATTATCATGAGGAAAAACAACATGCTAAGAGACCCAACCTGGTAGAGCAACTAAAGGTTCACATAACTTTATAAAATAACATTATGTTCATGCAGACACATAATTGCAAAAACACAGAAATACACAGTGGAGACATGCAATTTCTTTGAGGTTGGTGTGTATCTCTTTAAGGGTTATTGCTCATACATACGCTGCACTTTTGTACTGTACTTATTCAATGCTCGAACTGTGGCCATCTTTTTCCAGTCACATGAGATTGCTTGCAGGTTTTTTAACCTTGTCAAAGTATATTCATGTACTCGATAAAATGAAAATGAATGTTGCTGGAATTTACATAGGCCATTAAATAGCTATCCAATAAAGATTTGGACCGTATTCACAGCTATTAAACAACAGTATAAGCAGGGTTTCAGTTTGAGGGCAGCAGTATTGATAATATGAGACAGGATAGTTGGTAATGAAAGATTTGTTCTAACTAATGTAAGTGTTTCATTGTTCATGCACCTTTGATTAAGGGACATGGCAATGGTCTTTCAAAAGAACATGCAGATCACATCACTTCTTATGCAAATTAAATCATCATAACAACAGCTGAATTTTTTATGATTATAACTTGTTGAGTGTTTTTTCATTGGATCATTGCAGTTGTCATTTTATGGTTTGATTGAGCTCCTGTTGCTCTGATGTGTGAGCATTTGAAAAAGCTTTGCTCTAGTATCTACTGGATGAAAATATCACAAAAACTGTCAACAGTATAGCCTACCAATAAAGGTTCCTTCTTGTGATCTGATGTATTTTATGGTTTAGTTGTTGCTGGTTTACTTGTCAACTCTCTTCAGTATAAATTTCTAAAGATGTACTGTACAAACACAACCTCCTTCCGCTTACCACCATTTCCTTTCGCCCTTTAGAATCCAGAATCTCTGGACTCGTCCATCCAAAGTGCCCTCTCGGCCCTCTTCCCGCCTTTTGATGCCACTGCGCCCATTGTCCTTAGCCAGCTGTTTCGCACTATTGAGGAACGTTACCACGGTGATGCCTTACAGTGCCTGCTGGACTTCCTCATCCCCTCCAAACACCTGCTGGAGAGTGTGCAACAGGCAGCATGTGTGAGTACCAGTATATTTAAATGCACTCATGCACCTTGAAAGTGTTGCATATGCACACATTTTTCTGAGTATCAAGCATTTTAGTTTACACACTTTATGTTTGTCAAGTGTTGTTGTTTTATCAAAGGTACTTGTAAAGTGGTGACATGTACATGTATATATAAGACAATAAATACAATTCATGTTTAGCTCTCAAACAGTGTGGCACAACTTCCTCACTGCATCAGACTGGAGTCAGAAATCATACTTTCTGAGGATGAGATATCACAATCGATCAAGTCCCTGGTGATTTAATGTTCATCAGTACTGATGAGAAAATATCCACACCCTCTTATCATCTGCATTGGAGCTCTGGTCTGCAGTCTTCAAGTTCACAACCCAAATGTAAACCCCACCCAAATCCCCCCAGAGAGCTCTTCCTCACTAGAAAAACCCACTAGCACAGTCGATGCATATGCTCACTTACCCCTCTCAACTCAATCATACTGCAGAAAAAATTAAAGCTAAGATGGAAATTATCTGCGTTTTTTGCGAACCATCTTAAAGGAATACTTCACCCATTTGCAAAAGGCTTTGTATCATTAGAAACCTGGTAGTATTTTTGAGTGGTCTTGCATCCCACCCTCATTTTCCCCTGAGACAGGAAAGCTTCTTATTTTCTTTTCTAAAAAGGAGCCTCTGATGGGGCAAAAGTTGTCATTTAAATCATCGGAGGCTGTTTTGGTTTGCAGGGATGAAACTACATTGCTCATATTTTTGACCACTGAAGCTACACAACTATTACATAGACCTCACTCCCAGAATCCAAACTTAACACACGCCATCTTGCACGGAAGTTATGCTAACACGCTATATGGAGAAAGCTGAAAACCGAGAATGGCAAAAAAAGAGCATGTTTCAACTTTATACTGATGTGGATGAAGCAGATTTTGAAGGTCTTGTGCTCAAATCAGATGTTCGTGGCTATTTTTACAAGCCACAATATAGTGGTGAGGGGGCAGCAGTGAGGACTGGTGGTGTCAGTGTTCTCACTGTTTGCCTCTGGACACAGACTTAGAGTCCATTTTCTGCCACGAATTTCCAAGATGCCAATTACGAATCCCTTTAAGTTGCCTTCAGTGTAAACGTTTTCCAGTTGTCTATACTTAATTATTCTCAAATACTTTTGCAACTGTGCTTATACTTATTTATCTAAATTTAATGACATAAATGTATCACAATTTATATCAAATGTTGGGTAAAATCTTGAGTAGTAATACTCACAGTGTTTCTCTCTGACTTGATGGAAACATGCAACTTTGTATTACATTCTCAACAACTACACATACTTTTAAATTGAAGTAGATATCTGAAAATAATAGTATTACACATTTTTGTTCTTATGTTTTTATTTTGTGTGTACTGACACTCTCCTCTGTACTTTTAAATACAGTACAGAATGACACTGAAACTGTTCTCGTTTTATTTTCGTAGGCTGGATACTCTGATGTGGTTTTCCGCTGTGAAGGCTGGCCCCTTTGTCTTCATGACAAAACGGTCATCCAGTTGGCACCTGTGAACCCTTTGTTGTTGCGTCCTGGAGACTTTTATCTGCAGGTGGAACCTTTTGGGGAACAAGCAGCTCGCATCGTCCTCAAAAGTCTTTTTGAGGAGAGCGGTCGAGAAGTGGAGGAGACTCCCGTCCCTGAGACTTCCTATCCATGCATTTTCACTGAAGAATGGCTGCAGGACCTCAATGAAGGACGGCATGGGACTCCTCTGTCGCGCTGCTTACTTTGCACTGATCAAGGAGTGATTAAGTTACCCTGGGCTGAAATCGCCATCCCAGAGTTCTTAGACAAGCCTAAAATGATACATGCGTACCGGGAAGCTCCTCCTAAACCAAAACAGACTTCAGTTCCCTCGCATTTCAACTCCTCCACCCTCCCAGTGGAAGCCATTTTTCCTCCTTCGAAAGACAGAATGTCTGATTCTTTGAGGCCTGCAGGTTCTTCTTCCAAACTCATTAAGATGGACCAGGCAAGACGACTTCCAAAATCCTGCTCCAAACCTATAATCAAACCAGTGGGCTGGGTTTCTCCTAACACCTGGGACAGACCCAGCTATCGAGAGATTGAGGGGGATTATGTAGACCTGGTAGATGTCGCCAAAGAGAAGGACCAACCAATTCCACTAAATGCTGTTTCATTCAAACCAGTCAGACCTGCTCCACCTGTGCCACTTGGGAATCCCTCTGGACTCACGCTACAGTTTGCAGAGGGGCCATGTATACCGTGCAGCCAGAAACAGCTGGGGCATGAGCACACTGAGGAAGACTTGAAGTGTCGGTATAGGGACTCATATGTAGCAGCACTAAGAAACCCGGTGCCTTTTGAAAGAGGGAGTGTAGACCTCCTGGCTGCCCTGGAGGAGGTTGGCCTTGGTGAAGAGGTAGAATTAATAACTAAGGGTGAATTTGATCCACAAAAACATGAACTTGGAAACCTTTGTAATCCCTGTAACAAACCCATCATGAGTGAGGAAATCTGCCAAAACAGACACGAGTGTGAAATTAAACCTGAAATCACCGCACCCTATCTCAAAGACCCACTTCTTACAAGTTGTGAACCACAAAACCTAATGAAGGAACCACCCATGGCCTTAAAATCCACTCCTGGCTTGAGCTACAGTCAGAAACTTCATATGAAACTTATTTCCCACAAATCGGGACATAATCCTACTTCGCATCCAGTATCAGAAGAATGTTTGGTGAACTGTCATGACGACATTAAGCCAAATCAAAATGTAGAGGTTAAGAAGCCACCAGGGAAACACAAAGTAAAGGTCAGGTCTCTGTCCACAGTGTCAGAAACCTCTAAAGGGAGTCCACCTCTCTATAAGCTTAACAACAGGAGCAACAGTGATATCTGCCCTGAAACAATCAGCAGCATAATTCAATATAAGAGAGGGGAAATGTTGGATCAGGTGACTCAGAAGCTGGACAGAAGGAAGTCTCCCAAAAAAGGTGAGCAAAGCAGACAAGTTAAGGCGGATCTACTTGTTTGATATAATCTTTTTAACTCCCAGCCACACACAAAGTATTGTTTTTGCAGCACACACAGCCATTTATTATGATCTGATGTTCAATGCTTTGAAGGCCACTGAACATTTAAGTCAGACAGACTGCTTGGAACTGGACCGTGACCTTGGGTGCTTCAGGGAAGGCAGATCATAAAGGCTCTTTGGAAAGAGGGTTCAGAGTTCACAGAGCATGCTTGAGTATGATCTTCCTCAAGGGATACTCCCACTGCCGTCTTGGGTTCTCCAGCAACTTATCCCCTTTACTGAGGGAGTGACCGGAAATAGCATGCTGCAGCCCAAAGAAAAGAAGGGCCTGAACTCAAAGGGTGAAAAGTGAGAACAACATTCCTCTAATGAAGAGAGACAGGATAACATGCACGAAAGAAGTTCCCGCGTCTTCTGCACTCACTGGCATGTACTCTCATGCCCTCAGAGGGGCATGTGGAGATCTTGACTGGAGACATGCTTGTCATGGCCTATTAGGGAAGGGAAGAGGGAGAGTACAGGCGAGGCTTTGTTAGCTCTAAGAAGAGGCCAATTAGGATAGTAGTTGGGCCACTGCAGTGTTTTTTGTCTAGTGGAAGCCGTCATGTCCATGTTTAGCTGCAACCATGTTGATAGAGGAGTGAATAAATAATTACCAATAATGAACCAAAGAAGGTGGTTTAAGAAATCCATAACTTAGAGTGAGGAAAAGAAACAGTCTGATGGATTAAGATCACTAGAAAAAGAATAGATGCTAACATTGTCTTGCAATGCTTCACTTATACATGTTTTTTTTTTTTTTTAAACAACTGTTTGTGTTTACTGATTTTCAGACTCTCAATCATATAGGAGTGATACTCCCTCCACTACAGATGTACCGGACTCACAACTCCATAATTCAAAGAAAGAAGAGCCATCTTCTCCAGCAGTCCCAAATCCATCTGCAAGTTCTGACACGACACACTCCCTACAAACAGAGCAATCGAGTTTCAACCACATCAGTGGTCTGCTTGAACTGGGCATTGTCTGTTTACCAGGTACTTGATGAATGCTAAGCCCAGCACTGAACCCAATCATCTCTGCTACAGTAGTAGTCACACGACTTTCATGGTATTTTTCTTAAAAAATTATTTGATTTTGAGTCCATCAGGTGACATTAAAAACTCACCTTTGACCTCAGAAAAACTCAACACAAAATGATAACTCAGCAAGACCTTGACAAATACTTAGATTCCCCGTTATTGAGTGCCTTTGATTTGAGACAGAGCTCAGCAGAACTTTCATTTTGTCATTTGTCAAAGTGGGGATTTCAATTGAGTGTTCTGTTTGGAAAAAAAAAAATGTGATGAACTTTTGTTCTGTTCTGTAACTCATCAGGAAGCAGGGACAGGACAGGCAGAGCAGTGGTGGAGGTCCATTTGGGAAGAAAGGAGTGGAATTCCCCTCTTGTGACTGCCCAGAGTCTTTGTGAATTACTGCTCTACTTACACTCCATACCAAGGTACTGAAAACAATAGCAACAAGGTATCTCTATATCAAAACCTGTAATTGAGATATCTTTTTTTTTGGAGAAATCTAAGTCATGATAAGGTGTGAGTCATATTCATGTTGAGTATAGGGTGGATATTTCTTGAGTTTCTAAGCAGAAGAAGCTTTTGTTGTTAGCTTACTGGGAAGCTCCCATGCGTTTATATATAATGTAAGATCTGACCACAAGAGGGCAGCAGAGCACTATCTGAAACGTTTTCATGATCCAGATTCAAGAGTAAAGGGTTGGTGTTCAAGATAGGGTCCAAGGGCAATCTAGGATAGGGGGACCAGGGTCATCTCGGGGGCTGAAAGACGCTTTGCTCTGAGATTGTCAAAACTAGATTTGCAAATGTTAAGTTAAATCATGACATCACACTCACTTGGTCATTATAAATAAGTCTTTTGCTAAAAACAATTGTGTGTAGGCCTTTCGTATTTCAATGGAATGTTAATAGAAAAAGTGTCAAGCTCTTACGTGGAAAGAATACATTTATCAAAACACAATAATAACAAAATTCATGTTTGGAAGCTTGCAAAATATCCAATTTTAAGATCAGCTGGCAGCAGGGCTGACGAGTGCTGACCCTCTGACAGATTGTTGTCAACACTTGGCCCTGAGAGGTCAACTTACAAACACGCAGAAAGCACTGTTTGTTTATACTGGGAGTAATAGAGTCTTTGAAGTTCAAATAAAGTCATTTCACCAGATAGTTTGGCCTTGGCCTGTCCTCACTGAAGAGCCATACCAAAACACAGCGTAGCCAAGCAGGCTCCCAGCTGTCTGCTATGCAGAGTCTCGCTGGAATTAGCAGCCGTGTCTGATGAGGGCTCCTCCAAGAGTGAAGATAAAGGCCCTTAAGAGGAGGGCGTGAAAATGTGGAACAGGATGTGTGAAAGAAGAGAGTGTGGGTTTCAGAGAGAGAGAATAAAAGGGAAAAACAAGATTAGGGTTGGAAGAAGTTAGTAATTCTAGAAGTAATAAAGTGAACATGTTTAAATGCACAATAACAGTGATTGCTTTTGTAGGAAAGAAGTTCAAGAATTGGGAATGACGTTGGTCATCAATGCCAGGAAAAAGCCTCCCTCACTTCATTTCTACAAAGCTCTGCTGATGGCCCAGGTTACAAAAACAAACCTGCATGCACACGTCAGAATCAACATACTCACACACTCACCCACACCATGTCATCAGACTCACACAGGAAGAGAACAATAACAGGATTAGTCATGTGTTTCTGAAAATATAAAACATTGAACGGCGAGCTCAATTGAAGTTTGTGAAATATTTTGGTGTCAGACACATACTAAGGGCATTATTATTGTAGATCTTTTATTAATACAGGTGAAGATAAAGAGAGAGTTTGATTAAAGGGGACCAGCAATAGTGCAACATAAGTTAAATAATGAATATTTAAGTCGGTTCTGATTTTTTGTCTTTAATTTAATAAATCCCCTCTTCAGGAGCAAGCTCTCCATGCTGTCCACAGTATGGTGATGCTGGTAGATAAAGACACTTGTCCTCGACCTGAAAAACAGCCAGGAATACAGGTCAGAAATTATATTTCTTTACTGGAATTTTTTTTTACACATTTTCCCTGTTCTTAATTCGCCGTTGTGTCTCTCTGTAAGATGGACACAGTGTCATCCATGAAAGCCCTCAATAAGACAGTGGAAGCCTCACAGCTGACCTCTGACCTGGGAGGGACCTTCACTTACAGTCACACAGATTGGCTGCAGTTCCATCAGGTAAATGCACTGTCAGTCTGTGTTTAGAAACTTGCTGCAGCTGAGTTATCACAGCCCACCCTCGCTTTGCTTTACTGTGGAGTTTCCCCAGAACTGAAGTTTAACACACCCGTCTCAAACATTCATCTGTGAGTGAGTCAGGGGAGGATGTGGTCATAGTGAGAGAGTGCAAAATCCTACAAGAGCGATTTGTTAGTTTATTCACTGAATGCAAATATTACTGATCTTATAAAGGGGGTTTGTATTTAATCATTTTCATACCACCACCCTGATCTCTAACATTATAGGCTTAGATGCACTAAGGAGCAGGTCATGTACTGAGTAGATGATGTAAACAAATACAGGGTTAAAGAGTAATTTAACAGGAGCATCTTTATATCAGCCAGTTTACCACTTTGTATCCAGCATGTTGATTTAACCACACTGAACATAATAATAGTAATAACAACAACCGGCAACAGTAATAGTGTCATGAAAAATCCTTGGTATGTACAATAATGGCACAGTGTTCTTGTCCTCTGCACATTAGAGCACTGCCCTCCAGGTCAGCGTGAGACAGCAGAAGTGTGTTATGCAAAACCGGGGTTCTAATGCTGAGGTCAGCATCATAACTGGATGTAGAATAAATCTGAGGGCGGGGGGAGTACAAGAATGCAGACAAATGCAAAATGCTGTTGATTGACAGTTTTTAAAAATATGTGATGTGGGACAATTTTACTCTTTACGACCCCCCCCCCCCCCCCGAATGTAGAATACATTCAGAGATAAAGTAGGACAGAACATGCATCAAAGGAGAAACACTGGTGTATACAGTGGGCAGTCCTGTGGCCTGACTTCATGGTATCATGATATAGTTGTTAAGATGAGACGCTCCCTGCCATAGCTGGTAGCATACTGAGGTCTTGTCTTCTGTGCTTGTTGTCATCCCGAGGATAATAATCATAGTGACCTCTATATATGTGTAATAAGCATATCTCAATAGGTTTGCTCTTGGATATGTAGTGTTTCTTCACTTTAGAGTGCCAGGGTTTGTAACAAATATCACATTTGTTGTTAACTTCCACTTAATCATACATTTTAGAGGCTGCTGTCTTTCATGAATGACCTGCGGGGGGCAGACTGCTTGTTGCAGAAGGCCATCAAGAAGGTGGATGGCAGCAAAACAATGGACTCTGCACAGGTAAAATGAAATGAATGAGTGTTATGTTTATTCATTAGTGTGGGACGGGTCAGTCATGCTGATTTTTCTGTTTCTGCTACAGGAGGTGCAGCAATGCATCCATGAACAGAGGGCTTCAATGAAAGAGGTGCTGGAAGACACTCGACTGGTCACTCTGCAGAGGGAGGGAGGGGCTTCACTGGCCAGAATGAGAAAAGAGGAGTTCAGATTCCCACAGTCTGAGGACTACAGGTAACACATTATAAATAAGTCTAATTATCTTCCGAGTCTCTCCTTAGTCAGTGCGTTATGCAATATGAGGTTCAATAAGCAACCAGGAACATAATCATCAGTGTTGGTAAGTGGGCAGTAGTAGGTGGGCTTGAAGATTGTTCTTACATAGGAAATGATCACTTTATAATTGCTGATTGAACTACAGAAAAAGTCAGATAAAGGGAAGTTTTCATCCACCCTAACCTGCAATATTAACAAATCAGTTACATATTACAACACTGCCATGGATCCTTTATGAACATTGACATTGAGCTGAAGGCAGGAGCTGTCACACCACCCCACAAACTCCTGAAGAGCTGAGGTTTAGTTAAAAATGGTTTAGTTAAAAAAAATAGTAATGCCTCTCTCCATAGTAATAATAATAATAATACATTTTATTTAATGGCGCCTTTCAAGCCACCCAAGGTCGCCTTGGGTGGCTTACAGTGGATAAAAACAATACATTAGGTTAAAACCAAACATAAAAACAAACAAAAGACAGGTGTAGTGTGGAGTGAACAGTTACAGTGAGTATGCCAGTTTAAACAGGTGGGTTTTGAGTTGGGATTTAAAGGTGGAGATGGACTCTGACTGTCGTATGTGGGGGGGGAGGGAGTTCCAAAGTCTGGGTGCCGAGCAGCTGAAGGCTCGGGCACCCATGGTACTGAGGCGTGGTGTGGGGGTGACCAGCAGTCCAGCAGAGGTTGAGCGGAGGGTGCGTGAGGGGCTGTAGTGATGGAGGAGGTCGCAGAGGTAAGTGGGGGCTAGCTGGTGAAGAACTTTGTAAGTGAGGAGGAGGTTTTTGTAGTTGATGCGAAATTGTACAGGGAGCCAGTGAAGTTGAATGAGAATGGGGGTGATGTGATCAGATGATGTGGTGCGAGTAATGATCCGGGCGGCAGAGTTCTGGATGAGTTGCAGTCTGTTGATGAGTTTGGCGGGGAGTCCAGTGAGGAGGGCATTGCAATAGTCGATGCGGGAAGTGACAAATGAGTGAACTAGGATTTCGGTGCTGGACTGGGACAGTGATGGGCGGAGTCTAGAAATGTTACGGAGGTGGAAGAGGGCAGTCCGGGTGATGTTTCTAATGTGGGGAACAAATGAGAGGGTGCTGTCCAGAATGACGCCGAGGCTTTTGACTTGGGGGGAGAAGGGTACAGGGAAACCGTCGATGATGATGGGTGGTACTGGGGTGTGTTGTGAGTTGGTGAGGGTGGGTTTGGAACCGATGAGCAGGGCCTCGGTTTTGTTGCCGTTGAGTTTTAGGAAGTTCCTGCTCATCCAGTTCCGAATGTCTTCCATGCAGGTGATGAGGGAGGTGGGAGGGGTGGTGGCAGTGGGTTTGGAGGAGATGTAGACCTGTGTGTCGTCGGCGTAACAGTGAAAGTGGATCCCATGATGGCGGAGGATTGTGCCCAGAGGGAGGAGGTAGATGATGAAGAGTAATGGACCCAAGACTGACCCCTGGGGAACACCCAGTGAAACACCCGAACACCCAGACTTGTGGTCCCTTATTTGCACAAATTGTTGGCGGTCAGTGAGGTATGATGTGAACCAGCGGAGTGCAGCACCAGTGATCCCAATGCCAGCCAGGCGGTCCAGGAGTAATGTGTGGGAAATAGTGTCGAATGCTGCGCTGAGGTCGAGGAGGATGAGTATGGTCAGAAGTCCGGAGTCAGCTGCACAGAGGAGGTCATTGGTGATTTTGACTAGGGCTGTTTCAGTGCTGTGTTTTGGACGGAAACCGGATTGGAAGGGTTCATGGAGGTTGTTTGTGTTGAGGTGGGACTGTAGTTGAGCGGCAACCACCCTTTCAAGTGTTTTGGAGATGAAGGGGAGGTTGGAGATGGGCCGGTAGAGGTTGAGGTCAGTTGAGTCAGCGCCGGGTTTTTTCAGGATGGGAGTGATAGCAGCTAGTTTGAGAGTGGGGGGTACAATGCCAGTGGTGAGGGAGGAGTTAATTATATTGGTGATCATCGGAGAGATGGATGGCAGACAGGCTTTGACGAGGGAAGTGGGAAGAGGATCAAGCTGGCAGGTGGTGGTTTTAGCTTTGCGGATGAGTTCAGAGATGGTGTGATCCGATACTGGGGTGAAGTCAGAGAGGCAGCTGATGAGAGGTTGGCCAGCAGTGATCATCCAAGTTGGATCATTTGAGGAGGTGCAGGATGATGCCAGTTGTTGGTGAATGGTAGTGATTTTTGAGTTGAAGAAGTCCAGGAAAGCAGTGCACTGATCGGTGGATGTGTCTGGTGGGAGGATTTTAGGAGGCTGAATTAGGTGGCTGACCGTTGCAAAGAGGGTTCTGTTGCTGCCAGTACCAGTGTTGATGAGGTTGGAATAATATGAAGATTTGGCAGTAGTAAGCGCATTCTTATAGTGATGCAGGTGGTCCGAGTACATTTGGCTGTGAACGGTGAGTCCGGTTTTTTTGTACAGTCGCTCCAGTTGACGACCTGTGGCTTTGAGCTGGCGTAGGGCAGGGGTGAACCAGGGAGCAGTGTGATTGAAGGAGACTGAGCGTGTTTTCAGAGGAGCCATGGTCTGAAGGGCAGTGGAGAGACAGTTGTTATAGTGGGTCACCAAGTCAGAAGGGGAAGATGCTAGGGGAGGGCTGGGGTAGGAGATTTGTCGTGTTGATATGATTGATGTTTCTGAAGGAGATGGTCCGTTGTTCTTTGACTTTGTGAAGTTGGGTGTGAATGTCAAAAAGTACAGCTTTGTGGTCAGTAATGGGGAAGTCCATGATGTCAAGGTTGGTGGGGGTGATGTCAGTGCAGCAGATTAAGTCCAGTATGTGGCCTTTGTTATGAGTTGGGAGCTTTACATGTTGTGTGATTCCGAGACAGTCCAGGAGTGATGTGAAGTCGTTAGCTAAGGTGTTGGACGGATTGTCAATGTGTATGTTGAAATCGCCACATGGCACAAACAGATGTTAGTAGTGATGCAAATTCATTGAGGAACACGGTGGAGGGTTTTGGTGGCCTGTAGATGGTGACAATGATGGTGGGTTTTGGGCCTGTGATTTTTGCAGCTAAACATTCAAAGGAGGAATGGTGGGGGATAGTGACAGCAGTGACTTTGATGTTGTCGCGGTGAAGGAGAGCGAGACCTCCCCCCCTCCCTGTGGCACGGGGTTTACTGATAAAGGAGAAGCCCGGTGGAACAGCCTCATTTAGCTGGGAAAAGTCGTTTGGCTGTTGCCAAGTCTCAGTGAGGCATAAAATGTCCAGTTTACGGTCAGCAATAAAGTCAGCGATCAGCAGAGCCTTGTTACTAAGGAATCTAATGTTCAGCAGACAGAGTTTCAGACAGGTGAGTGGTGTGTATGTGGTTGCTTTGAGCAGAGAAGACAGTAGGTTGTGATTGACAGGACGGGTAGTGCGGCGGGGGGGGGGCGGGGCTCAGTAGACCAAAAGGAGCGGATGTTTGTGTTGCTGTTGTGTTGACTGTACTGAAAGTTCCGTTGAGAGCCTTTGTGGATGTGTCGTTTGAGAATGTAGTGGTGTTGTGCAGTCTGTGGCGGAGCGGCCCTGGAGAAGGTCCGTAGATGTAACATCTCTGTTACTGTCGATAGGGCAATGGAGGGTGGGTGGTGAACTGATTTGACCCTTTTTTCGGTTCTGACTGGGATGATATGTGGAATAAAGTCAGGAGCATGAAGTGAGACAGGGGCGTGGCTGTTCCGGCATACAGACAGATAGTGTACTTGACATTAAATGAAAATGAGTTATATTCATGTCTGGTGTTATATGTGTCAGACTTTACTGTTATTGGTTGCAGAGATGCTCTGGAGTCAGTGACCAGTCTGTATAACCAGGTGGAGGAGAAGCTCCACACGCTGGTGATGAGATCGAACGAGTCTCTGCAGCAGCTGGAGTTCCTCTTCAGACTCAGAGATATGGAGGCCAAAATAAGCACGGTACAACTACATTCAGCTACAGTACAGCACTGTATATGAAAATATGTGTTGAACAGCTGAGATCCATTGGCTTGGTTGATCTAAAAAAGCTCGCCAAGATATAATCCAACATTGCATAATTCTATTTTCTATCTTTCAGGCGGGGATGTGGTTTAATACAGAGGGTGAACAGAGACTTAAGGACTCTTATGAAACAGATGATACTCTGGTATTCACTGAAAAGGCCTTGCAGCAGTTTGATCTGTTTCTTAAAGAGTCTAAGGTACTAGAGCAATATTACAAAAAACATAAAAAAGAGAACATTTGCACCAATTTGGAAATATGTATTTCTAAACTTAACAATAAAATCTCTTGGATTTGTTTTCCTTGGTCACAGGAGAAGCAGCAGCAAGCCTTGACCCTAGTGACGGATGCAGAGGGAACAGTTGCCATGAGTGAATCCAGTCCTGCAGTCGATATTTTTCGGACCCTTATCAGCACTTTCAAATCCAACATGGATGATTTTATGTTGCGGGCAGAACAGAGATTCAAAGATCTGAACACACTGGTGCATGTACACCACTTCTGTGCACAGGTTTGTGCTCTGTATTTGCTTCACATGTTCTCAATAATCATACATTCCATGTTTACAACTGTTATTTCATTCTTATGCCCTTTGTCTACATATTTCTGACTGATTTTTGCAAACTTTTAATTCCAATTTGGTAAAAATCTTTCTTTCTCTCTCTTAAGGCTTCTGCTCTGGCCAAAGAATGCAGTGCTTTTCTGGAGAAGGTCGAGCCGGGGTGTTACCCCGCTCAGACACTGAGCACACTCCAGATGTATGAGGAGAGATTAGGTGATGAATTCTCCACCCCACACTTCCAGGCAGTGAAAGCTAAGGCCGCTGCCGTGGGATCGGGGGCCTCAGGGGGGATAAGAGTGTGGAATGCAGCCTGGGTCTTTTGCCAAGAAGTCAGACAGCGTCTTGAGGAGATGCAGAAGAATAAGAAAGGCATGGATAAGAACCAGATCCAACAGACCACAGCTGTAAATCCTCAAGGGAAAGATGAGGGGGCTGAGAAGATGGAGAAAAGGAGAGAGGTGGTGGAGGACGTATGCTCTGTGACCGAGCAGCTAACTTCTCAGACAGAGGCCGATATCTCAGATAGAGAAAGAATGACCACCACTGCTGAATCAATCGACCACTGTTCAAAACCTGACTTGAGAGGGAGTGGAGACGAAGAATCCCAAAAACAGAAATCACCCAAATCACCAGTCGAAAAGGATCAAATGTCTCCTATTTCTCCACAAACAAACTACTGGAGTGCAGACATCAAACAGAAGCCAAGGGAGCACCTCAGTGAGGCAGATCTGACGAGTGCAGACTCAGCTGAAGGGGGCAATGATTTTCCAGCACACCAACCTTTGGGTCGTTCCCGGAGCGAAGGCTCATGTGTGATCTCTCACTTGTCGATTCTTTCTGGCTTTTTACCGTTGAATGTAAGACACAAACACTGTCAGATCAGGACACCACCACTGGAACCAAATCTGCAGCTCATCCAAAATCTGCCCGCTTCCCAGAACGAGAGTTTACCGTCAGGGAACCTGAGCTGGGAGTCAAAAAGAGACAGCAGTGAGGAGGCGGGTGATGGATGTAAAGACCTGGGCTCGAAAGACTTAAAGTCCCAAGAGACATTACTCACGCCAACAGAGAATAATGGCGACAATGTTTTGTAAGTAATACACTCCCCTTTTTGTTGTAATCCAAAGTTCAGTTAGATGCTGTTCAGAACTACACATTACAAAGGTTTCACTCGTGAATGGCACAGTTGTTTCGTGGTTACACAATAACATTCCCACCCAACAAAGATATCATGTAAAACAGTATAAAATGGAGCTCATCTTCAACCAAATAACTTATTTTACATTTGTGCGTTTCCTACTTTCCTTTCCTTCAGGAAACTGCGGAGGATCATGGAGGAGCTTCTGTCCACAGAGAGGGAGTACGTGAAGGCTCTGGGTTACGTTCGAGAGCACTACTTTCCCGAGCTGGAGAGGGTGGACGTTCCTCAGGACCTCAGGGGCCAGAGGGGGAGCATCTTTGGTAACTTAGAAAAACTCCACGACTTCCACCGGCATCATTTTCTGAATGAGTTGGAGAGCAGTGTGATTGAGCCCTTCAGAGTGGGACGCTGCTTTCTGAGACATGTGGGTACAACGCTTGATATGGCCTTGGGTCTGCGAGTATGTGTTTTTCATAACCTGTGCAGCTGTTGTTTCCATGACAAAAGGTTTTGTCTGATGTCAGCATCTGTACTTTAGACTAACACAGATATGTTGTGGCCAACTCATGTTGTTAACAAAAGCTCTTCCAGATGTTTAATGACTGTGATTTCATCAGCATCCCAGGAATCCTTGAACAGATTCTGTTATCACACTGCCGTGTTGTCTGCACTTCATTATGACAATGCATGTTTGTGTTGTTGCGATAAACATGTTTTCTTCATCCCTTTCATTTCAGAGGGAGAGTTTTGCTTTGTATGCCCTTTACAGCAAGAACAAACCACAGTCTGACAGTCTTCTCATCAATCATGGACAGGCTTTCTTCAAGGTGAGAACCATTTCCAGCCTCCCTTTGCTCTCCTTTTAGTCCTCCTCTTAAAACCACATCACAAACTTTTTAAATCACTTTCTTTTTAACTTGTTTTTTTTTCTCCCAATAATGCATTTCTGCTCACCACTTATACTCTTAATGGATTACTGCACTGCACACCCTCGTAAAAGCAGTTTGTTTTCCAACTCAGCCTGGTGCAGGCTAAAACTGTGACCTGTCTCTTCTCCTCATCCATCAGCAAAAGCAGCAGAAGCTGGGGGACAAGATGGATCTGTGGTCATATCTGCTGAAGCCTGTGCAGCGGATCAGTAAGTACAGCCTGCTGCTGCATGACATGATGAGGGAGTGTGGACCCGGACAAACCAGAGAGCTAGCTGAGGTCAAGGCCGCTCTGGAGGTCATCAATTTCCAGCTTCGCCATGGCAACAACCTGCTAGCAATGGACGCCATCCAACAGTGTGATGTAAGTTTGTTTTGTTTAACCAAACCTTGAAATATAGGAGGATTGCTTGTTTTATATACAGCTCATATATACTGTGTACATTGCATGTAATGTAGAATGGTTAGAATGAATGATAAGTCTCACATCCAGCTGAGCAACACATCTAGAAACTCTCCGGTGATAAGAAAAGCTGAGTTGAGGAATGGGTACAAACAAGACATCCTTCATAAAAGGATGATGAGTCAAGTGAGGAGTAAAACTTCTATATGAATATTTGACATTGAATTTGTTTATTCATCATTATCCATCTGGGATAGGATTGAAGAGTAGAGCCAAAGAGTGTTTTATTTTATTTCAAATTTTTTTCATGATGTGGAGTGTTAGTGGGATGATTGTGGGCTAGAGTTCTTAGACTTACGATGATGATTATGGGAATAAAGCTGAAGTTGTGATGGCTGTTCAATAAACTTTAAGATGTTCCTTTCACTTGAAGAAGCCCATTTTGAAGATAAATTTTCCTTGTAAATTTTCTTCTTTTTTTTTTGATAACCATTCAGACTCAACATACTGTACCAGTTTCAGTGAAGTATTGTTTTGTGACCTGCAGGTGAACTTGAAGGAGCAGGGTCAAGTCATACGTCAGGACGAGTTCTTGGTAACGTTCAGGAAGAAGAAATGTTTCCGCCACATTTTCCTCTTTCAAGAACTCATCCTCTTTAGCAAGACCAGGAGGACGAATGTAGGAAATGACACATATATCTACAAACAGTCATTCAAGGTACACATATTACTACATACTTAGTCATATTTGGAGTTCTAAGTAACAAATGTGCATCAATGAATGTGAATGTGAATGCAGCAGAAAAGAAGCCCCAGTACTACAGCTACCACAGCCTATTACAACAAGTCAGTACACGATGACTTCCTACATACGTATGCATAATGATGCAACTGTCAATTACTCTGGTCTGCTGTCTTTACTCATCATGTACAAAAAAAAATTACTTTTCCATTCTTTGTCACAATTTGAAGTTTAAATCATTTAAAAAAACATGAGCCGAGAACTGGCTTCTTTGACCTTTGACCTCATTACAAACATTAGATTAACTTTTACAAAACTGAAATCAAAGGAAACCAAACATAGTACTTCTTTGACTACTGACTTCTCCACAAGAGACTGAGGGTATGGATGAGACAAACACATATAGGACATTTATAAAACAATAACACCATCAGCTTCATAAAGCACTTCCAGTCACAGAAAGCTAATAGCAACGTGGCCTTGGCTCCATTTGTAATATTTCACTGTACTCATGATGGCTGTTCTATCAATGATTATTTTTTTTTGTAATATTTATGGGCCTCCTGATTTATGGGCCTCCACTTGAGGGTCTCAATAACAAAAGTGACAATAGTGTGTTTGTCTTTGTTTATATTTAGACATCAGATGTAGGCATGACCCAAAACAGCGGGGACAGTGGCCTGTGCTTTGAGATCTGGTTCAGGAAGAGGAAAACACAGGACACATACACACTGCAGGCCTTGAGCCGAGAGGTGAAGGAGGCCTGGACCAAAGACCTGGAGCGGATCCTGTGGGAGCAGGCAGTACACAACAGAGGTACTGACAAATACACACTTAACACTTAAAAACGTACAGACTCTATGACTCCTGAATAAATATAATAAATAAATATAAATATAAATATCCACTAAATATAAATATAAATATGTACAATGTCTCTATCTGCAGACATGACTATGTTTAGCAACTCCTGCGAACAGATAATGGTAGAAGAAAGAAGTTTCGATTCATAAGTTTTGACTGGACCTGTTTGATAAATCTGGATAGAGACTACTTTGAAAGAAATACACATGTTTTTGTCTTTAAAAAGACAGCTACAGTTCCTCATTCATTTTTTCTTTAAATTCATGTCACATCTGAAATGTGATATATTTTCAAGCTCATGATTTTGTGCGTATTTATTTTTAGAGGTCCGTATGCAGGAGAGGGTCTTCATGGGGATTGGGAACAAGCCTTTCATGGATATCAAGCCCAGTGATGCAGCGATCCATGACAGAGCCGTCAACTATGTACAGATGGGAAGAGGTCAAACTTCTCTATTTAATTATTCTTTACTTGCATTGTACTGGCCTGTAGAGGTGATTGTATATCCCACGTTAGCTTTTTCCGTGTGTCTTACTTCCTCTCCTCAAACATATTCTCACCTGGTTTACGCAGAAAACAAGGTGCAGTCCCCTGCAGGATCATGTGCTTCACAGGAAAAGCTTCTTGGAGGACGCCCGATGTCTGTTGGTTCTGTGAGCACTTCATCTTCCTCTTCTTCCTCTGGGAGGGGTTCCATGTCCCCTGTGGGGTACCTGTGTGAGTCAAAAAGGAGGGCTGTTTCAGGGGGCCTGGGAGGATACGGATCACCTCCTGGAGTTTTAGAGGAGGACGACCTGGACCATGAGAGTGGGAGTCACAACCTACTGTGTAAGTTTAGTTATAATTAAATATTTTCTACTGTTGTATACGGCCAAAAGGTTATTACATTTTTTTTTTTCAAATAAACCAGAAGATAAGGTGCAATGCTAGAATCAATACACCAAACTTTCCATGATACTGTTCTGTGATATTAACAGCTCCATTACAACTTCATTGAAGTCACTGCATGTCATGTTCTAAGCCAAAACACACTTCCTCAGATTTGGTTCTCTGTGACAGGGTCCAAGATGATTGTTCAGAAGTCTGGGTCATGGATTATTCAATGGCGTCCAAAAACATTTAAAGAGTATTTTGGTCTCAATAGGGCCTGTTGATCATCCATCCCTCCTATCATTGTTCTTTGTTTAATTAAGCCTTATCTTTTTTTCAGTGGACAGCTCTGAGTCGTCAGGAGAGAGTGTAAGCAACTTCAGCAGCTCCAGTCACCACTCTGCTGTGGGAGGAGAAGTTGAGGACGCCTCCACAATCACTGTGAAGGAGGCAGCAGCTGCTGAAGCAGCTGAAGTCATCCACAAACCAAGAGCTCTGGCAGGATCCCAAGGAAAAAAACCACCACCAGTTGCACTCAAACCCAAACCACAGCACCAGACGGATGTGCCCTATGGCAAGGTGCAGCAAAAAGTCAGTTACCATTAAGTGAATGATTGTTTATATGGTAAAACAATAGAAAAGCAAAGTATTGCATCCTTAAAATAAATTACTCACAGATTCCATCATTACTGCCACATTAAACAGTGTCTGACATTTTTTGGATGAGTTTGTTCTTGGATGATGATTTTCTTCTGCTGCGCTTCAATATTAAATAAAACAAAATGCATGAATTTTCATAGGCTCAGAACACCAGTGTTGGAAAATCCACTGAAGTTTGACCTGTGAGATACGGTACAATGTAAGTAGCCTACAGTGCAATTATTGATTATACATCTTTTACACCTTTTTTATTTTATGTGTGTGTGTGTATGTATATATATATATATATATAGTATGTGGTTTTAAGTGTATATTAATAGCCACTATAAAAGTTAGCTGATAAATTGTTGTTGTTTTTTTTTTTCTTACAGATTTTTAGGGTCTTGAGTGCTATTTTCGTGTCACCATTGAAGATCTAACCAGCTGTTACTGTAATCCATTTCCACTATGTAAATATATGTTCTGTTTAATCTCACCACTTAAACAATAGGTCGGAAACATTTCTAAAAAAATGTACTGTACTTTGAACTTATACTTGTGTTGAGCTTTTCTGTGCCTACCTGACATGGCTTATTTTAGAGAATACTGAGTGCTCATGCAAAGGACTCTAGAGACATTAAAGACTGTAAGTCATAACTAATGCTAAATGCTGAAGTTGTTATAACATGGTGCTAAAGAAAACAAACAGACTGTAATGACTTTACCTGATCCCAAAGGAGTTTCATCAAGTCTGTGAAGCGTTAAGTCATAAACGATAAACATCATAATGCCATCTTTTATGTCTTACATATGTTTCCTTTTCTTCAGATTTGTAAAACATAATAACAATATATGTCTTACTTATGACCTCTACAATGAAATACATTCACTCTGTTTTTTCTTTTGATTAACCGCTGTGTACGGATGAATATGTTACTGGTATGCAGATACTGATCTATGTAACAGTTCTTTGGATTTGGATTTCAAATACAGAATATTTGAAGTGATGATGAATATGTTGTCTTTTATTTGCAACTTCACGTTTTTGTATCAGCAGTAAACTAAACCCACATATTAAAAATCACATCAGAACGATAAAAACTTTGATATTTTTGGCAGATTTCATTTGTATTTGAATCAACTATAGGTGCACTAAAAGTAATCTGAGCTTTACTGTCTAATAATAGCATCTAGTATGTAATCGTTTAGAAACTATTGTAAACAGACAGACAGATAGTATGAGCATGTTTCACTGACCTGCTCTGAACAGGTTCCTCCCTTCATGGCAAAGACTGTGATTTATGCAATAGAGAGAAAAAACAATTATACTTCCTTTAACTAGCTTAAAAAAACTTTTTCTGGAAAATACTTTGGCCAACTATATACTTGTGAATCATGGTGTTATTCAGTGAAAGAATGAATTCCTATTGTTCATCACATTAAGGATCTATTTCGTACATATTGTGTTGTAATTGTTTCCTGTATTTATCTTTATTAACCTTCATTAAGGTTCATTAAGAGTCACGACTGTTTATCACCCTTTTTCAGTCACTGTGATTCTAAAGCTGACATTTTGTCTCCAGGATCCACACATTCATTATTTACTCTGTCAGTGATGGATGTACCGCAGCTCAAGCCTGGCAAAGGCACTTGGTCATTTCCACTGTGTGGGTTTGGAGAGAGTTCTGTTAATCACTGAAATCACATTCCTGATGTAATGCCCTGTGCAAGAGCCAAGACTTATGATTGTGGTTAATACTAGCTGCCTGGAGTGATTTAAATCATATGACTGGCATTGTCGTCTACTTTGAATGACATTGTTGTAATTACAAATTCATTATTGACTTCAGCGTATTCTGGAGTTTAATTGGAACTTGATGTCATCGTTGAAACATGATATTGAGCTCAGGACAAATCTGTAGCAAACCTTTTAACAAGGAAAGGGAAAAAAAGTTTAGCTTTGACTCAAAGATTTTGAACAATTTGTCCTTCTTTGTGAGTTGAACTGAGCATGTCTTTACCTCACAATGCATCATTGCAGATTCTTTGTGATGCAGCAGGTTTGAAGCTGTCTAAAACAGTCCTTTAAGAATAATTTACACAATCACACTAGGATACATACGTCAGCAGATAGACCTTAAAGGTTGATGTTCTATATTTATACTGTTCTGTTGTCAAAAAATGCCCCCATAAAACCCCCAACAACCATCGTGTATATATACTTACACCTCACCACAGTTTTGTTCTTCCCTGAGCTTTCTGTGACCCTCATTTCTGAGCTCATTCCAGTTGCAAATGTTAATTTCTGTAAAATGAGTTGAGCAAATTGTTTTCTACAACATCTGGGTACTGACGTTGATTCAAAAGTAACTTAGCAATACCAACTACAACTCTGGTGTTAACCTTATTGAAGGAACATGTCAACCAGTGACAACAAAATAATGATCAAAAATTAAGTATCCTATATGACTTAAGTCAATAAAACCTTAGTTTAATCTATTTCTGCCCAACCCAGTTTTCTTAATTAATTATATCAAAGAAAAACGACTTGTTGCCCTATCTAATACACCGATGCTCATGTATTAACTACATGTTGTTGTTTTTTTGTTTAAACGTTTTCATTAATCATTAGAAGCCGCAATTTATAGTTAAATAAACTCTACAACACATTACACATACATAGACTATAGTCTGGCTCACTGTTAAAACACAGAGTCAACAGTTCAGATGAGGTAACTTTTTCTTTGGAAAACAACGCCATCGTAAACGCGTCACATCTCTGACGTACAGTGTGTAATAATGCTCACTTGAAGACGTCCAGTCAGTTACAGTAAGATAGGCGCGCTCACACACACACACACATACACACACACACACACACACACACACACACACACACACACACACGCACACACGGTTAGGGGGAGGGTCGCGTCACGCCCAGCATCAGACCGACTGGCACGAGGCAGACTACAAATAAGACCGAGATAATTCCGACGAGGGATACATCAATCCACTCTGGCCACGAGATCTGAAAACACAGTTTAGACGAAGAACAAAGCAGCAGTCATGGCTCAAGGTAAGCTTTATTGTCACTCTATTCTTAAATGTAACCCCTGTGAAGCTGCTTAAAGTAATTCATCAACAAGTGGAAACAATTTAAGAGCACATCTGGATAAAGATGCCGGCAGAGTGTTTTGAGTTGATGTTTTCTTCCAAACATTTTATTTATATGGGCTTTGTATTGATGTCACTTTAAATGTAGTTCACTTGATGTGCTTTTTGGCTTTTACTTTTTGCAGTTAAAGATGACCAAAGGCAAACTTTTACATAGTCACGGAGTAGAATGAACCAAACTTTGTGATTTATCGCAGCATGCACGGCCTGTGTTTTCTGGTTTCAGTGCTGCAGGAGTTTGTAAGGCTTTCATCAGAGACCTGAAGGCTGATTTATCTCAAAAAATGTTTCACCCTGGTGTCTGAGAACATGATTGTTGCTCTGGCCCCCTGTGACACCTATAATAGAAGCTGAGAGCAGCTGGAGGCTCCACTTATAAACTACTGCTGCATTTATAGGCACAGGAGGCACCTTTCAAACAGTCCTTGTAAAGTCATTCCAGTCGGCCCAAAGCAGTCAAAAAGTCGAAGATTGCATTGTATCACCACTGAAGGATTGAAATTGTTGTTAACCTGTGTGCACAAGAAAAATGTGCAGCTTAAAAAAAACGGAGACAGGTTGTTGAAAATGAGATTCTTTGGTATGAAAGGCCCACAGCTTCAACTTGTAGAGTGTATTTAATGAATGATGGATTATTCTGAAGTTATTAAAGAAATACATTTGCCTGTTTAGTAACTAATAAATGTTAGTAAGATTTGCGTTGCAGCTGCTACACACTAAACGCACAGAATTGTTTTAAAAAAAAAAAAAAATACATATGATGTGTTTGCTGTACACAGAGCATTCAGTTGAAAAAGTGAGCATCGTATGTGAAGTCAGCATGGGCGTTACCTACATGACTGAACTCTTTTCATGTCTGAATAGAGTTTGTGTATTTATTTTTTTCCAAAGGATTAAAATTTGTGTTTACTGTACTGGCTACTCACCACATAAAAAAACAGCGCGATGTTATTTAGATTTCCTTAAAAGGCTATTTCTTGCCTGGTGCTGTTTACTGAGACAATCCTCTGCAGTGTGGGTCATGGTAAAAAGGCGTGCACAGTATGCAAGGGTTAGAGAAGAAGTCAGGGTTAAGGCCAAGGAATCTCTGCCCATTAATTTTCTTTGAGGGAGTTGGGCTACTACAAATAATGTGACTGTGCCTAATAAACCGCCCACTGAAGGTGCAATGCATTATGTCTGGCTATAGAGCACACATGTTCAACATCTGCCAGAACGTTAAAAAAAAACAAACCCTACATGGTGTTGCACCAGGGTTTGGGAAAGAAATCAAAATACTTAATTTTTTGACACTTTTGATTCCACAAAAAGGTCCCAAATTGCAGCTGACATGATTATGTTAGTTTCCCACAGCACCATTACTGGGTTTTTTGCTGGGTTTTTTTTGGGGGGGGCACAGGGACACACATTGTTCTTCCCTATAATTGGTTTCATATTCTATAGGTTCAGGATGAGGATACACTTTATTGGACTTTTTCACCTTGCATCGATAGTTCTCTAAAATATTTTTCTTTTAAACAGGAAAAGTTAAAGAACATTTTTCTTCTCGGACCCTAGCCTTACATTACATCATAATATTCTTGCCAATACTTTAAAGGCAGCTGTGTTTGAAAGAATGGCTGATATTTTATTAGGTCTTTTTACTTCTAACAACCAACCCACCACACAGCAAACCCCTTGTAATCCTCTGACTACTATCTGCAGCTGTCCTAGAATAGGGAGCAGGATCTTTTTTAAGGCATTTGACCCAATTGGTAACACTCACTTGTGTTAAATTGGAAACAGGACGGGGGTCAAGATCAGTAAAAAAAGATCAGAGGAGTGGTCTCTCATGGACTTCATGTAAAACAGCAGGAAGTATTTATTTGCTCAAGTCAAGTTAAGCCGTCAGATCAGCACCTCAAGCTCTTGTCTCCAGCTTTTTCTTAACACTGAGGACTAATCATTTGGGAGAGGTCAACATGTCATAGAGCGGCAGAATGAGGACCATGTATGCATTGTGTAAGAGGGACCCTCATTTTCCCTACTAACAGGAAATCCAAGGGTGGGATTCATTAGTCACAACTCGCCCCGGAGAGAAGGTGTGGTTTTGTGTTTGCACACTTCACAGGGAGTGACTTTCTGTATGTGTTTACATCCTGTTCAATCCACACAAAGTGTCAAGAAACAACATTATCTTACAACTCATGGGTGTGCAAACTGGCAGTTTTCTACCACAGAATTTGTAATAGCTTCCGAGACCTAATACAATGTATGTAAACAGACCTTAAAATAATCCTGGAACATCAAGTCAATATAAAAGTGTGCTTTTTCCAACAAGGTAGGAAAGTGGTTCACTTCTGCAAATATAATAAACACATTTAAAGACACAACATAAAGAAAACAAGACTCTTGTTAGCTGTTTAAATGACAACCAGGCTGCTATAAAAAACAGCTAATTGTAATTGTGGGACCATGTACATTCTTTTATATATCCTGTGTGTTATACAGAGCTTTATGTTTACAATGCACACAGCAACAAGACAATATAGTGGCATTTGAAGTTCCCCACAAACATATACTTTATCAAACGGTTAAATTTAATCCAGAACCAAGAATACTTTTGGAGAGTTTAAAAATAAATGTATGTTTCCAAGGTTTTAATGAGGGTAGGCCTCATGTTTTGTTGTATGGCTAATTTGCAATGGTATGTAGCATTTTATGCATCTGTTGTTTAAAACCTCAGATATAGAAAACTCCTCTGTTAAAAAAGCTGGACTATAATGACTTGTAATCCACAAAAATGTGGTCATGTTAAGACAGAAGTAAATTATTTGTCTCTGTCCATGACATTATTACTATTACTTTTTTTTTCTAAAGTCAGGTGCCATTGGCTCCTCTTTTATGAAGTGATGTTTAAAGTTGATTCTTTTTTTCCTCTCTGTGAAGCTCTGGACATCGATCGCTGGAACCTGGAGTGTGAGTTCAACAACATGGACCACCGCACTGATCTCAACGGAATAGATCGTCTCATTGTGAGGAGAGGCCAACCGTTCACCATCAGCCTGTACCTTCGCTCTGGAGACTACCAACCAGAAGTCAGCTCTCTTGACTTTGTTGCAGAAACAGGTATTTTATCTTCTTTACATTTCCCCCCCGAAACAACATTTATATTGACTTTGAAGAACTACATAGCTTAATTTATAAACTCTATTTTCTAAACGGGAAAGTCTTACATTTGACTGATATAATAACAGACATCCAAACTGCAAGCAGTCGGGGAAAGTGAATGAACTCAACATTCCTGATGTGATAAACGTATATGATCCCATAAAGAACAAGAGTCACTAAGAAAAATATTGTGGTTGTTTCCTCTCAATCAGGATGTTGGGGTCATCCTGCTGGAGCGACTTTGTTTTTGTGATGACTTAATTTTTCTTTGCTACCTATTATTATTTCAAAGATGAGAAAGGAGCGGAAATGGTGCTGGAAAGAAAACAAAATTGCCCTTTCCATTGTGGTCTGTGATGCCGCTGCTGGATTTTACAATGAGCACACTTACAGAAGCTGTGTACAAAGGTTGAGTGGGCTCAGTTGTTGTAGTTGTTTTTTATGCTGGTGTTAATGGAAGTTTGGCTCCACGGGTTCTTTTTGAACACATTTGCCTTCAGAAAACTCTTGAAAACACTTGTATCTTTTTTCAGTTACTATTTGTATAAACTTCTTCAGTTGATTACAATACAACAGCTGTTATTCACACTAATATCCAAATATTTAAACAGGAAATACTGCTTGCCAACAGGAAAGCCTGTGTATGATCGGATCATAGATGACATTAAAAACCCTTAGAGTCAAGTGTTTTTTAATGGATTAAAGGAGGAACTTCGGTCCCACTCAGTAAGATTGAAGTGATATAACCCACTGCTCTTGGTTTAGTTTGGCTGTGCACAGTGGAAGATTCAAAGGAAGTTAGTTTGTGCACTGAGGTGAATAGTTTAGGAGGCTTACCAGAAAAAAGAGAAGATCTGTACTTTGTTACTCAGAGGAGCTTGACTCCAAATCAGTTTGATCATAATTAGGCACCATTAAACAGTCGATGCATGAGAAGAGATTCCTGAGATGCCTGAACTAAATTTAGGCTCAATCTGGAACAGAATTAAAATGTACCCTGTGACTTTCCATTCCCCAGATGCAAATGTCTCACAAAAGTCTTTTCCCACACAAAGTGCTGAGACTCTAACTGTACTGACTGTTTCATTCAGGTCCTCAACCTTCTGAGAAGTACGGCACCAGGGCCTCCTTCGGTCTCTCTTTCCACATTGACACTTCCTGCTGGAGCGCTGCGATCACAAGCCCCCCCGGCGACATGGTGGCGCTGTCTGTCTGCTCAGCCCCAGATGCACCCATAGGCCGCTACACCCTGACCCTGGGCCGATCTGGGCGTATTGAGTTTATCCTGCTCTTTAACCCCTGGTGCCAAGGTGTGTAAACAGAGCATACATCAAGCTGTCATGTCATGGACTCTTTGGGATTCTGAGTAGCTATCTTAAGCGTTGATGATCATGTTTCCTTCAGGAGTGTGTTCATCACAGGAGCTATTCAGTCTGAAATCTTTATCGAAAACAAAGGCAGTATTTAAGTTGTAAAATCCTCTTCTAGCCCCTCAAAAGGTTGATGACAGTATGCTTTTTGATTAATCACTCCAAAAGGATAAACATGACATATTGAGCTGGTAGTTGTGATTATTTGACTTTATTTTTGACAAAGAGTAACTACTTCCAAAAGTCTTGTTGCCTGTTTAACATTACATATCATACCTTAAAAGTGTCAGATAAATCAAAATACAAAGAATGAACTCCAGATTTACTAAAGGTTTGTGTATCTTAAAACATGTGCAAACTTGATACCACCAGCAAAAAATGTGCTTTTTGATCTACTAACAGCGTGCAGTGACGATTGCGTCTTTCATATGAGCAAAATAACACGTATTGTCCAAATAGTACGTTTGCCTTAATGAATATGCAAAGTGAGGTGTTTCTGCCCCAGCGTGCAAAATACTGAGAGGAGAAAATGCGATTTACCAAGCCAGGCAAAAATTGCAGCAATTTCGATGGAGCCTGAATTTAACAAATTTGAAAGGAACGTGCTAATCCAGGAGCCCAGAGTTATGCTCAACAGGCTGCAGTTAGGAGGAGACATAGGCTCAATAAAAGAAGGCTTAAAGATCATGTTTGTTCCCCCCACACATGTTAACATGGTTTAATGACAGAAAAATAAATGATATACATTTATCTTTGATTTTGCTTCAATAATAGTGAACCAAGAGAAACACCATGATAAATTAATGTAAATGAACGTTCACAGCCATGTCATCCTAATGAATTGCCACATTGACACTTGTGCCTAAATTGCGAGTGAATGTGCAATTTACTACTCTTTGGGATCTCAGTAAATCAGGCCTTAAGTGTTTTTTTTAGTTTCTGAGAAATAAGAACACAGACAATATTTATCCATCTTATTCCCGTAAGAGGAGATTTATCATATTGTTTGTGATGTCTCTTGGCAACAGGAGATGCAGTGTACATGGACGATGAGCAGAGTTTGGCAGAATATGTGTTATCTCAGGATGGAATCATCTTTCGAGGCAACTACAAACATCCCATACCAACTCCATGGAACTTTGGCCAGGTACCAACACCAACACTATCAGCACGGCCTTATCTATTACACATAATGTAATCTACCAGAGGAGCCAACATTGTCCAGGGTGAAAGAGTTTGATTCACACTTATTCTGATAAGACAAACATGATTTATGGTGTTTTAACCCAGACACACTGTAAATTCTGAACATTAGACACTGAAATTAACTGGGATATTTATATCTGACAGCGGACAGATAAAGTGAATGGAGCCCTTCCTGTGAAATGTGATACGGTTTGATTAGCCTGGCTTTAGCGGTGCATAACTCATGCAGCTGTTGAGCATTACAGTGTGGTCTTTGCACCTGTTTCTTCTGGAATATCTTCACTAGACAATTAACATTGGCGTTAACATACAATTTATTTTCTACCTCTATCACGATAACTGACAACCAATCACCAACAATACCGGTCTTTTTTGCATCCAGTTTGAAAGTGGAATCCTGGATGTGTGTCTGAGGGTTCTCGATATGAATCCTAAATGTCTGAAGAATCCTGGAAAAGACTGCTCAGGGAGGAGAAATCCCATTTATGTCTCCAGAGTGCTCAGTGCCATGGTAAGTCAGGCTAATTTTAGGCCACTCCATCCCCTTTTTTGTAAGAAAGAGAAGTTTAAAAAGAGTGTTGTTTTTTTTTGACTCTCCTACCCTGCACTCCTCCCCTTTGCCTGTGTAGGTGAACTGTAATGATGACAAAGGTGTCGTGCTGGGAAAATGGTCAGATGGCTACGAAGGTGGTGTCAGTCCCATGTTTTGGAAGGGCAGTGTGGAGATTCTACGCAACTGGGACACACAAGCGTGTCAGCCGGTTCGCTACGGACAATGCTGGGTGTTTGCTGCAGTCGCCTGTACAAGTGAGATAGCAGGCAGTGGAGCTTTGTGGCCTATCACTGGAAAACACACTTGATGTGCCTCAAACAGACAAAACATAACATCCTATATGTAAACAACAAATGTGATACACATTCTGCCCTGCCTCTGAGTGTCACAGTGCTCCTGTCACTTATTTGTATACTCTTTTTAGTTTCCAGGGCACTCGGCATCCCCTGCAGAGTCATCACCAACTACCTGTCAGCCCACGACACCAACAACAACCTGGTGATTGAACGCTACATCAATGAAAATGGAGACCTTGTTCAATCCAGAGAGATGATCTGGTATACTCTTTTTATGAAACGCTACTGTAGCAGTCAGGTTTGTGTAGGATAGAAATATCAGTTATCATCAATTATCATAAAGAAAAACTAGCTTTAATAATTTAAAAAGGTTGATATTTGTGTGGCATTACTAGCGTCTCAGGGCTACTTTGAATGTTTTAAAAGTTAGAATAAGACTCACATTCCCATGTTTCCTCAATGTAGACGTTTTACCTCTGACTCAAATGTCTCAGTGTTCTGAGGAGTGTACGAATACATATTAACATACAGAAATAGTCTCAATGACACCTCCCATTGGTTTCTGAAGTGCAGTTTTACAGCCCAATCTGCAGTCACCATATTGAAAAAGCTCAACTATTCAAACAAGCTTTCAGTCAACCTAGAAGAAGTGGAGCTGAGTGGGGTGGGTGGGTCTTTCATATAGTTTAAAGCAGTTCAGTTAAAAAAAAAACCCATCTGTCCAGTGTGCGCTGAGAAAACATGAACTATTCATCTAAAATGTTTTTTTGTACCAGGCTGTCAAAACAGAAATTTTGTGTGTTTGACTTCAGACACTAGAAACAGCAGCTTTTTTCACTCCTGCATTAGCTTCATTTTTCAACACCAGAGTTTGCCACTTGGTAGAAATAGGGCTGATGATGTGTTTTGTGTCTGTAGGAATTATCACTGCTGGGTGGAGAGCTGGATGACCAGGCCTGACCTCAAATCTGATTTTAACGGCTGGCAGGCCAGTGACCCGACACCTCAGGAGAAAAGTCAAGGTAAAGAATATGCTGAGCCTACGGCTATACTAAACTATACTATTCCTCTTATATAGGCAAACATAAAAGAGGGGTGGCCATATTAATATCGAGTAAACTGACCTTTGAGCAGACTTATGAACACAAAGATAAAGAAGGCCGTTTTATATTGGTCAAAGGCACTGTTAATGGAAATATGTACACGTTTTTCAATGTATATGCCCCACCAGGAAGCGATGCTTCCTTCTTTACTAGTATCATGGACTTGATTGTTAATCGCTCTGGGGGAACCCTAATCTGTGGCGGAGACTTTAACCTCCACCTAAATCCTAACCTAGATACCTCAAATCAGAAAAGTAGTAACAAAACAACTAATACTAAATTCTGCAAATTAATAAAAAATATAGGGCTAATAGACGTCTTTAGGGAAAAGTATCCAAGTGCAAGGCAATATACCCACTTTTCAAATCCTCACTTGGTGTACACCAGGATCGACTATTTTTTCACCTTCAGTAGGGATAGATCCAAAATTGTCGAAGTTGATATAGGCACAATAGATATAAGTGACCATGCACCTATATATATGACCATAGATCTAGGTGAAAGGCAAAGAAATACGCCCTGGAGATTTAATGCTAGCCTCCTTAATGATCCTCAACTTAAAAAAAAAATGTCAGAAGATGTTTTGAGATATATCGAAGAAAATGACAATGGGGAAGTTTCCCCGCCTATCCTCTGGGATGCAGCCAAGGCAGTCCTAAGGGGTAAAATAATTGCTGTAGCATCAGCTAAAAAGAGGCAAAGGCAGAAAAAGCTTCAGGAACTACAGAACCGTCTAAAACAATTAGAAAAAAGACATGCTCACAATAAAAATTTACAAATACTACAAGAAATTAGGAGAATAAGAAAAGAAATTAATGAACTGACTTCACAAGAAATAATGAAAAAAATGCTCTTTACAAAACAAAGATATTACGAGAGTGGTGCCAAATTTTCCAAATTATTAGCCTGGAAACTCAGAAAGCAACAAGCAGATAGAGCAATTTTCAAAATTCGAGACAGTCAAAATAATAGAACAGTAACTAAGCAAGATAGAATACAATCAACATTTGAATCTTTTTACAAGAAATTATTCTCTAAAATGGCAGAAGATAAAGAAAATGAAATCAACTCTTTCCTAGACACACTGGACCTTCCTGTAATGACTGAAGAGCAAAATAACCAACTAGGAGCTGAAATTACCATGGTCGAAATCCAAAATGCAATTAAGAGGCTAAAAAACAACAAGTCCCCGGGCAGCGACGGATTCACCTCAGAGTGGTATAAAGCTCTCAGGGAGGTGCTCGCCCCCCTACTTCGAACAACCTTTAACTGGGCACTCAAAAAAGCCGAGACCCCCCCAAGTTGGAAGGCAGCAATTATATCATTAATACCTAAAGAAAATAAGGATAGACTTGAATGCGGATCATACAGACCTATCTCAATCCTTAATGTTGACTATCGTATCTACACCTCAATAATGTCCAAAAGAATGGAAAATATTCTTCCAAATATTATAAATAACGACCAAACAGGATTTATTAACAGACGACAAACTCAAGACAACATTAAACGTACCCTGCATATAATGAGTCATATACAAAAATATAAAGAGAAGGCAATGATTATTAGTTTAGACGCCGAAAAGGCATTTGATTCAGTTAGCTGGTTCTATCTGTTCAAAGTACTGAAAAAATTTCAATTCAGTGATTTAATAATAAATAGCATCAAGGCCCTTTATAGCAACCCAACATCAAGAATAAGAATAAACGGCTATCTGACAGACCCTTTGACACTAGAGAGAGGAGTACGGCAGGGCTGTGCTTGGTCCCCGCTCCTCTTTGCCCTGTATTTGGAGCCATTAACCCAACATATCAGACAAGCAAAAATGATTAGTGGTATCACAATTAACAAAGTGGAACATAAAATTGCTTGCTACGCGGATGATATAATTTTATTTTTAACCAGACCTGAAAAATCTATACCAGAACTTATGCATTTTTTAGATAAAATTGGCCCATTGTCTGGTTATAAATTAAATATTGAAAAAACTGAAATTCTCTCCTATTGGCACCCACCTGAAAATTTCAAAAAGAAGTATCCATTCAAATGGCAAACAGAATCCCTTAAATATTTAGGTGTAACCCTGCACAAGGACCTATCGAAGATTTTAGAGAAAAATTATAACCCCCTTTACTCAAATGTGAAGAAGGATCTTGAAAAGTGGAATCTCATCCCATATCTTAGCCTAACAGCAAGGATTGAGACCATAAAAATGAACGTTCTACCCAGGTATTTATACCTATTCCAAACTCTCCCAGTTTCTATCCCAAACCGTTTATTTGCTGAATGGGACAAAGCAATTTCAAGATTTATATGGCAAGGACAGAAACCTCGTATTCGTTTCAAAACATTACAATTATCAAAAGAGAGGGGAGGCTGGGGCCTTCCCTGCCTCAAAAACTACTTCATTTCTGCTCAAGTTCGCACATTACTCTATTGGTGTGACCCGGAATATGTAGCCAAATGGAAGGATATAGAATGCAGTGTGGTTACAGAAGTCCCCCTACAAGCGATACTGGCAGATGACAAACGACTTGAATCAATAGATAACTTGGAAAACACATGGATAAAATCCGTATTTACAATTTGGAAAGGACTGATAAAAACATATAAATTGAATAAAGAAATTAAAGTACTGAGCTGGTTAGCATACGACCGAAATTTCATACCTAACAGTATTGATTCCAGATTTAGGATTTGGATTACAAAAGGTATAAGGGCCTTTTTCCAGATTGTAAAGGATAACCAACTTGAAAGTTTTGACACACTACAGAATAAATTTAATTTGGAGAAGGAAGATTTTTATAGGTATTTACAAACAAGGAATTATTATAATCAGGCTATTAGGCAAAACACAGATCAATACAATCCACTAATTGAACTTTTTGTAAAAGCATACAAATCAGAACTTACAAGAGGAATAATATCAAAGCTATACAAGAGTATTACTAACCTTAACAGGTATTCATCAAAATATATTAAAGACACATGGGAAAAGGAAGCAGGACTTGTTATAACGGATGAGGAATGGGAACAAATATGTACATCTCAGTGGAGAAGCACAAAATCACATGTTTGGAAAGAATTTTGTTGGAAAAGTGTCTCACGTTACTTTATAACACCATGTCAAAGTGCACATTTCTCACAGGGAAACAGTCAATGTTGGAGAAATTGTGGTTGCCAGAGAGCACATCATTACCATGTATTTTGGGAATGTCAGATTCTTCAAAAATATTGGTGTGATATTAACAATGCCTTAAAGCATATTTTCCAAGTTTATATACCAATGGATTTTAAAACTATGTTTTTTGGTAACAAAACTCAAGCAATGCAAACAATAGATGGATATCTCTGGAATATACTTTTGGCAGCAGGCAAAAAAGCTATCACAAAGAAGTGGAAGGTGCAAAGAGAACCAACTCTCCAGGACTGGGCCCAAATAATGGCGGACATTTACACAATGGAAAAGATTACCTTCACAGTGAATCTAAAGATGGACCTTTTCGATAAACATTGGAACAAGTGGGAAAAATATGTTAAACGGTATATGCCTGACATTGTATAGAACATATTTTTCAGGTTTCAACTGACAGAGCTACCTAACCTTGATATAAATGTTTAGTTTTGGTATTTTCTATCCATCCTCTTTCTTTATATAGATATTTCAAATATTCACCTGAACTACTCCCAATTTTTTATGACATACAATGCTACACTTGTTCTGTTCAATCTCTGGATGTTTGTTTATAGTTTTTATTTCTTTATACAAAAAATGGGAAAGAGACACAAAAGGAAATGGAACATTTTCACATTTGTCATCCTCTGAGAATTATTATTATTAACTCAGTATTCACTGTAAATGGCAACTAAGATTTGTTAATGTCTCTTATCTTTCAATAAAAACATAATTAAAAAAAAAAAAGAATATGCTGAGCCCATTAACCCATGAGCTAAATTCACAACACAGTGGATTGATAATATCTGATTTTAAAATGTTCCTTTCCTTTAGGAGTGTACTGCTGCGGCCCCATCCCCGTCAGAGCCATAAAGGAGGGCGAGCTCATGTTCAAGTATGACGCCCCGTTTGTTTTTGCTGAGGTCAACGCTGACGTCATCACCACGATGAAGAAAAAAGACGGCAGCACATCCAAAGTCACAACTTCCACAGTGGTGGGCCAGAAGATCAGCACAAAGAGTGTGAACAACGATGCCAGAGAGGACATCACTCATCTGTACAAGCACCCTGAAGGTAGAAAACAAAGCAGGCGAGACATCACCAGAGCAGATACTTAACTGTTCACAGTGCATGTTATAACAACACACCATCAAGAAAGGCTTTGACTACAATACAATATATACCAACATCGACAAACTGCTCACGCTAACATTATTTCATTGTTGGATTCTCACATTTTCTGTTTTAATTGAACTCTTAGGGCCTGATTTACTTTGATATATCAAACTTGATATCATCAGCAAAAAAAGTGCTATCTGATCTACTAACAGCGTGCAGTGACGACTGCGTCTTTCATGTGAGCAAAACAACATGCGCTGTCCATTTAGTACGTTTGCCTTAATGAATATGCAAAGTGAGGAGTTTCTGCCCCAGCGTGCAAAATACTGGGAGGAGAAAATGTAAAGAAGTTAAATCAGTACACGCATTGTGATTTACCAAGCCAGGCAATAAATTGCAGTGATTGTGACGGCGTCTGAATTTAACACCTTTGAAAGGAACGTGCTAATCCACGCACAACAGGCTGCACATGTGTTTCAAATGACGGAAATCGTATTGTGGATATACAGAGGACACAGCTCGCACCTCCTGCACAATGAATGACAACTCCTATAAAAGATTAAAGGAAGAAAAGAGAGGCCATGTTTAATTCAGAGGGTTTTTTTTATAAGCCAGATTTTCTTTTTGTTATATTCTAATTATTTTCAGACTTGCCTCTCCCACTAATACCTGTTTTGCGTTTGCAATCGTCCTGCTTTCCGTGCAAACTGTCTGTGACGTAAACCAGTAGAACATGCAAAAGCCTAAATTAATAGTGGAATTTTCTTTCTGATCAGTGGAAAGTTTCTGTGTCACATCTCTTATAAATACTGCAGCACACTCACCATTAACAGCAGAAAAACATTTTATTTAAGCCCACAGTGTGTGGCTGTTAGCACCAATGTTCGCTGTTTTGCATATAATGATGACATTTTTCTCTTAACGACTGCACAACGGCTTATCCTCTCTGCGCGCCGCTACATGCACACAGATGTCCAAAGAGGCTTGTTACTCTGTGGTGCACAAGGAGCTGTGTTAAACCATTCGTGTATGTTTGGTGAATCAAACACCGTCTCTTTGATTCATTAGCGGTCACAAACGTCACGCTGTCCTTATGTGAAACAGGCTTGTCAGATTTTACAAAGCATCGCACTACATCTGTAGCGGAGCCGACAGACTCACCACATTTAAACACTTTCATGCAGTACATGTGGCTATATAGAAAGAATATTTAAACCTGATGCTTTTGTGATTGTCCCTACAGAGGAGTTTTATCTGTGGTGTGTTGTTTAATATGTGCAGGAGCTTTATTAAAGGAGAGATATTTTTTGATCTTTGACAAAGCAGTATGGGTTTCGTCTCATCACATACACTCCAGCTTTCCTCTCACCTCATTTGTTAATTCCATCATTGTAAACACTAGTTATCTGTGATCCCCCCTTTTTGACCCTTCCCTAATGCTTCCATTGCAACCCTCAAGCGTGCGCCACTCTCGATTTCTAGAGAACATGAATAGTCCAGATAATCAAGACTGATGATGAGAAACTGATGATTACATTCAGACCTAAAATGTAACAGATAACAAGGTGTTCACTTATAATGTAGTGGAGTTAAAGAATCATTTTGCAAGATGCAAATAGCGAAGTGAAGTAGAAGATGCAACAGCAGCAACAAATTCAAGTAAAGTACAGATTTCCTGGAAATGTATTGTTACTTCATGACACTGCATGTCATCCGCGTCACTTTCCAAATGAGAAACTGTCTTTTATGTGACTTCTGAGTGTTGTTCAAAGAACAATAGCACACTAAGTCAGTTCTGACTGCATTCGTTCAAGAAGGTGAGGTGTCTGCTCCTTCACTTCCACAGGTATTTGTTGTTGTATATTGAGAAGTTGTGGTTAAGCCCTCCAGATGTATCCACATGTGGACAGCGTGCATGACGTTATCTCTTTGACTTTGTCAGGCTCAGATGAAGAGCGAGAGGCGTTTAAGAAGGCCAACCACCAAAACAAGCTGCTCCAGCAGCAGCAGCAGCATGAAGGTCTCCATGTCACTATCAAGGTCACACCAGACATGAGGAAGGGCTGCGACTTTGACGTGTTTGCTGTTGTTACCAACAACACACAAAGTGAAAAGAAGTGTCGCATGGTGTTCGGCTCTTGTGCCGTGTCTTACAATGGCCTCCTGGGAGAGAACTGTGGTTTTAAAGATCTGCTCAATGTTGAACTCTCACCTGGAGCAGGTAAGCTTCCCTTTGTTGTTTTTAGATGGTAATCCTTTTTTTTTTTTTTTGTACTTCACTGTAAGTATCACGTTGATTCTATGTGTTCTTCTAGAGAGGCGGGTTCCACTAAGGCTGAACTACTCCAAGTACGGCAGTCTGCTCACTGAAGACAACCTAATCCGACTGGCAGCTCTTCTGTTGGATTACAGCACCAGCGAGCATGTACTGGCAGTGAGAAACATAGTGCTGGAGAACCCTGAAATCAAAGTCAGAGTGAGTACAAAGACCTGCAACAAATGCAGGACTTGGATATGTGTAAGGAGAAGTTGTGAAATGTGAATGTTTAGTCTCTTAAGCTTTGAGAAGGGTCTATAGTATGTGTAAACATAGCTCAGCTCAAGTTTAAGTCTTCAAAACTTTCGTCAACACCCGTAACACCCAGATGTTTCTGTGCTCTGCAGATTCTGGGTGAACCAAAGGAGAATCGAAAGCTGGCTGCAGAAATCACCCTTCAAAACCCTCTACCAGAGCCGCTGGAAGACTGCTGCTTCAGCATCGAGGGGTCCAACCTCACCGGGGGGCGCGTCATCACTGAGAGGTTGTATAAATCCCTCCCTTATCAGTTATAAATAATATCACTCTTTACATACACAGAGCACCAACACAGCAGGGATGAATTGGAAACCATAACACAACATAAACTGCCTCCTTTTTTCAAAACTTGTTCAAAATGTGAAAAAATAAACTTTTCTACCAGTACACTATCTGAGCTTTTCTGTGGCCATTTATAAAGACACTGATTTTGTGTCATAGTTACTATTATTCCAAGTTTCACTTCCAAACTCTTACATATGTGTTATGCTGGTTTATGATGCTGCTCTGGTTGTTATTCAGCCTCCACATGTCGGGTTGGATGTGCTGTTGTTTAGTTAGGACAGAAGCCAGCTGCTCAGTGGTATTGGCAACACAACTGTTGTGGAAGCATGGTTTGTCTGTCAAATATTAAAGCTTCGTGTTCATCATGTCCTTAAAAAGACAAACTGTCATGGTTCTTGTAAACAGTTAAAAAGTCCTCATAGTGTGTGTCAAAAACAACATCTTTAAATATTTACTTTGCAGGATGGGCTCGTCAGTGGGACCAGGACAGGATGCCAAGGTGAAAATCTACTTCACTCCCACCCACTCTGGTCTGAGGAAGCTGGTGGTCGACTTCGACAGCAACAAGCTGTGTCACGTCAAGGGCTACAGAAACGTCATCATTGGAAAATAAAAAAAAAGGGAAGATTCATGTTGGATTTTGAAGTAGCTCAATGTATATTCCTTATGGCTACATGTATATCAGTTATTTTAATCAGGATCACATATATGTGACCTTAAAGCACTTTGTATTCATTATGCCTAATCCTTTCAGAGCATGCAAAACTTCTTAATAGAGAAAGCACCGTGTCCTTTCACAAATATAAACTAGGATGTGTATTTTTAGTACTGTGTACTATTTTTATACTTTTTTAGTGCTGCAATTAAAGAGTTGTGTCTTCACACAATCTTTAACCTTCACTGAGAATGCAATAGATGCTATGTTTAGATTTTTTTTATTTGCAAGCGATGCAGAAATCTTTCTTGGGCAGACTCAACCTCACAAATCTCCCAGATGTCCTTTGGTGTTGATAGTTCAGTTATATAAGGAATTCGTCATTGGCTGATCAGGACATACTCCTGCTAGTTTATGCGCTAAACCAATCAGCCACATTCCTACATGAATATCGATGTCGTATTGACATAAAGTGTTCATTTCAGTCAGCATACCACCTTAAAGTCACCATCTTATTACAACTGGGACACATAATATTTGAAAAGCCTGTTCTTGTGGTCAGATAATAATGTAAAATGCTTGTTTTGCATTGCCTTTAAAGCTTTTACTGACAAATTATTTGACTATTTTTTGGTAAAAACATGTTTTCCCTAAAACCAACATTTATCTGGGAGAAAACCATTGTGATTCTTTTTCTTCCAATAGAGTAAATGCTGCTCTCTTCAGGCCACAAACAGTAATTGCGGTTATTAAAAAGAAGGCTAGACACCTTTGAGTCGCACAGTACCTGGCAACAACACACACTGGTTCTAATGTGCTTGTGACATGAGGACAAAACACATAAACTATTAAAGGGATTTACAGAGGAACTCTAAACTTAATCATCTTTCCTTCCTGCCTTAGTGATGATGATAAATCATCTCTTGTCCGACCCTGCACATCTATAAGGTTTAGCAGCTTTAAATTAAATGTCTCTGCACAGTTCAAATTAAGGACAAAGGGATTAAACAATAATCACTTTCAGTTTGTGCTGCCAATCCACAACATTTCTTTACAAGGAACATGGCTTACCCACAGTCTGTCTAGCAGATCTTTCTTTGGTTCCAGTACATGACAGGTAATTTTATAGGAAATAGATTTTTGTCCAAAATGAGTCAAAACATGTTAAATTCAGCTTTCTTCACTCTTCTTAAGTACAAATGAAAAAAAGAAAAGAAAAAGGGTTTGTACTGTGGTTGAATCAATCCCTGCTCCAAGTGTTGCTCCAAGTGTTTACCATAGTGAGTAAAAACAAAACTAAAACACACTTGTGTTTTCAAATGAATGTATTTAACAAAGCAGATATCAAACAGCAGTACTTAAACAGTTCAAGGATTCAAATGGCAAATGACATGAAAGTTAAGGGAAAAAAAAGTTAGACTGGTGAAGAAAATGGCAACGAAAGTTTGAAGAGATTAACATTGCTATGTCTCTGGAGTAATTTGGTTACGTAGCATAGAGTTAAATTTACTTAAATGATAAAAGTCGATGTAAGAATATACAGACTATTTAAACTTGATGTGACGAAGGTAAACATTTTTATTTCACAAACATTCCAGTTTGTTTTATAGAAAGTTAAATACATCGTTTCAACATAGATTACACAGATGAAATCAATGTGCTTTGAAAAGTTTAGGTGTATGAAAAAAAGCTGAATTCATTCTTTATTCCTTTAAAAAGCATTTACACGGAGACACTGCAGCTTTTGGCTTCTGTTTGTGTAAGAACTGGCACATTGCAAAGGAAACTGTCTTTTCTCTGTTCAAACAATTTCAACTTCGCTCTGATATCAAACAAAAAGTTTCCAGTTTTGTCTGACGCTTCGTCTCTGTGGTGAAGTGTGTGTTGATGACAGTCCCTCATTAGAGAGGAGTCTTGAACATGCAGACAGTAGGCAGGCCCTCCTCTTTAAATCAAGCAGCTGTCGTTACAGTCAGTGGTGCTGCCGGCTGATCTCCTCTTCAAGCCCCTGCCCTCTGTTTGGTGCTGGTGGTTCCCATGTCTCCTCTCAGGCTCCACCTGGAGGTAAGCGTGAACACGGTGTTCTTGTCCTTTAGTGCTACTGAAGTCAATGACTCGACACTCGTATGTGCCCTCATCTGATGGCTTGACACCGGAGAGGCGGAGCTTGTGGGAGATGTTGCTGCCAGCAACTTTTACAACCTTACAATCATCAAAGATAAAAGTATTATTAGTCAAAGCCAGAGTCAAGAGTACTGGGATGTCAGAAATCTTTCACTACCTCCCTTTATAGGGACTATATTCAAATAAAGGACTATATAGTGATCTCATCAGTAAAATGAAAGCAAACTTTAGGCCACTACATTTTTTTGTGCTGCTAAGATCATTGCTCTGTTTTAGTTATAGAAAAATGCAGGATGAACTATTGCCATAAAGGGAATAATTGTCATTAACGGTCGATTTCTAACAAGCAAAACAAATGGCAAAACAAACTAAATAAAGGACTATATAGTGAGCAGTTGTGACTTCCAACACAGTCTCTCATTTTCAAATTGCAAAAGAACATTCTCATAGTTCTGCTTGATATTGTCTTTGCGTTGTGCTCGTTGACATTTGTTGCAGGATCAGACTCACGCTAATTTTGGTGGCATCTTTTGATGTTTCCTCCAGGGGTACAACCTGCACAGAAACGATGAATAAGCAACAGAAGGCTTACCAAGACTACACTTTTCTTAAAACATCTTTTGGTGAAAAATAACTCAGTTAACTGTGTGACTAAAGCAAAACATTACAGTAAGAAACATGTTTGATATCTTAACAAAACAAAGCTTCTAAAGACTAAAGAACCCGTCATTGTAGCTTCTTTAGTGTCAGGTGCTTGAACTGAAATGTATGTTGCTGTGAGTGTGTGTGTGTGTGTGTGTGTGTGTGTGTGTGTGTGTGTGTTTCATCAATGTGCATGTTTGATTGTGTGTGTAGAGCACCGAAATCTAAAGAACCAAGCACATAAGCCTCTGAAAAGCCTGGTGTGTGTGCAGAAGTGTATGCAGAGGCACCGAGGTATTCCATTGGGCATAGGTCTGAATTATGCATGCAGTAGACCGAGATTTTGAAAATCTTTTTCTTTCTCAGTGCCAATTATAGAGTCTAGAGTCACAGCAGGGGAGCAGAGTTCCCTCGTGATGGGAGAGAATCAACCTGTTCCTCCAGTGCAAATCAGCAATTATCCCTTCGCTGCTGTGCCAGGGGGTTTCTGCCATGGCTAATATTGCCTTTTCCCCTGCCTGATATAAAGCGATCTAAAGGTTGAGCTCAAGCATTGTGGTCCTGCATAAATGAAAGCGAAGCTAAAAATGAGCTTTGAGGGATGATAAAAGGTTTAACCTGGATGACATTGACACTGTTTGCAGAGTAAGATAAAAACAGACATCATGTATGAGAAAATAACTGAAGTTTAAAGTTCAGAAAGAAATATCTATTATATCTACTATTATGTACTGCTGTCCTTTGACCTCAATAGAGATTTCTAAAAATGCTGTTTAGTTAGATATAGACAGAATGAAATCAAATGCTCTTAAAAGACGATATATGATATTGGATATAACATTTTATCAGCTATTCAGAGAAAGTTTTAGTTTCTTCTAATATTGTCCTGTTCTACAGAATCAAATACATCTTTATTGTTCTCCAGAGGTGGGATTTTGCCTCGCTAAGGTTCTCCAGATAAAACAGTTAAAAAAAAAACATCCAGTCGGTCAGGAACAGACAAACAGAGCAGCTACATTTACACATTAAAAACAGTTCATAACATGGGTCACATCTCCTCAGTCATTTTGTAAGATTATTGATTAATTAACCTGCAATTTACAGGATTTAATTATATAATAATGATGTACTTAAATAGTTTAAAATATGTCTTATATAATAATAATACTAGTTAAACTACTACTATTAAACTACTTTGAGATATTATGTATTTCATTTGGTTAATCTTAACATCAATGATTGTCACTTGTATTTAAACAAGTGACATTGATTATTGATTACTTCAAGCTTTTTCAACTCTTCATTTGTAGCAACAGGCTAACTGTTCAACGTTTTTTTCATTACCTCTTTCACCTCGTACTTCAACTTATTCAGTTTATTGTCTCAATTACAAATAGCAAGTTTAATTATTTTTCCTAATTACTGTTCACTGTACAGTATATAGTTGCTTTTAAAAATAACTATCAGATCATCCAGCACAAATGTACCTATAACGTATGGTTGACTAAAGGATTGATTGATTGGTTGACAACTTATTTGTTTTGCTACTTTTGTAGTTTATGAAATAGTTCAACTTGACTATTTCAACAATGAGGCCACTTCGTGTCTACTAAGTGTTTACAATCAGAAACAGTTGTTAAGTTACATTTAGCTCACTAAATTGGCAGTTTCTTTATCAGAGGTAATTATTCGTTTCAACACTTTACACACTACTTGTAGCTAACGTCTTCGAAAGGTTTCCATCTCAACTGTTGCCTTTTACGAAAAGCCTCGTCTTTCAGCTGTTACTATCTGCTTTACCTGACAGTTACCACTGTTTTTGTATCATGTTTACCTTTCTTATTCAGTATTTGTTGTCACATGGGGTTAACTATTTCAACTAATACCAATTTTAGCCTACTTTTAAACAGTATACACACTTAAATTACTTTTGTCTCATCTGCTTGCTTGCTATAGCTTTCATGCAATGTTGATTCGACATATGGTTTACATTTAGGTCCAGACCAGACCCCGTGAGGACCCCTGGCACATGTTTTTTGTGTCTGAATCTACAGCCATAAGTTAAAAATGAGCTGAGTCATATTTTGTTCAGGTTGTTTTCCAGCTCATTTTGTGGTTGAAGAGAAAACATCTGCTATCACTGGCAATTTGTCAAATCACAAAAAACATTTGGAAACGTTATCAGTGGATTAAATGACTGAAATGTCTGAGAAAGTTTAGCCCTTCTCACCCTCAGAGTCTGATATAAAAGACTTGAACTGGAAACAATTGACTGACTGTGTCCACCTCATATAAACTCCAAAGACATTGGTCCCATGCTTAATATTGCCACGTGTAAGACGTGCCTCTTCATTATAAATGACAACCTGAAACATTTCTATTTGTAACTTCTTCTTCTCCCAATTGTCAAACCTGGCTCCATGCTATATCCTTTGTGTCTCCTCGACTTAAGCTAATACTTGTAGGACTGTCACACTGGTGACATTTAAGGCCACCCTTCTAAAAGCTTCAAATTGGTCTTGTTGTCTTGTCACAATAAAGAGGAGAAAAGTTGGGTTGCTGGTTTCTCGTTACGCTAGTTGCCTGCTGTTAGCGGGGAACCAGTCAAGTATGTTACCACCTACAAGGAGTTCAACTTGGCACAAAGTCTGGCTTCCTTTTTCGCTGACTGCCACTTGGATGTGACTTTTTTTTCCTTACAGTGACCTGGTTGACTGAGCATTTTACAATTACTGGAAAGGAACTTCCTCAGATTTGTGTCAGGAAAAGTGTATGAATTGACTGCAACATGCTGGAAAAATCGATTTAAATCTGGCTTTTTAGTTGATGACACCATATTTTCAAGTGTAAAAGTAATTTTAAGTCACTAAAAAAAGATCTACATCACGTCAACTTCAAGTCCTTTTTGTTGTTAAACTAAGCTTTCCATGAACCTGCTGGTAACTTAACATCACATCTTACATTATTGGTGATCTGGGACGTCTTCTCTTGTCGTCCGTTGTGGTCCTTGATGTACCACCACTGGATCTCCAGAGAGTAGGAGGGCGAGCCTGCCCCACGGAAGGAACAAGCCATTTCTACATCCTCACCGCTCTGTGTCGTGATGTCATGCGGTACTTCTGTAAAGAGCGCTGAAAGAAAGAAAAATAAAGACAATTAAAAACAGTACTCTACCAACCTGCTGTTACTGCTGTAAAACAGTTGCGAATGTTACCTGGTTTCTATTGTTGGTAATAACCAGCTTCTATAATTATTAAACTATATAATAAATTTACAGATTTGCTACTTAGGCCGAGAACTTCACATTATCTAGATTGGATGCCAGTGAGGGTTGATAAATTCACCACAGATCATTTTCTGATTTTCTGACAATATCCTGCAGATTGTTTATAAGGGAGGCTTCAAGCAAAGCATGCTAAAGCAAAAATGGATACATCAACTGACCCTAAAGTCATGAATCACAATGTTTATAGATAAACTATTATAAAATTAACAAACAATTGGGACTTATTTTTTTTGGAAACCTCAGAATTAAGTAAGTTGATAAGTTGTCCACTTTGAGATGCTACTACATTTATCTTGAAAACTACAGAGAAGGATTTGAAGAGCTTATATTGGTTTGTATTTACTATAATTTACTTTTAATATGAAAAAGGGATGATATATTCACTTTAATTATGCTGTTAGAAGTGGGGTTGGGGTTAACATGGCAGTAAAACATTACATCAAATTAAACCTACAGCAAGGATGGGTTATTTCGTACTGCTCATTTCTGTATGACTGCACATTAAAGGAACGTAAGACTTTCTCATTGTCATCATCTCATTATTGCAGTTTATTCAATTATACTAATTCTAATAAAGATAATACACTGTGTAGAAAACTGTGATCATTTGCATTGATTAAATGTAAGTTTACAGGTTTAAGGATTATTTTTAGTTCCTCCTCCTATCTCTTGTTCTTCTACAGCTTCCCTCTCAGGCTAAACAAAACCATTGATCATGTTTGAGCAGATTTCAGAAATATGACAGGAATATTTGTTTCATCTAATTGACTTGGCCCTCAAGAGTTATGCCCTCAATGCACTGCTGCTCGCAAGTGACTCATTCGTTAGGAGAAAACATACTGCAGGGATAGAGCTGTACAAGAGGCCAGGAAGGAAGAGAAAGGAAGACGAAAGGAGAGAAAGGGTACAACTTTGGTGTCGAGCATGTCGAGAAAGGAAGAGTTGAGAAGGTCAAGTGATAGGAAATACATAATCAAGCTGTAAATCAGTGATCCGCAAATACACACACTTAAAGAAGGAAATAGATGTGTAAATAGCTATGTCACGTTATAATTTACACAGACCTCCAATAACAGGGATTACTGTCCATCCCTGACAAACTAGTCATGTACTGAAAGTCACAACTGCAGTCAGTGATAAATAGACAAACTAACATATGACCCTGAACAAATACAAAGGAAAGTCAGCATATTGAGCATTTGAGACCTTGAAAATGTCTCCTCACTTCAAAGATATGTTATATTGATGTGTTGTATTGCTGAACATGAGTATTCATGGAAACATGGAGCTACTTCATAAGCAGTCCAAACAGTCTTTCACTTCACTCTTCAGTTCAGCTCTTATGTATTCTAGAACATTCTCCTGAGATTGAAGGCAAAAAGTGAAATAAGGCTGTAACAATGTCATGCTATGGTTGTGTTAGTAGCCTAGTGGTTAGTGCACACAATGCACGTACAGAGGCAGTCGTCCACTGTCCTATCTCACCCCCCCCCAAAAAAAAACCAAAAACAAAAAAACTCCAAGTAGTCTTTGAGAAATCTATTAAAGACGTATTTTGTGTGACTGTTCAATCTTCACTGGCAAAACAGCAAATAAAAATAAATCATGAGACAACTAACTATATATATATATATATATATATATATATATATATATATATATATATATATATATATATATATACACTAATGTAGCATTCAGGATCTATTTACAACACAGGTGTCAAACTCCAGTCCTCGAGGGCCAGCTTCCTCAGACTTCTAGATGTCTCCCTGCTCTAACACACCTGCTTTAAACCAATGTGTTGTCATCAAGCTCTGCAGAAGCCTGATAACGAGTCACTCATTGGATTCAGCTGCGTCCAAGCAGGGAGACATCTAACAGTCTGAGGAAGCCGGCCTTCCAGGACTGGAGTTTGACACCCCTGATTTACAAGCTTCGTATAGAGCTGTAATCTCATCAGTGAGGTCTTTGTGAAGTGCACTAGCATATCCTAAAATGATAAGGCGGAACATTGGCGGATCATGGCTTCTTTAATAACTTGAACGGTCACAACTTCTGCAGCCTAGTCCTGTCTGAACATGCGCACTGCCTTGCAGGTGGCATTCAGGAACATCACGTTACATCTCCCCCTTTAAGTTTGGGGCAACACAAACATACAATCTCTTTACATGTTCTAGCCTGCTGTCATAAACAAAATCACCTTTTATCCCAAAATAAATTTCTCTCTCTTTTCTCAAAGATATTGTAATCTATTAACATACATGCAATTATTGAACTCAAGTCTACAGGGTAGTGGGTAGACTGCCACACCCTGAGGGAATGGGAAGGGGTTTATTGTGCCCCGTGGATGATCCACATTCCTCCTATATGTCAAGCCTATCTACTGGTTTCACTACACGCCCACTGCGTGTGATGTTGGCTCTCTTAGGTGATGTCTCAGCAGTAGTCGTATCGGAGACAGGCCAAGCTGGACTAGATGGACTCAGAGTCTGGTCACCACCGTTCTCAGCTGAAGCGGCGGTCTCTGGTGGACGTGATGGAGTCCATTCCCGGTTCACGATCTGCAGATGTCGTCGGTTCCTCCTGGTGACATCTCCTTGTGGTGTCCTTACGACGTATGACCGTGGAGTAGAGCATGACGCCTCGATGACCCCTGTTCCTGTCCATGTCTTTTCAGCGTCGGTTTTCAGCCTTACTCTATCACCAACCTCCAAAACCGGGAGAGGCTTTGCTGAGTACCTCCTGTTGTAGGCGTGCTCATATGCATGCTTGGCCTTAGCATCTTTCTGTCTGACAACGACAAGGTCAGGCCACGCTGGTCTTAGTTGGTTGTTGAGCTTTGGAACTGTTGTGCGTAACCTTCTTCCTTGTAGGAGCCTGGCTGGGCTTTCATTGGTTGGTTCTGTTGCGGTGTCCCGATAACATAAAAGAGCCAATCCGGGGTCAGGCTGTCCCATGATGCTCTTGGCTGTGCGAACAGCCCGTTCAGCCATCCCGTTCGCTTGGGGATAGTACGGACTTGACGTGCAGTGTTTGATGTCGTGCTTTTCTGTAAAAGACTTGAACTGTTCTGAGCTAAATTGGGGGCCATTATCCGTAACCAACTCTTCTGGAATGCCAAAACGTGTGAATATGCTCATCAGTTTAGTTATCACGGCCTGACTGGTAGTCGTGTTGAGACTCAGTATCTCAAGCCATCGTGAGTAATAGTCTATGACAACAAGAAAGTTCTTTCCATTATACTCACATAAATCCGCTGCAAGCTTTTGCCACGGAAGCTCAGGCATCGGCGTTGTGATCAGAGGTTCGCGATGCTGTCCTGGCTTATGCTCATTGCAGTGTGGACATGAGGTGACTTTTTCCTTGATTGACTTACTCATCTTTGGCCACCAGATGGCATCCTTGCATCTTTCTCTACTTTTGTTCAAACCCTGGTGTCCATGGTGAATTCGCTCTAACATCTCAGCTCTCATTGTCTGAGGAATCACGATGCAGTTTCCCTTCTTCACCAGTCCGTGTTTCTCGCTCAGACTGCCTCTCTCTCTGAAAAAGTCCTGAGCTGATCTGGCAACATCTCTCTCATGTCGAGGCCAGCCGGTTCTCACGTACTGTCTGACTAACCTTAAGGACGTGTCATCTGCAGTCTCAGCCCGTATGCGTTCCAGCACTGTTTGAGGCTTCTCGTGTTCCTCCTCGAGGGCATCGACATATGCTTGGACTTCCTCACTCAATCCTGAGTTGTCAGTAGCCGACTCCGGGTGCCTTGACAGTACGTCGGGAACTATCAAATTTTTGCCAGGGATGTACTCAGCTACTGGGTTAAATTTCATTAAGCGAATTAGAAGTCGCTGGCATCTCAAGGGGGTTTTGTCTAGGTCCCTGTGGTTAATTAGAGTCACTAGCGGTTTATGGTCGGTCAGCAGCTTGTAGCTCTCCAGACCGCACAGATAGAGATAGAACTTCTCTGAGGCCCATACGCTAGCGAGACATTCTTTTTCGATTTGCGCATACTTCTTTTCGGCTTCGTTTAGTGTACGCGAGCAGTATGCTACAGGTTTGAGTGTGCCCCCATGGTCTTGAAGCAACACCCCACCCAATCCATAACTGGACGCATCGGCTCCCACTACAGTCGGTAGTTTAGGGTCAAAATACTGTAGCACTGGGGCTGTTGAAATCAGCGCTTTAACTTTGCTGAAGGCATCGTCTTGCTGTGGACCCCACACCCATGCTACATCACTTCTCAGCAGTTGGTTAAGTGGATAGAGGGTTTGCGACAGGCTAGGGATGTATCGACCTACATAGTTAAACATGCCTAACACCCTCCTCAACTCACTCACGTTTGTGGGTTTCTCCAAAGACGTGATAGCGGACACCCTTTCAGGGCTTGGAGATGTTCCATTTTGACTGACGACCTGGCCAAGAAAGTGAATGGATGTCTGCCTGAACTTACATTTCTCGCGGTTTAGTTTTAGGCCTGCCGCACGGATCGTGTCCATGACCCTTTTCAGGTTGCTGTCGTGTTCTTGCATATTTGACCCGTACACCAGAATATCATCCATGTATACAAGAGCTCCTTCATGGTCGCGCAGTAACTCCTGCATTTTTCTCTGGAATATTTCTGGTGCTGAACTGATGCCAAAAGGCAACCTTTTGAAGCAATATCTTCCACTCGGCGTTATGAAAGTGGTTAGCTTTGAGCTCTGCTCGTCTAAAGCGATTTGCCAGAACCCACTGGCTGCGTCGAGGGTTGTATACACTTTGCTACCAGCCAATTTGTGCAGTATGCTATCTGTGGTTGGCAGGATAAACTTTTCCCTTTTCACATTTTCATTTAACTTTGTTAGACCTACACATATTCTAACTTTTCCGTTGGGCTTGACCACAGGCACCATGGGTGCTACCCATTCTGTAGGCTCTGTTACGCGCTCTATTATGCCCATAATCTCCATCCGTTTCAACTCCTCCTCTACCTTGGGTATAAGAGGAATGGGAATGCGGCGAGGTGCTGGTATGCTGTAAGGTTGCGCGCCATCTTTAAGGATTATTTTGACGGGTTCTCCTTTAAGTAGTCCTAACTCCCCAAAAACGCTCACATCCTCAATGTGTTGTATTAGGCCTAGGCGAGCACCAACTGTCCTGCTTAGTAGGTTTTCACATGTAGACTTCACTACTATTACCCTAAAGCAACAGTCTGTGGGTTTGCTCCCCAGCTGGACTCGTGTTTTTGCGAGAAACTGTCCCATCTGCCCTACGTTCCCACCTGGACTCGCCAATTTAGTTTTAACTGGGCTGAGTTTTGGCCTAACACGAAGGCGATTAAATGTAGCTTCGTTCATTACAGTAGTGTCAGCACCTGAATCTATCTTAAAGCTGACAGCTGTATTACCTATCACGAGCGTGGTGCGCCATGGTGGCTCAGTGTCTGAAATGACTTCATCTAAGCCTTCTTCCGCTGCCATATTATCACGCGTTTTCTCTTCTAGTGACCCAAAGAATAGTGTGTTTACTTCCTCAGTCAGTTCTTGAACCATTTTGGTTTTGCACTTAGCTGCGAAATGACCTATTTTCCGACATTTATTGCATGCTCTGTCTTTGGCTGGACATTTGTCTCTCTCGTGCCTGCGCCCGCATCTACCACAGTTTTGTCTCTCCTCTTCGCGACCGCCATTTGCCTCGGCCTGTTTCATCTTCCACGTGCCCTGCGGGTACCTGTTTACTTCGTCCACGTGTCCTGTAGCTGCGTCCTCGCTATTCTGTAGCTTTACTAGCTCGGAGTGTCTTGCCATTTCGGCCGCTGATCTTAGAGTGAGGTCTTTTGTCATCTGGAGCTTGAGTGAGATTTCTTTATCTTTAACTCCTATCACAAGTCTATCCCTTATTTCCTCCTCTTTGTCTCTGAAGTCACAGTGGGCGGCTAGCTCATACAAGTGACGAATGTACTGTTCGACAGACTCACCCGCCTCCTGAGTGCGTGAGTGAAAACGAGCTCTCTCGAATATCACGTTTCTTTTTGGGACAAAATGGTCGTCAAATTTGCCCAACACGGTCTCAAAGTCTTCATCATCCTCACCAATTTCGAAGTGGAACGAGTTGAACACTTGTTCAGCATCTGGACCCATTGAATATATCAATGCGGAGACTTGGACTGCTTGCTCCTCGATGTTCAGCTTCGTTGCAACTCGGTACCTGGAGAAACGTTTCTTCCAGTCGGGCCAGTTCTCCGGTTTCGCGAAGTTAAACTGCTCCGGCGCCGAAAACTTTGCCATATTGTTCTAGTTAACTTTAACTTCTGACACCATGTGAAGTGCACTAGCATATCCTAAAATGATAAGGCGGAACATTGGCGGATCATGGCTTCTTTAATAACTTGAACGGTCACAACTTCTGCAGCCTAGTCCTGTCTGAACATGCGCACTGCCTTGCAGGTGGCATTCAGGAACATCACGTTACAGTCTTCAATAACCAAGTTGGTCAGCTTTAGAAAATACTAAAGAAGGAGTTGAATGTTTATTGTCCTCTTGTGATACATGTGTTTTCTTGCAAATTATTAGCTTTTTCTTCTTTTGTGGTTTCTAATCATTGTTTTCCAAGATCCACTTCCTGGTTAAGGACGGTGCTCTGATAAACACGCGCACTTGAAAGCCTCTTGCTCCACCAGGTGTTGGCAATGTGGATTGTACCAAGTGAGACTCTCAGTGAGAGAGGGACATTGATACATCTCTTTGTGAAATGTGTTTAGAATAAGCTGTTTAATGAACATTAGCTTGAAGACTATACCTTACCCTTGCATAGATTTTAATGCTTGAAGGAAAAGACTGATGTTAACAATAAACTTAACAACGTTAAGAGTTAGTTGAACGTTATACTTCCACATAGCAAAATGGTTTAGTCAGGAAGTATTTATGCTTCAGTTTGACACCTGTGGGATCTTGTCTGTTGACTGTTATCCTCCTTGAATGTGAGTCTTCTCCATTTTGACACGTTTCATGTTTAGTGTAAGTATAACAAAGCTCCAATTAAAAATCCTGTACTTTTGTATTAACTTACATCCTGATCAACAGGGTTTTAAATCTTTTTTCAAGAAAATCTTTTGGGCTCTTTATTTGAAAGGGACAACCGAATATACTGTAGGTAGAAAACGTGGGAAAAGGGAGTGGGGATGACATCCACCATGGGGTGCTGCTCTTCCAACTGAGCTAAAGCAGCACCCCACAGTTAGAAATCTTTCCTCTGACACTATTATGTAACTTGTCCAACATCTTGTTCAGTGCACAGTGTGATACATTTTCTGGGACAGTTTCCTGTGGCGCTACAGTAGGTCTACATGTTTCAGAGTTGCACTATTGACTGTAATCACAGCTGGTAAAATCATTCACCTTCATCTGATCATGCATGTCCTTTCTAATGACAGGAAATGTAGGATACAAAATGAAATGACAAGAAAATTTTGAATTATTCAGTTTAACTTACACTGCCAAATGAATGAAATGTATTTATAAGAGGGAGAGGAACATGCCTCCAACTACTGATTGTTTTACAAAATACATTTTAAGAAGCTCTTATAGTGCCTTTTCAACGTGCCCAAAAACGATTGCTCCCTCTTCTGCTGCATGGTCTGCGTTCACATTTGTAACATTGTCACTTATCTGAGGACACTTGCATAATGTCTGATACAGCAGGTGGCTAATACACCTATATGTTATTATTCAGGTCTGCCAACTTTATCCCGAATGCCTGACAATGGAAACAAGAAGGTAAGTCTAAATTTATCACAGTGTCTTGTAATAATGTGGTTTAAACATATGGTGCCAACGCTGAAGCCTAGAAAAGCAGAAAACTTCACTGTGCATGAAAAATACATTGGCCAAACAACAAGGGAAAGCCTTTCAATCATCTGCGTTTTCTTAGTTTTTGATGCAGCAACTGTCAGTTTTTTTTTTCTGTTGTCCTTGAGATACAGTATGAACATGCAGTGACAGAATAAACAGACTAAAAGACAAAGAAAGGAGCGACAAGTGAGAACAAAAAAGGCTGCAATGAAGATCCAATTAGAAAAAAAACTGAGCTGCATCTCAGAATAAAAGAGAGAAAGCAGGGGTGGATGTGGCTTTATGGTGGAGTTGGTTGTCTCACAACTCAACTCCGGCACACACATGGCGAAGTGTTCTTGCACTGAACCCTCGAATTGTTCCACCTGAAAACCTGGTGTGTATGATTGGATGGACACTTTCTGTCAATGTGACATATTGTGTAAACTTGCTTGGTGTAGACGGTTGCTGGTGACTTAATGAGGCTTTCATAGTCTTCCCAGTCATTTAAGGGATACTTCACCCATTTACATGAAGCTGTGTATCATTAGAAACATGGTAGTAGTGTTGAATGATCGTGAATCCAACCCTCATTTTGCCCTGAGACGAGAAAAATTTAATTGAAAGTTTTTAATCACATGATGCAAAAAGCGTCATATTGCATCACATGAAGAAAACTTCCAGGCAAAGAAAAACATATTTTTCTCGTCTCAGGGCAAAATGAGGGTTGGATTCATGACCATTCAACACTACTACCATGTTTCTAATGATACAAAGCTTCATGTAAATGGGTGAAGTATCCATTTAAAGTTGTAGCATATGAAGTCAAGGAGAGAAGTGTGCGTGGAGTCCTGACATATACCCAGGAGTATAGAGCTTCAGTAGGACAGGCTTACAGCTGCAAGGTAACGCCTGCACTTTCACATTATCCCAGCCAATAAGACCTAGTTTTGCAGTTATCTGCTCCTTTTTTCTGTTTAAACCCTTTCACTGCACCTCAAAAACATTTTGAGTCTTGTTAAAAACAAATTACTTTTCTCTCTCCCTTTTGTTTCCCTCTTTAATCCAAAATTTCTACCCATTAGAGGCTCCATCTATCTCATTTTTTTCTGTAATATCACATAGCTTTCTGTTTTAATTCACTTTCTCTCCTCATTTCTCCTCTCTCCCCTCTCCCCTAAGCTTGCGGTCTGTGTCTGTTGCCTCGCTGCTGTGTGGCATAAAGAGATGCTTCCAGCCTATACATTTCCTGGAGTTGTCTCTGGCACGCGCTGAGCATCCTGAGAGAGCGTTAGTGTTTTTGTCTCTTCACAGCGCATGGTGCCCTATGGCTTGTCATAATACAGTGTATGTGTGGAGTTGTACATTAAAATTATTAAAATGAAGCCATGAGACGTTTCAGTTTTCATATGAGCAAGGACCCTCGGTGCATTTACAAGAGAGGTGTGTGGACAGTAGACCTTCCATGGGAGAGACTGAATGGTTTATTAAATATAGTATGTTGTTTTTACAAAGTTAAGCATGTTTATGCCTTTCCTGTTGAATCTTATAACACTTAGCGTTCATCCACTTCCCAGCTAATGGCACTATTACCAAAAGAGGACTTAATGCTAACTTATTAGCTTCAATTGTCTAGTTAGTAGCTCTACTGTATAATCCTTAAACTGAGACATTTACAGTGTCACAGCAGCAAAGCAGGATAGTCAGCAGAAGAAAGAGCACACAGTGCAAAATTAAATTAAATACAAATATACATCGCTATAAATAGTCAGTAACAGGGCTACAGTTATAAGTTTGAGATGTAAGTCAGTATAAACAAAACACTATTATGCACACAGTGCATTCAAGGATGAACATATTATATGGTATATGGTTGTGTTTTTGGTTGCAGATCAAAACACAAGCAACAAAGTGATTAAGATTTGTGTTATTCCTAAACATTTTCCAACCTGGAAAAAAAACTGTAAAGAATTAGCATACTTATGCCTGATAGTTAGAACCTCTTCAATGATCATTTTGTAACATCACATCATTGTAACACACACTAGCATTTTCTTATTAGAGCATCCCTTAATATGTCATTAAAAGTAAAATAGTTTTAAAAGTTCTAATTTATATGTTCTGATTGTTTTATAAGACACTCTCTACAAGATCTCAGAGTACATCTCAAACCAAATCATGCTTGCCTAAAGTAACTTCCCACCTTCCTGCCTCTCTGGTCTTGGTCCTCCTCCTCCTCAGGGCTTTATCGATCTCACAGTTGTCAGATTGCCTCTCAGTTTGAAATGCAGGGTCCCTCCTCAACCTGTCTGCTAAACACAACTTGTTGACAAACAGACTGCCTTCCTGTGAGCGCTATGTCAATGTCTGGACCTGACAAGCCTGCTTAGCAGATATCTAACAGTTTCCTTAATCACAGCAGCTTCACCAGAAATCAATCCAGTAACCTTGGTGGAATGCTAAATCAACACAAACGCTGACTCCACTGATACGTTTTCAGCCCTGGACTGAGGGAGACAGTGAAAATGTGTTTTTGGTGAGGAAATGAACTTCCAGAGAAAACACACTGAATCTTACATATTTTATTTTATCGCCGACACATGATTGGTTTGTCTTTTAACAGAGGCAGGATACCCTCATTTGAAGGTGCAACTACAGTAATTCTACTTTTAAAATTCCTCCTCTGCTTTTTCAACTACATTGCTCAGAAAACACTGATATAAGAACACAGTGGCTGCTTGTGTTATTCACTGAAGACTCTTTAATAATAGATGGGCAGGAGAAAACAATGGAAGTAGGCGGATGCAGTGAAGAAAACTATGTAGAATACAAATGCTCCTGGACTTCTCAAACCCAAACCTCGTCTTCATATGTTGTTCAGATCCCAGGCAGAATGAGAAATAAATGAAGCCTGAGAGCCAGTGGGAGGTCATGCATACACCCCACCTCCCTGCTGAAGAGAAAGCTTGAACTGTTTGAAACTAAATTACAAATGGCTTATTAGCAAGGACAAGAAGCAAGGGTGACACCCGTATTTTTGCTTGTCCATGTGAGTGAGAGATTGTCTGTGAGCGAGATGAAGGAAAGCTCGTCGCCAACCTTCTGTACAAGCATCTGTTTTTTAGTCGGGCCATTAAAGGAGAAGACATTTCTATGTTTTCTTGCACATCACTTGGAAAAGAAAAAACAACAAACTGTTACAGTGCGTGTTTTAGTTCCATTCTTTAAGAAAAGCTCAACAGCCATTAATGGTGACATTTAATTTTGGGGGACAACTTTAAGTTGATTAATACACTTTTTTAGAACTTACTGTAGTTTATTAACTAGCACCAGAATTGTGCGAGGTGAATTGATATAAACTGTAATTCTGGTTAATTAAATTGGCCATGGTATGCCTCACTGATCTTTAACACTTTCTGGATAACAGGGGAGCTCAATGGCACAGTGTTTTCACGACTTATTTGAAATTCAAATCTCCAATAGAAACGGGAATAAATAGATATTCATAAACCTATGAAAAACACAGTCTCTGATTATGTTCACAAAATGCAGCTGCCTGTGGTATAGAAATTTCACTCAAGGCAGTGGAGTATAGTGGTTGACGAGTGCACACATCCTGCAACAGTCCAAATGATTTCCATTAAAGATCCACTGATTACCTTTCCAAGGTTTGATATTATCACGCTGTGTCGTTCTGATTCTGTCCAATTCCCAGATTTCTTTGAATTTGTACATTTCTTAAATGTTGTAACTTGATTTATTTATTAAAATGTTTGAGCAGTTGCAGCTGTTATTGTGCACCACTGAAGAAAAAATAAAACAAATATCATGAAATATGGAGTGGCAAAAATCAAGTCATGCAAGATAAGAAGCAAAGAGAATATACGAAACAAAGAGGGCAAAGAATGGAAGAGAGAGAGAGAGCATTTCTACTACTAGAGGCATTTCTTATCAAGCACGTGTAGTCTAAATAATTGTAAAAAATCTTCTCCAGGTTTAGAACAAACATCTTTCACCTGAGAAGTTTCCACATTGAGAGACTGCTCGTAAAGTCAGTCATTAACTCAGCACCTTCATTTGAGCCAGAGCAATGATTCATTGAATCTGACACAGTGAATACATAACCATAAATGTCCTGCTTGAAGTTGTAACTTCGTCCTGTAATGAATGTAAATCACCTGTAAACAGAATCCCTGAGAGAAAAGGTATTTCTCTAACTTGATGAATGGGTTTAATAATGAGGGAAGCCCCAGAGGGGGTTAAAGAGGACCTCCTGTTGTAAACAAACCTCCTGCAGATATCCATCCTGATCTAAAAAGCTTTAATCTGCAGTGCATGCACATAGCAAACAAGAGAAATAACACTTTCAATGTGTTAAAAACCTTCAGGGCATGAATAAATGTTTGATGGTTAGGGGTTTTCTTTTTATCCAATACAAACAAAAAGACATTGCGTGTTTTGGTAGATCATCTGCTGTGAAACAATTCGTAAAATATAAAAAAACATGATTACTGCTGTCAACCTTCTTACTGTGCTACAGGCCTTAAACAACACATTTAAGCAACAACCTATAACCAATTGTGGAAAAATCCCATTCACACAGATAAACCTAATAAAAATAAAAGATGCTGTGTTTATTTCAGAACCAGCGTTGAGGCAAACAGACAGCAGCTTCCTTAGGGAAATATTTGCATGCTGGGAGACCTTCAGCCTCATTTCAAGGTGGAAGGTAAAATAATGAATTAAGAACAGAGCAGGTAATCAAGCTGGCAGCTGTCTGCCTGTGACTAGCGATACTCCCGGCCTCCAGAGTGAATTTTTCATAGCCCATGGGAGCAAAGACTCAGAAGCTATTTCTGTGGCTACTCCCTGTATAAGGCAACATATAGTAGTATAGTGTTGTTGACAACACACACCAAGTCTCAGAGCAATTTTGGAGAAAGCAAGGTGTACTCCATCTGGAGTCCTTTGGGATGAAAGACAACATTATGTTCTGTTACAGTATGTTGCCCTTGAGAACCTTTAAGTGACGGTGTGTATGGTTTTATGAGGAAGGACAGCCGAGTGCGTCAGAGACCGAGCAGCTACATGGTGTGTCCAGTCTGCTGCAAAGCAAAGAAATAATCTGGTAGCTCTGTTTTACCTTAGATGACGGATTCTAATGTGAAGGTGAAATAATAACCCATTTTAGTTCAAGTGAATCACAACAAACCTCCCTGAACTGTACCAAGATGTGGAACATTTCTTCAAATCCAGGATCTGTTTGTTAGAATCACATTGAAATAAACGTTTGATTTTTAAATCTGGATTCAGAATTTAGATGTAGTGATTTTTAATCACATTTTAGATGCACAAACTTTAAGCTCATGCTCACATAAATTCTAAACAAAAAGTTCTCATGGCTATGGTTAAATGTTTGCACAGCTTCATGTAAACTGGACAATTTCCAGAATATTCCTTTTCTGTTATCATGTAGGTAGATGATTGGGAATTTTCTGAAGTTGTTAAAAAGCATTGGGTAAAGAATGCTGTTTGTCTTTCTGTATAATGTTCTTTTCTTTTGGACACACATAGACAACATAGAAGGAAATGGAGAGCAAAAATATTCAGATTTGAAACCTTACCCCTAATTACTACGATTGAACTTAAAATGTTTCAATAAACTCCTGCTTTAGAATCAAGTTATGATATCACTATTATTCTGTATTTACCATCAATGTCTACTGTATGAAACTACAGGTGTTTATGTCCAACACAAAAGGTCTAAGACTTGGTGCTTAGAGTGAATCGGTGAACTCTTTCCTATGTAACTTTATTTGATTAAATTACTTGACAGTACTGTAACTAACAATTATCCTCTGACTGCAACGACTATCTCAATAGCCAGAAAATGTAACGAACGGAGAACAAATCAAATGAAAAGGCCAAAATCAACTCCCAGTTTTTGATTGCTGGTCAGACAAAAAGCTCTGGTTACACTGTTTCCCTGAGGTTAACACTGGGATAAATCTCACCTTGAGATCTAAAAAAGATGAACATTCTAAAACAATAAGCCTAATCTAAATATTAATCTAAAATGCTTTAATTTGTAAAAGTGAAAACATGCTGGTTGCAGCCATTGATTTAATTCTACTTTACTGGATAAACCTTAGACAGAAAACGATGCTTAATGACAGGATTTATAACCTTTTTGTACATTCATACTGATTTCATAGCATATAACAGGGAAATATTTAAGCACATGACAAGTGTGTCACTAGATGACAACATCACTATAACAGTCAGCTGTCCCTTCAGGTTTTGACAGGTTGAAATGTACTTCTTAATTTACTCTTTTCCAGTATCCTCGATACACCTTGTTTAACTGTCCTCCTCTCTCCTACTGAGCCTCTGCCAGCAACCTGCACCGTGACAGCATGACTGTACAATCTGTTTCCTGCCTCACCCACACAGACACACGCAGTCAGAGCCTCCATTAAATTGAAAGCCTATGCAAACTGTTGGGGCTGGACGTCCTCATTAAGAGGACACCAAGCAGCGGCCTGGCAGAGGATCCCAGACACTTTGGAGGCCTAATGAATCAGTACACGCCCCCTCACAGAGAGAGTGCTACTACGCTGGCTTTGGATAACAGGAAAAAGGGCTGCTAAAGTGAGCAATAACATTCCCATGTCCTCCACCTAAGTTATTGGGTCAGGAAATGACTCTGAAACCAAGTGGGGCTCCTGATCACTTTATTGTCTTCAACAACAAAACCTCACAATAGGACACACATGCACAAACAGCAACCTCCCACAATGCGTTGAAAGTATTGATCAATATAACCTGGTTGTTTTTCTTCACACATAAGAGCTATAATTTAGCGTCAGACATGACTCAATCTTCACTTCAGCTGAAGTGGGATCAGGGGATAGATACACTCATTTTGAAAAAATGATCCAGGGTTGGATCTAACAATCTTTCTTGCACAACAGTGCAACCAGCCTTTTTACTCTGTATGAAGGCTGAGCTCCCCTCTGCTTGGGCAATTTAGAAGAGAAAAAGAAAAAAAGATCCTGAGCATTTCTTAACCACAATAATTACATAAAGAGAAAATTGGTTACTTTAGTTTTGTTTTCTCCGTCACATTTTTAAAACCTTAGCAGTTCTTTTCCTGAGGAGTTTTCACTCTTGTTAGGACTGCACACCCAGAGGCATTTCTTCTTCTTCATGGCCAGTCTGAGACTCGACGATTATAGCCGATTCTAATTAACTCCCTCTGGGAGGAATGCTGCTAATTGATTTTCCAACCTGCCCAAGACAGTCAATCTATTTGGAACTGCTGCGCACATGCCGCATTCATTTATAGTGATTGAGCTAGAACTAACTCGCGAAGCAGAAAAGCGTCAAGGGACAACTGGTGAGACAGTGATGAAGTGGTTATCACATGTTTTAATTAGATAACAGGAAATCTATGAGTGGGGCTGCTGCAGGAAGTGCTTTAAAAAGGCAGATCAAGCTCATCATACAAATGCATCAGCAATGTAGAGAAGGATGAGAATGGCTAAAGTTTGTCCAGGTTGACAAAAGTATGAATTTATTTGTAAAACGCGGTACTCTGTATCTAAAGTATTTAGGAAACGGTTACAATGTTGCCTGGGTAGCTATCTTAATCCTTACCATTAAAAGTGCATTTGAGAAAGCCATCACATCAGGTAAAAATATATTAGTCTGACCTGCCCTGTATACAAACTAACAGCCAGTGTTAGGACATTCTTAAGTAATGTGAGTCTTTACTTACCCATCATTTTTCATCATATTAACTTTGTATTAGTCCTTCATGAGCTGTGATTTTTCTCAAGCTTTCTTTTTTCACATTGTTTTTTTTAATTGACTTTCACTTACACAATTCCATATCATGTCAGAACATCCATTGTGCTTCTCACCATAAATCACTCTGCTTAAAACATTAAATGAAGGCCTATTCCACAAAAACTAGATTTTTGTTTACTGCACAGGTAAACCCAACAGGTTCTCCAACTTCATCCTGAAACCACTGTAACAATCCCAATGCCTTCAAAAAAGATCAGCACAATTTGTACATTTTTTACATTGCATAGCCTTGGCCCATCTTAACTCTGGTAAATTACCAGGGTGACAAAAGAACTGGTCATTTGTGGCAGTGTACTATAACCATATAGAAACCAAAAGCCTTTTTTTTGTTTTTGCTTAAGTGTCGGCCATACCTGAGTTAAAGCAGTGTTTTTACACAAAACATAGCCTAGAAGAACTATAATCATTTTAAGACATTCCGATCAGCAGTTAATCTTGTCCTTTTATAAACCATGCTGTTCTTGTTTTTGTTAAACGAAGGTTGTGTTCAAACTAACTTTAAATCTTTGAATTTGTGGAAAATAAATTTCGCTGGATAAACTTCGCAAGTTGATAAAAAGTGATATCTGTAACACATTTAATCAACTACTTTTAATGGGAATAGTGCTGAAGTTTAAGTAATCCCCTAGACGTCATGGATTTTTGTTTTTTTTTACGGACAACATCGACACTTAGAACTGTCATCTAAATAACAGCAAGAATGAACTCTAGGCTTATGAAAGAAAATAACCACCAGGTGAACAACAATCATTGTTCACTCAACCCCACCCAGTCACTCCCTCTCATGAGTGATAATATAATTATACAGATATGAGAAGCCTAATCCTCCAGTCATACTTCCACCGACAGCAGGAGACAAACAGCTCACCATTTCCAGAGACGTGATTATCCACATCGCCGTGTCCGACGATGAGCGCTGCGTTAAGTTGAACGTAAAGTCCCGCGTACTGCAAAATCCTTAATATCAATCCATAGGCTCCCATTTTTCCGCCGGGTTCACAAGAAGTCGTATGATATACTAAAATATGGTGGACAGCATCAACAAGATATCCCCACCTGCGTCTCCGAACAGCCGTCACATTCATAAAGCTGAGCGGAGGCTGGAGGAGAGACGCTGCTGCTCCGCGCGGCTCTGCGGGAGGAGATGATGATGATGATGATGAAGATGATGATGAAGATGATGATGCGACCGACGGAGGCGGAGGGAGACGCAGGTGCAGCGCCGAACACTGACGGTCAATTAGGCGGAGGCATCTCACGATATATTAACTTTCATTGTTGCATATTGTCATTTGGAATCCTGTTACCTCACTTCCGTAGCTCCTCAGTGATGTCTGTTTTAGTAGGCTATTGGAAATAGTCTATGACAATCTACGTGTTAGCGATAGGCTACTGAATTAGTTTACAGTGGAATATTATATTTATATTTTGATATCTTAGTCAATGATTTTGGTAAAGGTTCAATTATGATGAGTTGCATAAATTGAAATAGGCTACAACTTGACAACAAGAACTAACTTACATTTCTTGCAAAGTTTGGCTGTTACTCCAAAACAGCCTATTGAAAACTCAACTCAAGCGCTAACTAAACAGTGTAAAACCCCTGTTTGTATGGCCACATTTAGCCGTATTAAAACACAAGACTATCTGGTCCCACTACTCCTTCCTCGTCTCCAGTGATTTTGTCAAACCTGGAGTCTGAAGCAGTAAACCCCACTACACCCAGTACTGTACAGAACACATTAATCAGCATTTCCAGAGTCAAAAGAAAGGAATGCTACCACAATAACTCATCCATACCGTCCTATGTTTTTGCTACTCTGCTATGTGTAGGGTGTGAAGCGTATATATCTGTGGCGAGATAAACTGCAGTACGAAAAAGAATCACTTTCCGTGTGACAGTACAACATGGACAAACAAAATGCAGCGCGTTTAAATATCTAATGGATTTTGAGATTAATTTCAATTCTGTTTTTGTTTTCCTTCTCTATCCAATGTCCTCTCAATTGAAGGTAGAAGCCCCAAAATAAATATGAGAAAAGGTTACTAATCCAGAAACAGCTGTTGTATAAAAAGAAGTAATGCACACATCAGAGCCAATAAACTTCTGCTTCCTGACATAATAAAACCACGTGTGACCTTGATGTGACTGTTATGGGGCCAAAACGCCTGCACTGTTATTAGCATGCAGAGGGTTTGCAACCTCTTCATGGCCATATGGAAATGAGTCATTTGCTTTAAAGGGTAGATGCTGTGAAGACCTAAATAGAATGTTTAGGGAGCCTTAACAAGTACACCTGTGAGTGGTGAAGCAGAACCAAAGTAGATATTAAGGTCTGTGTTGAGCAGCTGATAGGGAAAACGCAGCTTGAGCTTAGCTGAAAGGAGTGGCTTCTAGCAAGTGTTTCTTTCTGCCAGTTTGACAGCCAAAAGATCCACAATTAGCTGAAATTGATTTTTTTGTCTCATAGTTGCAATAACTAAAAATGTCGGTCCATGTCATGTATGGTATTTTACTTCATTTCACAATATTTATCACTGTCAAATACAGGTTGTAGAGACTCAGTTTTTTTTTCCATTTAAGTATCTTGCAATATCAAAGATCCCACAGGACGACTGTCATAAAACAAAGAATTCGGCCATAGCATTTTTAATGACATTTATCTTCTGGGGAAAACCATTCATTAGAATTACAGTTTGAACATTAAGTCGTTAAATATGTTATTTTTATTTTAGATCAACCTCGTTTATATGATCCCACATGAGGCCATAAAACAAATTTGTGTGCTTCAATTTTAATGAGGTGTTTAATGTCAAGGCAACTGCTGTCATTTGTTCATGCAAGCAACACTGGAAGATGGTTTGCTTTGAATTTTAAGACGTGAAAAGCCTGCTCCATCATTGGAGTTAACTGAAATCAATTTACTGCCTCAAAATATATAGTTAACCTGAGGTCGTAGGAACTTCTACATGTTTTAGCTGTGTGCCTGGTCCAAAAGAGGCAGGTTATTTTCCCGATTGACTGGCGCTGCTGTCTGCTTCCTTCTTATGGGTGTCAACCAGGCAACATAGCCTTAAAAACTTTGATGAATTTGAAGGTGATGTATGCAGACTTGAGCCCTGAAGATGGACACAACACCTGTCTGCTACAGTAGCTCTGAGCTCAGCACCTTCACAGAGCTAACAAGCTCAGACAGCCTAAGCCAGAGATACTGTGTGTGCGTGTGTGCGTGTTGGAGATCATGGTAATAGAGCACAGGGCCTGTTACAAAGTAAAATGAACGAAGTGAACTGGGAGAATGACTCAACCAGGGAGTGGATTTCAAAGCCGGCAGCTTCCATAGCTGCTTCTTGACATCCATTATTTATTGAGTTCTCTTTGACACATTCAGCTGCTTCTTTAGCACAGAGGGAGTATGCTCTTTTTTGAGTCAATCAAGGCAATCAGAAGAAATGTTTTGCGAAATAATTCATTTTAACCTGTAACACTGAATAATTATTGCGTCATTCTTAGACATTTTATTTCTCAGTGCATTACAACATTATTTTTAAATACAGGTTAATCATTACCCATTCACTTCCTGAAATTTGTTTCAGGTAAATGGCTCCATCAACTAATATGTTCACCACATCAAAAGACCAAAAAAAAAAAAGTTTCCCAGAGTTCTAACTTTTATTTCAAAATAATAATAAAAAAGAAAAGTTAAATAAACCTCAATGTCCCTTGTATATCTCAATGACAGCAGTGTGATAATGTCCATCCATCCATTTTTAGCGGCTTATCTAGGGCTGGGTCGAGGGGGTAGCAGTCGAAGCAGAGACGCCCAGACTTCCCTCACCCCAGACACTTCCTCCATCTTGGGACCCCGAGGCGTTCCCAAGCCAGCCGAGACATCCAGTGGACTCTCCAGCGTGTCCTGGGTCTACAATGAGTCCTCCTCCCCCCAGCAAACACGTACAGTTGGGGCCCATATGGGCCTCACTTGGGCTGGTTGGGCTTTGGGTGGGCATGGGCTTAGAGTGGGCTTCATTGTTGGGCCCCAAATGGGCAGTAGGTGGGCAGTAGACCCTGTCAACACACCCATGCGGGGCCCATGTGGGTCAGATATGGGCTGGTGAATGGGCCCCATCTGGGCGGCCCAGCTCGGTCCTGGTTAATTTTGTCCGGGCCCTGTCAAAACACCCATGCGGGGAACCATGTGGGTCAGATATGGGCTGGTGAATGGGCCCCATCTGGGCAGCCCAGCCGGGTCCCGGTTAATTTTGTCCGGGGGTTCCATGGTGGCCCCATGTGGGCAAGCCCAGATGGGCTCAAGGTGGGCATTACATGGGCCCTAGCTTAGAGCCACATGGGCCACCCAGGTTTCTCCTATCTGGGGCCCAAACCGGGACTGTCACTAGGATTTACATTTATCATTTACATGACACCGGGAACAGGTCAGACTTACTGTCAGCAATGCGAACCAGATTCTTGCTCCAGTCATTCCCAGGGAGGCTGATGAGTAGTCCGATAGTTGGAACGCACCCTCCGATCCCTCGGTCTTCAGCTTGACGGCCTCCCTTACTTCAGGTGTCCACCACCGGGTTCAGGGATTGCCGCCACAACAGGCACCAGAGACCCTGCAACCACAGCTCAGAGCAGCTGCTTTGATAATGGAGGTGGAGAACATGGTCCACTCAGACTCAATGTCTCCATCCTTCCCTGGGATCTGTCTCTTCCCGAGACGGCCCAAAGGCGTAGTGACCCTCTCGTTTACCGGGGTCAACTCCAACACCTGGCGGCTGAGCTGTGGGGCTATGAGCAAGCCCACACCAGCTCGCCGCCTCTCACCGTGGGCAACTCCAGAGAAGTGAAGCTTCCAGCCCCTCTCGAGGAACTGGGTTCCAGAGCCCAAGCAGTGTGTGGAGGTGAGCTCAACTATGTCTAGCTGGAACCTCACGACCTCCCTCACAAGCTCAGGCTCCTCCCCCCCTCAGCGAGGTGACATTCCATGTCCCAAAAGCCAGAAGCTCCAGCTGTTGAACCCACCAGATCTGCAACTGTCAGACCCATCTTTTTTTAACACAAACTGATTTAACGTTGTTAGCCTACACCAGACCCTCATGAACATTACACCATGGCAGTTGTTTTCAACAGAGGGAAAGTATTTTCACACCCCAAAGAATTCATCACTTTCCAGTCAGGCAGAACATTGACCAGCCCTAACCTCTTTCTTCCCCTGTCAACACACTGACGTTCAGGAAAATTTATTTGACGTCAAAATCCTTGTCACTATTTCCTGGTTCACTGGTTATGGTTCTGCGGTCGGGTAAATCTTTCCTGATCCTTTGCGGTTCACTTTTAGGAGGCTGCTGTATAGAAGCAGAGATGTCGTAGCATCCTGGCAGCAGCAGGTGTGGCACATTAACCATCTTTGTGTTTATGGCTTTCCTCCTGATACTAATATAGGAACAGGAACATGCAAGGAAAAAATAGCTTGCAGTGGAGGGGTGATACTTGTGTTGTGCATCACATGAAATTGTGTGAAATATTCAGAGACAACTCCCTGTGAAAGTAAGACACCTAGGCAAAAATATTTGATGAAGACTTCAAGTATATAACATGATATTTTTTGTGATAGTAAGCCATTTGATAGTAATTAAAACAAGGATCTATTATTTTGATTTGACACACTTGACTAGTTTTTATATTTTATTCAGTTCCATTGCGAAAAACATTACTTTCGATTCAATTATCTTTTTCTATCAAATTGAATTAAATAACACCCAGTCATATTTCAACAAATTGTCCCTGAAACTGATCCTAACCTAAGAGTACACATTTTCTTAAAAACAAGAGATTGAAACTCCCTCAGCCTGTGTTCATCAGCATTCTTAAAGAGAGTGTGCCATTCACGGCAAATTATGCAGAGCCAATCACTTTTGCATTTGGTTGTGTGTGAAGCTATCCTTAAATCCATTACTTTACTCTGTTGTCATGACAACTCTATCATACATTACTGTTGCCTTCAAAAAGGAAATGAGGGGTTGAACATCAATCTGTCACTGTAGTTATAATGCACTGGTGCACAGATTTATAATGTTTGAGAACAATGTTGATGTTAGTCTTCTCTTTAGCAAGTACTTCATGTTTCTTTATTTTCAGTACCAGGACTACTTAAATGTATAACCTTTTTTATTTACCTATATTACAAGAATTACTAACTAGATTTTTTTTTTAAATCTCACAGCTAAAGAGAACACATTATCAACCTTATTGTCCTTTAGCTTACATACGCATATCTTTACTCACATAAACACTGCAGCGGACAGCTTCAGTAATCGAACTGGCTCCGTCTTCTTATCTAACAGATGGGTTTTTATTATAGTTTCGTGTGCAGCGGTGTCAAGCTTGCACCATAAACTGGCTCCATATGCCCCTCTCGTGGATTCAAGTGAACGACACGGGTTCAGCGGCAGTGCGCCAGGTTCAGCTTAACAGCAGGCAAGAGAAACAATGCTTCCAACTTTAAAGTGATTATAAAATGAAGAACAGGTATAGGGGGTGTTGTCAGCCAAGCAGTTTTGAAGATTGATAGTTTTTACATCAAACTTGTGGTAAATAAAAATGTATTTGATGTTTGTAGATATTTTGCCTAGATACAGTTCTGAGGTCTGATTTATAAAAAAGTGTGTAGAATCCATACTAAAAATGTATGTGCACCAAAACCCAGAAATGGTGTGCATACAATATTAAGATTTATAAAACCGTTCATAGGCACACTTTCAGCAATGTTCCCTTTATAAATCACGATCCACCTGGAAAGTGCACAAATAGATTAAACCCATGTTCCGCCCTCTAAACGCCCACATTTAACCATAAACATTCAATGCAAAGCAGCTCATGAATGAAAATGCAGCTTTTAGGTTTCCACTGGATTGCGCAGAAAACCAGAAGTTAAAATCATGAAACGTGGGACGTGAAAGAAAACTGTCCATTGTGCCAATGGGTGGTATACACATGAGGTTTGTCTTGATGTTGAGAGTGGCGTGAGAGCTGTATCTCAGACATAGGAAATATATAAATCTGGGGACACATCATCAGTGGTGTACCTTTGAATCAGGGGGTGTTTTGACCTTTCAACACCAAAAAAAGGGGAGAGGGATCTCATCCAAGCAAACATTGAGTCAAGTCAAATCCAGTTTATATAGCACATTTACAAACAGCTTCAGCAGACCAAAATGCTTTACAGGTACACAAACAGATACTTACTTGGGCTAAAAATAGTCAGTGACTCAGATTATAAAAACAAAAAGAAACAATCAGTCTAATAAATACAAATGATCGACAGGGTAACAAACAACAATTCTTATAAGTAAAGTAAGTCATTGGACTTGGACCCATAGGATAAGAGTCAGGGATTCCTAAGAATCATGAAACACAGGACACATCATCAGTAGTGTTTCGGCCTTTTAACACTAGACACCCTCATCAAAGGTGGCGAGCTACAGGGTGATCAAGCCTAAGCTTGTGTCCCATGCCCATTCATGAGAATTGCCCAGTTGTTTAAATGGTGCAGCTCATAGGACTATGACTATGACTCAGGCAAAGAAAATAAACTTTCTGAACCAGAAAAGGAGGAACTTGTGAATAAGGTGAAGGTTAGAATAGATGGATGGATAGATGGAAAGAGAGAAAGATAGAAAATTATAATAAATAAAAACGTGCAAAAAAGTAGGCATAAGGAATGGTGATTGGTTAAATGAAGGATTGTCTGTACAGGTGAGATTTTAGATACTTCTTAAAAATGAGATTCAGCAGATCTGGGGTTTGTGGGAGTTGATTCCAGAGAGTGGAGGCTCCAACAGCAACAGCACGATCACCTTTTGTTTTAAAATTAGAGCAGATGGAAAGAAGGCCAAGATTAGATGATGAGTGGACCGGGTGTGGGATATGGAGTGAGGAGGTCAGAAATGTAGCTGGGAGTGAGGTTGTGCAGTGCTTTGTACGTAAGTAACAGGATTTTGTAGTGAAATTTGAATTTTACTGGAAGCCAATGGAGGGAGGCAAGAACAGGGGAGATGTGAGAACGATGGTTGTTTCGTGTTAATAATCTTGCGGCTGCATTTTGGACTTTCTGTAGACAGTTTAGTGATGATTGGCTGAGGTATGTGTAGAGGGAGTTACAATAGTCTAAACAGGAGAAAATGAAAGTCTGTACTAATATTTCAAGATCTGACTGGGAGAGCATTGTTCTGATTTTTGAAAATGTTCTTACCTGTAGGAAACAGGACTGTACAAGCTTAGTGGTGTTGGTCAAACAAGATTCCGAGGTTCGTGGCGCATATGGCATCTCTGTAAAGCATAGGAGCTGAGGAGGACACCTTGTTAACCCCGGCTGTTACCCTGTGACCTTTAAGCATATTCTACTGTACAGTTTTTTAAATAATTAAAGGTATGTTCTGCTCAATTTGCATTGGGAGGTTTGATATTTTAGTCACATTCAGTCATTTATTTTGAAAAATCTGTGACGGATGACAAAGATCTTTCAATGGATTCTTGTTCCCCATGTCCCTGACTGTGACCGTGAGACTTTTCAGCAGATTTTACTGAATAGTTTTTGAGAAAGAAATGTTTGTATTTGTAAAATGCTGTACTGCATTTCAGTGGTCATATAGGCACGAGGCAGCAGGCCAAGCGCCCTTATACACACCTAACTGCAGCTGTGCTGATGTAAAATAACAAATCACACTCTAGGTTGTGATGGTGCATTGATGGTGCAGTTTTAAAAGAACATAAAGTACTAAAAATTAATAATCAACAATATTGTATTTTTTGCTCCAGCAATTCACTGTTGTTGTCTCCAAGATACCCCAAATATTGTCGTTCACTATTGCTACTTTGTTTCTGCAGATTAACACAGACAAGCTACATTGTGTTTTACGTTTATTTACTTTCCTAATTTATCAGTGAATAAGAATCTCTGAGCTGAGCAAACTTGAAAGAAGACTTGATTTGGATCAGACAACATTAAGGATTCTTTTTCATGTGTTTGTGTGATTTCTACATGTTTAAAAATCCCAACTCAAAATCCTTAACTTTTAGCTGGCAGAAAATGAGTGCATATGGAGCACTTTGTATAAGTCTGCTCATCATTTCTGAGAGGACGAGAGTCTGCATTGCTGAGGCCTTGTAACTGCTACTTGAGAGATTCATTTGGATTTGGTTTCGCTCCCCAGGATGAAAGCAGAAGGCTGCTGAGTGCATTTATGCAAAAGCTTCTGCGTCATTCATACTGAGCGAGGAGTCACACACATGCAGGATTACATACACGCCTTGGGCAGATATGAATTATTCAGTGAGAGATGCAATATTTGTTGGACATTCGGCTTATTTCATGCATACATTGATGATAAAAGACCGAATATATAAACTTTGAACTTTCTACTCTTCAGCAAAGCAACAATTTTTAAAGGCCTAAACACTCTTGGATGTTTTTTCTGTTGCTAAGGAGTGCAGACTAAAATGTTTTACTATAACTTCATTGTGAAATAAAATGTCACTTTTAAACTCTCATAATAGATAATTTCATAAAAGAAAATGCAATAGGTTGAAATTGAAGTAAAAAGAAACATTTTCTGTATGCTGAGGGCTCAAACAAAGAAAGCACAGAGATGATGAGATGCTGGTTTTGGGCTGTATTCACAGTGTTGGAGTATTACGAGAAAAATGGTGCAATATCTGTAAGTGGAACCTCTGGGACTTAGCTGAAAGAAACCGTGAGCAGTAAAACTTCATCAAAATATAAACAGAAAATGCTCTGTTAAGATTGAAGACGGGATCTCAAACTCTGAATCAAAGAGTCAAACACAAGAACATTTACAGGTATATAATTTGTAAACCTAGAGTGAACCTAATGGCAGTTAATGTATAGACAAGTGTAAACCAATTACTTCACTTTGAAAATGATTACATCTAGATGTGGAGTGGAAAAAATTCCAGTGGAGCTTATTATGCAAATGCTGAAAGCTTAGCTTTCACCAAGACACAGTTTCAACCTTTTCTAATTAACTTATCATAAAACAATACTGAAGTTGGGAGAGGTATAAAGTTAGGTTGTGGATCAAGCAAAAATCTATTCATTTAGAGCTGGGCATTATACATTGGAATCCATATGTGTTTTAAAGCTGATTAGCCTTTATTAGCACGTTTAATAGTTATCTAAAAATATTTAAAACTCAAGAAATACTCAATAAGAGCATTATATAAACATGCTGTCATCTATAAAAAAAATATCTAAGAGATCAAAGAACAACTATTTGAATAGATACTGTTTCTGAATTTTAGCGCTTCTTGATTGGTTGCATTCCTTCAGTAAGCCTCAATGACTCTGATGTGTAGCTTAAACAGGTCATGTGAAAAGCTCAACCTCAGCAGACAGAAACTAAACAACATATGAATGAAGACAGGCAATGTCATATGTGCCTTAATTATTTAAAGAATAACACAAAAACAATTGTTTCTGCATTATGACATTAAGAATTTGCTACTTGTTCAAACTTGAGATGGCCTAACTCTAACCCTTAGCTGTCAGATTTACGTTAGTTCTGATTATTTTGACTCCGAATGCAGTGAGAATGCAGGGTATACCAACGAGGATCAGGGCCAAACACTAGTTCATGCTAAATGTACAAGTTCTGACCCAAAGCAACTGCAGGCATCCCTGTAGGATGTGCACATGGGTTGCCATGTCGGGGACACAGAAGCTTCAGTGCTAAAACCTTTCTGCGATGTAACTTATCTCTATTTTTCAAAGCTATCTCTAATATCTATCCTATACCACCATGTTTAGTTGTGGAGTTTATTAGAAAAATGTAGAGGCATTTTAGGTCAGGTAGAATAAGTTATATCTAAACTAGTTCATTTGCCCACCGGTTCTGTCATTGCAACACTTGTTGGTATTTAATTCAGATATCAATTGCTCCTTCAAGAGTGACAGGATGCAATGGCAGTGTCAACGGAAATACATATTAATGGAAGAGGAAAGGCTTAAGTGAAAATGAACGTTTTGTTTGGTGCCTGTTGTGTATACCAACAAACATAAATTGTTAGCTAATCTGGCCAACATAATCCGTCATGGAGTTTAAATTTTGCGTCTTTGATCTCATTAAAACTATTCTGAGAATAATTGTGTTTGTGGCCTTATTAAAAGTTTTGGGCAACTCAGGCTTAACACGACTGTCTGTTTAGATATATGAAAATTTGCGTAAACAAAACTGAACTCATTTTCACAATAACATGTTCATAAAATGCTGTAGGGACAGATATATAAAGATTTTCTTAGAGACAACAGCTAAACGGTAATGCCAGGAAGCATTCAATTCCATCCATCCATCCATTTTCTGCCGCTTATCCGGGGCCGGGTCGCGGGGGCAGCAGTCTAAGCAGAGACACCCAGACTTCCCTCACCCCAGACACCTCCTCCAGCTCTTCCGGTGGGACCCCAAGGCGTTCCCAAGCCAGACATAGTCTCTCCAGCGTGTCCTGGGTCTACCCCGAGGCCTCCTCCCGGAGGGACATGCCCGGAACACCTCCCTAGGGAGGCGTCCAGGGGGCATCCGGACCAGATGCCCGAACCACCTCAACTGACTCCTCTCGATGTGGAGGAGTAACGGCTCTACTCCGAGCTCCTCCCTGGTGACCGAGCTCCTCACCCTATCTCTAAGGGTGCGCCCAGCCACCCTACGGAGGAAGCCCATTTCGGCCGCTTGTATCCGAGATCTCGTTCTTTCGGTCATGACCCAAAGCTCATGACCATATGTGATACGGGGGAGAGAGGCTATGGAGAAACTAATGAAAAAGTGTATTGAAATTTAACCAGAGAGTTATTGCTAAGTAGTGTGGGATGACCAGGTGAGAGCACACTGTTGACAAGGAGGAGCCACGAGATAGCACGGCTAATTAAAATTTATTAGAAATGATGATAATAAAACAAGATAAAAAATACCCACAAATAAAAATGCTAACTGCTAAAAGTCCATAAAAACACGTGGGCTAAAAATGCTAAAAACAATGGCGCCGTCCTCCTTCCTCCTCCAGGCAGTAACTCTCCTCCTAGCCACACGCACCGGGTCACCTGTAAATGCAAAGCATACGCCAGCACGGGGATACGAGACTATTAGGGCCTTAGGCTACAGGTGGAGTGTCGCTACAATACTTACACTTGAGGCAGAGTTTCCTCTGCCCCTGCGTGTGTTCGGCTTCACAACACTCCTTCACTCAGTCTCGATCTCTCCCGGCTGGCTTCCGTCCTCTGCACGCTGAGACACCTGCGCGGAACAACAAGCGGCAGTCAACGTCCTAACACAGCGGCTCCCTGTCTCACTTCTCTCCGACAAGTGCCACTATACGGTCCCAAAGGGTACTTACACGGAAGGCAGAGTCCTCCTCTGCCCCTGCGTGTGTATCGCCTTGCAGCACTTGCGGTCTCAGCGTGCGTGGTCCCCGATGCGTGTGCCGTCCTCCACCTTCACTGCCTGAGCGGTGGTACGCTGTCTTCCTGCGGTCTTCCTACTTTTTTGGTTCCGGTCCTGTTCCCGTCCCGTTCCATTCCCGTCCCCGTCCCGTTCCGCTTCCGTTCACGTCCTCGTCCCGTCCCGTTCGACTCCGTTCCCGTTTCTCTTCCTCTGTTTGTTGCTTCCGTCCTTTTTATGTGCGTTCCCGCCGCACCAACACAGGTGCGCTGATTTCAAGGTCTCCAGGATTGGGGCAAAGTCATGTGATCAATTAAGTCGTGCAGCATGTGACTATGGCAGTTCTTATGTTATAAATGAAAAGTCAAAATGCACTGCAAACAATAACACAAAACACTGCAAACAATAAAAATAAAATGCCATAACACTTATGCTGGATCACACATAGGTGAGGGTAGGAACGAAGATCGACCGGTGAATCGAGAGCTTCGCCTTTCGGCTTAGCTCCTTCTTCACCACGACGGACCGATACAGCGACCGCATGACTGCAGACGCCGCACCGATCCGTCTGTCGATCTCGCGCTCCATCTTCCCCTCACTCGTGAACAAGACCCCGAGATACTTAAACTCCTCCACCTGGGGCAAGGACTCCCCACCGACCCGAAGAGGGCAAACCACCTTTTTCCGGTCGAGAACCATGGCCTCAGATTTAGAGGTGCTGATCCTCATCCCAGCCGCCTCACACTCGGTAGCGAACCGCCCCAGTGCACGCTGGAGGTCCGGGTTCGATGGAGCCAACAAGACCACATCATCTGCAAAAAGCAGAGACGAGATCCTGTGGTCCCCGAACCGGACCCCCTCCGGCCCCTGGCTGCGCCTAGAAATTCTGTCCATAAAAGTAATGAACAGAACCGGTGACAAAGGGCAGCCCTGCCGGAGGCCAACGCGCACCGGGAACAGGTCCGACTTACTGCCGGCAATGCGAACCATACTCCTGCTCCGGTTGTACAAGGACCGGACCGCCCTTAGCAAAGGGCCCCGAACCCCATACTCCCAGAGCACCCCCCACAGGGCGCCGCGAGGGACACGGTCGAATGCCTTCTCCAGATCCACAAAGCACATGTGGACTGGTTGGGCAAACTCCCATGAACCCTCGAGCACCCGCTGGAGAGTGTAGAGCTGGTCCAGTGTTCCACGGCCAGGACGAAAACCGCATTGTTCCTCTTGAATCCGAGGTTCGACGATCAGCCGGATCCTCCTCTCCAGAACCCTGGAATAGACTTTCCCAGGGAGGCTGAGGAGTGTGATTCCCCGGTAGTTGGAACACACCCTCCGGTCCCCCTTCTTGAAAAGAGGGACCACCACCCCTGTCTGCCAGTCCAGAGGTACTGTCCCCGACCTCCACGCGATGTTACAGAGACGTGTCAACCATGACAGCCCCTGCACATCCAGAGACTTAAGATACTCAGGGCGAATCTCATCCACCCCCGGAGCCTTGCCGCCAAGGAGCTTGCCAACTACCTCGGTGACTTCGACTTGGGTGATGGACGAGTCTACCTCTGAGAACTCAGCCTCTGCTCCCTCGGTGGGAGACGTGACGGTGGGATTGAGGAGATCCTCGAAGTATTCCTTCCACCGTCCGACGACATCCCCAGTTGAGGTCAGCAGCTCCCCACCTCCACTGTAAACAGTGTTGGTGAAGCACTGCTTCCCCCTCCTGAGGCGACGGACGGTTTGCCAGAATTTCCTCGAGGCCGACCGAAAGTCCTCCTCCATGGCCTCCCCGAACTCCTCCCAGGCCCGAGCTTTTGCCTCCACGACCGCCCGGGCTGCGGAACGCCTGGCCTGCCGGTACCCGTCAGCTGCCTCAGGAGTCCTATGCGCTAGCAACGCCCGATAGGACTCGTTCTTCAGCTTGACGGCCTCCCTTACTTCCGGTGTCCACCACCGGGTTCGGCGATTGCCGCCACGACAGGCACCAGAGACCCTGCGACCACAGCTCAGAGCAGCTGCTTTGACAATGGAGGTGGAGAACATGGTCCACTCGGACTCAATGCACCCAGCCTCCCCCTCCTCCCGCTCGTCCGGAGGTGGGAGTTGAAGACCTCACTAACAGAGGGTTCAGCCAGGCGTTCCCAGCAGACCCTCACTAGACGTTTGGGCCTGCCGAGTCTGACCGGCTTCCTCCCCTGCCAGCGTTTCCAACTCACCACCAGGTGGTGATCAGTTGACAGCTCAGCCCCTCTCTTCACCCGAGTGTCCGAGACACACGGCCGAAGGTCAGATGACACGACCACAAAGTCTATCATCGACCTCCGGCCTAGGGAGTCCTGGTGCCACGTGCACTTATGGACATCCCTGTGCTCGAACATGGTGTTCGTTATGGACAAACTGTGACTAGCACAGAAGTCCAATAACAGAACACCACTCTGGTTCAGATCAGGGAGGCCGTTCATCCCAATCACCCCACTCCAGATCTCACTGTCGCTGCCCACGTGAGCGTTGAAGTCCCCCAGTAGAACAATGGAGTCCCCAGTCGGAGCACTGTCCAGCACCCCTCCCAGGGACTCCAAGGAGACGACAATGAGAGACCTGTCCCCTACCCGAAGGCGCAGGGACACGACCCTCTCGTTCACCGGGGTGAACTCCAACACCTGGCGGCTGAGCTGGGGGGCTATGAGCAAGCCCACACCAGCCCGCCGCCTCTCACCGCGGGCAACTCCAGAGAAGTAGAGAGTCCAGCCCCTCTCGAGGAGCTGGGTTCCAGAGCCCAAGCAGTGCGTGGAGGTGAGCCCGACTATATCTAGCCGGTACCTCTCAACCTCCTGCACAAGCTCAGGCTCCTTCCCCCCCAGTGAGGTGACGTTCCATGTACCAAACGCCAGAAGCTGCGTCCGGGTATCGGGTCGCCGAGGCCCCCGCCGTCGACTGCCGCCCGATCCACATTGCACCCGACCCCTACGGCTTCCTCTGTGGGTGGTGGGTCCACAGGAGGACGGGCCCGCGTCATCCTTTCGGGCTGAGCCCGGCCGGGCCCCACGGGCAAAAGCCACCAACCAGGCGCTCTCCTGCGGGCCCCAACCCCAGGCCTGGCTCCAGGGTGGGGCCCCGGCTCCACCATGCCGGGCGACGTCACGGTCCTTGTTGGTATTCCTCTCATAGGGGTGTTGTGAACTGCTTTTGGTCTGACCCGTCACCTAGGACCTGTTTGCCTTGGGTGACCCTGCTGGGGGCTCAAAGCCCCCGACAACATAGCTCCTAGGGTTATTCGGGTGCTCAAACTCCCCCACCACGATAAGGTAGCAGTTCAGGGGGGAGCGTTCAATTCGGTTCATTTTAATCCCATCATATTACTGCGTTGCTCAGCACTACACCTTTGCTGCAGGACCTAAATCCTTCTTTGCTTGAAAAACTTGCCACTGCTCTGTTTGTACCTTGGTGTTTAATTTATGCCCTTTTTATGCAAGAATAACACAACTCCTGAATTATTGACACCTTCTTGCAGTGTTTGCATTGGAAATGTGTTATAAGTGGCCATAAAAATGCCAATGCTGTGACACCATCATTAGAACGGATGAGGGTTGAAGAAAAAACAGAGGCAATCATTTCAGAGGGCCTGCTGCTCAGCTGACATGCTGATTAGGCTCTGCTTCCAGGTGTGTAATGACCTGCCACTGCTTCTAATACATGGCTAAGCAGAGGCATGGCTCTTCCATGACCCCAACAAAAGCTCTGTTAACGTTTACTATTGGATAATGACCCCGACCCCTGGGTTAATTTAACATTCCTTTTTCTATATGTAGGAATTTGGTTAAGTGTACTTTGGCACCTACTGAAAGCCCCTTTTGCAACTGGACTGTTGGTATTTAGTGAAATAAAATGTGGAAGAGACATCAGTGCATTTTGCAGGCTTCAATTTAATTCAATGGTGTCACCAATTTCCCGTGCCTCCAAAATGTACGTTCGCATAGATACGTATATACGGTCAGAGTTTACTGAAATGTGCGTAAAAACTTAAAAAACGTAAAATCCCACCTGTGGCTCCTCTCTCTCTGTCTTTCTGACTCTATCGCCTCTCTTTTCTCTGAAAGACCTTTCTCCTTCCCATAAAGACTAAAAATATCTCTAGAATATATCTTGAAAAAAATAAACAGACTATGACCAAACGTGCATATCCACAAATGAAATGCAACTAACCAGTGCACCATGAGTACATATTGCATTTTCATTGAAATTGACAAGTGTCCATTTGGCCTGAAGGGTGTAAAGTGTCTGTTGGAAGCACAGACTTGGAAGAGTCTGTCAGGTGGAAGTTGAATAAAACCTCACTTGAAGTAATTGAAGTGAACACCAGAGTGCTGAGATGAAGGCAGCAAGGGAAAGCAATGTAGCTGATTTGAAATAGTGCTGTAGAATAAAGATTGATGATGCACTGGAGAAGACAGAGGAAGGTTGAGGAAAGCAGCTTCAAAGACAATGGTAAATAAATAACAAAAGGGAAGAGAGAGGAAATTGATCCAACCGTAATACTGATTGAATGATGCATCCTGGCTTAGGAAATGGTATTGTTTTGAAGTGAGTAAGCTGCAGAGTGAATGTCAATGTAGCCTGACCATACCAGAAAGCAGAAAGGTTTGTAGACTGCTGAGTTGGCTAAACATGGACGCTTCAGTGTTCGAGAAATTGTGACCTCCGTGAGCAACAGCTCTTGGAGACGACATAGGGAGATGGCTCTCTGAAATGTTTTGAATTTGAAAGCAGTAAATGCTATGTGTCAGAGTTACATATTGCTCCTTTAATGTCACAATCAAGTCTCAAAAAGCTTATGTGGTGAGTTAACAGGTTTATTTAATCTAAAATAGAGAAGACAAGTAAACAGCTTTTAAGTTCAGACTGCAGACGCTCTGCTGAGGGGCTTCTCACATCCACTCACAGCAGACATGTTAGCTCTATAGTGTTTCTTCCTGTGTGCATGTCTAGCTGGTGTGTGTCTGTCCTGCTGAAGTTCTAAACTTCTCTGGATGCACATCTGTTACGGGTTGTGATATCTGCGTTGTGTTCTGTTGTTGTGTTGATGGAAGAAGGAGGACTCAGATCACAGTTTGCTGGTGGTTTCTTATTTAATAAGAACTGAGCTGGCTGTTGCATCTGTATAAATCCAAAAGAAATCTCTGTAACATGTGGTTTCTTTTTCACACAGGTCTCCAGTCCCCTTCCCTCAGTGAGCGAAGTGCGGACTGACTTCTTGATTTACACATACAAATAATTACAAATACAAATAAAAAGTGTTTTTTAACAGCATAACTGTTTAAATACAATTTAACAGTAAATAAAATGTACTCATTTAAATGAATTTGCCAGCATAAAAATTACAACCAGCATAACAAACAGTGAACATGTAAAGTACACATAAAATACCCATACCTGTACAAATCAAAAAGAAATCTCTGTAACCTGCGTTTCTTTTTTTCACACAGGTCTCCTGTCCCCTGTTAACAGAAGACACGGGAAACCCTGTAGCACTTGCAAACACGTGTCGGCTAATAAACTTCTAAAAATTCACTTACGAAATGTATATTCGAAACACAACTTGCTCTGCATGCTCACAAATCCAAAGAGCGAACCACAACTGCAACTACTGCATTTTACATTGTTGTAAAAAGAAACAGTGCTAAACTATGAACAGGGCAAACTAGCCTTACCTGCCCTCAGTGAGCATAGCGCGGACTGAGAGAAGAACAACATACATCATTCATCTCACACGCACACACAGTGATCTCTTAAAGGGACAGTACAGGTGTTAACAGTTTAGGTACAGTGAACCACAAAATACATATAAAACATGTTAAAATGAAAATGTCTTAAATGTTTTTCAGGATTTGGTGAAGTTTCAAATATAAAATAAATATATAATTTTAACCTGGTTACACATGGAATGAAACATGTTGCTTGCTTGTTGATCCCTAATCCTGAGAGAAACCGGACATTGGGCGATTAATACAATCATATAACCTTTAGATATATAATCTTTGATATCCTGTAACAGGAAAGAAAACAGGTGTAACTAGTCATAACTGTGGGAAAATCACCATGATGCAATTCACACAGATCCCTTCACTAACACGAAACCTGTTATCAATCCATTGTTGTATGAGCAAAATGAACCACAACCCGCTGTACAGTCTGTATGGCACATTACAGATCCGCCCTGGGCCTCAGAACACAGTAGAAAGTTTATTAATCCCCAGAGGGGGGCAGTACTGCAGTGAAGTCGGACAGGATTGGGCTTCACCAGCCTTCAGCCTTTCCTACACTTTTCAGGTTTGCTCATAATGTGTGGCTCCATCCCTGTTGTATCACAAGACTATTGTGCCTTTCCTGCCATAGCCTTATAATGACATCTTATAGATGTCAAAATAAAGCTTGTGCAAATAGAGTAAACATTTAGTGATTGTGGTAACCTTTCAGCATAGAGATAATTTTAGAAAGTGTTTGCTTCCACAGTACAGTGTGAGTTATAATCTTTTGCTGTTCTGCTGAAATGTAAGTTCTCACTGAATGTATTAGGAAAGGATGTGCAGAATATTGCAATGTAATAAATTATTTAATAAATCATTTTATTTTTATAGCACTTGGAAAAAAATTCTTTACAAATGAAAATAAAATAGTAATGTGGATTAGTCTTTGCTCTATTGGTTCATCAGTTGACTTTGGTCAGTAAATGTTTAAGCTTGGGGAAGGAATTATCACATAGGACTAAAAATCTCCTGGCTTGCTGAAGCTGGTGAAAAATCAATCGAAATACATAATCAATTCAAAGACAGAAACATTATGGACCTTACATGATTAGAATTGTTAAAAGAGTAATATATATGGATACATTTCATTCCTTGAAGGTGTCATCATTTCCCGTTGGCTGCTTTTGTTACAGGTCAAACTCTGTCAAGCTGCTTCAATAACTGCAGGCAACCTTTGTGTGAGAAAATTTACAGAGGGCCAGTGCACAGAATTAGCTTTTCAGTATGCAGACAGACAGCCTTTATTTCAATCGAGGTATCATACTGTGATGTGCAGCCTCTAATCCGTGTTGTTCGTGATCACGTCAGTGCAGGAATGTGATCCTCATAGCAACCAAGTGATTAAGCTTTCTTCAGACATCTCACAATTGTATTGTGTGTCATGGACAGACAAACTCTCCATTTTAATTACACTCTGACTCATTTCTTTTGTCCCGATTGTCAAAGTTGGACGTGTTATTTCTGCATTGTCACTGATACAGTAGTTTCACTGTTTCCATTTTATTCACTGCTGATCTTTTTCATTTCTCTCTAAGTTTGTTTTGTAGGCGGTTTCTCCTTTGACAACAGATAGGCAACACTGCATAACTGTTTTGTAAAGGGATCACAAACAAATGTCCTCATTGTCCTCCTTGGGGACTATGAGTATCTCCCTGTAAACCTTGTATCTCTCTGTAAACCTTATAATTATTCTATGAAAACTGATGTTCATTCTTGTGTACCATTGAAAACAACAAGAAGTGAACTATGAATAGGGACCACTGTGTGCTGTGTAAATGGTGTGCATTTGTTATCAATGTAAAACCTCTTAAACAATACATAATTAGAAATTGCAATTTCAGCATGTACAATACAGACTTATTGATTGATATTATGTAACATCAACATTTGAATCAGTCCCTGAACAATTAAACAATCCACAAATCACATTCTGGATTCTTTAAAAAAACCTCATAACCTTTCAAACCCAACCCAGGCCAATATCAAAATGAATACTGTGATTAAGATTCAAAGCTCATCTAGCATGATATACTATTAGTCAGATTTATAAAAAAAAAAAATCAGGGACATTATGATTGCCACCTCCTCCTATTTATGAATGTTTTTTTTTGTTAATTATTTATTTATCAAAAGTGAAGTTAGAATATTGTGATTTCTGGATTTTAAGAATGCTCAGGCTCTCTCCAGCGTCACAGAGCCAGTGTAGCCTTGGACTCCCTTTCTTGCTTTATCCATTGTTGTTACAGTCTAACACAACTTAATGAAATGTGTTGATTGCATTGAAAGATGCAAAGGCCACTTGTTCAGTTGGTATAGTAATTATAGATGTTTGCAGGTCAAATGATGTTGTTATGAAGTGATGAAATTGAACCCTCAAATCTATCAGTTCTTTTTGTCTAAAACACAGCAAATTTATTCTTTGTTTTCAGAAACTTTGTTTCTGCTTCAAGCTGAAGTGGGAACACACAAATCTCATTCAGTTGCACTCTTGTAAAGTTCCATTTCAATCAGCAAATGAAGATGCTTCAATTAGATGTGATGAAACTCATACATTTGCAAGCTGCAGTCGTTCTCGTCGACTCAGCTGTTTTCAGCCCAACGCCTGTCCAGCGCCATCAAAGGGGAGCTGCCAGTCACCGCAGGGTTAATCGGTGTCACTAATAGAGGCTGAGCTGCTTGGAGACATGGCCATTACCAGTGGGAGAGGGGATCTGGGGGTATAAGATTGTAAAGTCAGTAGGATTTCAAATCTGTAGCCTATCTCTCATGCTTGAAGAAGTGGGGACACAATGGGAATGTCATGCAAAATCTGAAGTGGCTGATCTAAGAGAGAGTACTTTTGAATAGACCTATTATAAGAATTTATACTGACTATGAAGCGGCCTCAATTTGATGTTAATGTCTCAATATGACCTACAAAAGCTATTTCATAAAAGCTTTTTTTAACGTCTTACGGCTGTCACTGGGTCTGATCTTCATGTATCTACAGCACGCAGACTAAAAAGCCAAGGCTAACATTCTCCCCATCAAAGATTGCAGCAAGGCAATCACTGAACAACTGAATGGAAGAAAGATTCGATTTACAGCCCTATGCATGCACACAAGACAGGATCAGCAAGAGTTTAAAAAAACTGATAATCAAAAAATAGCAATAGAATAAAATTGGACAATCAAAATACAGTTTAAGTGGGCAGTGATATAGGGCCACAAGATTGTCAACATTAGTTGAAAAAAATAATTAAACCCCACATAGTGCCAGGATGTAGATTCAACTCACTAAGCGTCCTAAGAGATACTTCTTGGTTGATTTGCAGTTATAATTTTCCATACTGTGGTTATATATTGACGATATAGAGACGAAACAATAGTCATCACAGGGTTCAATAAATCTTGGTTTATTGGTCACAGTTTTTTGGTTTGGTTCTGATGGCATGGGCAGTTGGAGTTTTAGGCAAATTTTACAGAAAGAGCAAGAGGTTAGAAAAAATACAAAACTATTTGTTTCGTTCACTTTTTAGTTTCCATTTTCAAGTTTGATTTAAGCTCAAGAGAAAAATGTTTTACAGCATTACAGGGGCAAATGAAAGAAAAAGAAATGTGCGATCATACAGCACATTTGTTCTTATAACACAGAAGCAGGTTCATTTCTCCCTGCTAATAATTGGATACATAGGCTGCTGTACAATCAGTTGCTATCTTTGAGTGGAAGTTAATATAGCTGCTGTTCATACAGTTGTTAAAATTATTTTTGACACGTAGGCTATTATGTGTATTTTAGATTTTAATTATTTTCGGCATAAAAATAGGTTCACAGAAGTTACGTTGTAAACATCAGGCAGGCTAGTGTTCGAAAAAGGTTTCCTGCTCACTCCTTCATTAATTCTTCATTCATTCATTCTTAGCATAGCAGAAGCAGCTCATTGAATTTAATGACAGAAACAGCAAACAAGAGGAAATATGGCACAAACGCATTTCAGATTTTTTTGGAACACCACTACCAGTAAAGAAAAACAATATAGCAACAACCACGACAACTGAGAGCAGCTGGAGTGAGGAGACTTTCTGCCCGTCTGTGCCTGCAGTTGCACCGGCAGGCCCAGCTCCAGCACCCGCAACCCAACCGAGCGTGATTGGACTAGACAAGCCAACCTCTAGTTTCAAGTTCCCTGCACGGCATTGTGGTAATGGAACGCTCACGTTCTGTGGCACTGGCTTGGTTTGCTAGATGGCAGTGGCTGCATTATGTGGAAGAGACTGATCATATTTTGTGTTTTGTTTTCCTGAAAGCAGTTGGAAAAAAAGTCATAAATAGAGACACATTTAAGAAAGACAACCCCTTCGTGAATGCCGGCTTTTCAAATTGGCGCAAAGCCGCTGAAAAATGTAATGAGCATGAGAGGTTAGAGTTGCACAGCGAGTCAATACAAAAGTTGGCTGCTTTGGATGACATCCCCATAGATGCTCGCTTATCCAGCGCTCATGCCAGAAAGCAGGCTACTGCTCGACACTGTTTGGAGCTTCTCTTCAGGACCATCCCATTCCTTGGCAGCAAGGGAATTGCCTTCAGGGGTGACACAGCACGCGAAGGAATACTGTATGAATTGATGCTGGAGCGCACCTCTGATCTCCCTGAAGAAAGGCAATGGCTAGAAGGAAGGGACAACTGGATGTCGGACAGTATACAAAATAAAATAATTGAAAAGTTTACTCATGCTATCCAGAGGGAAACTTTGGCCCGTTCATCACACGGCCGATTTTATGGCCTCACAGCTGAGGGTAGAACTGAAATTAGCACCACTAGCAGTTCTCATGCAGTCTGAAATATGTTGACAGCAGCTTGGAACCTCACACTGTGTTTTGGGGATTTTATTGTGCCTGGGACAGCACTGGACAAACTCTCTTTACTTGCATCAAGGTTGTTCTTTTAAGACTAAACATCCCCATTGAACGCATCGCAGGATTCTGTTTTGATGGAGCTGCAAATATGTCAGGGTGTTTTTTAGGCATGCAAGATCGGCTGAAAGACTTAAACACCGCACTCACTGTATGTGCATTGCAGCAACCACTGACTGGATATGATTCTCTAAGAAGCAGCGCGTGAATTGAGTCTTGCGGCCGATACTTTAAACTTTGTTCAGGGTGTCTCATCTGTGATAAGAGAGTCATCAAAGCGAACACAGCTCTACCAATCGTTCTTTGGCTGTGATGAGGTTGCTGTCAACATCTTAGGCCTTTGCCCGACAAGGTGCTGTATCCGTGACCATGTCCATCAAATGCGTCACTGTAGCTTACCCCACTCTCCTGACTACACTGCACAAGCTTAAACATGAGAAGAGTATCAGGGGGGACAGCAGAGCAAAGATCGGGGGACTCTACAAACAGGCTTTAAAGGGGAGAATATATTTTGGTCTTTTAGGCTGTCACGCCCTGTTTGAGCCCTGTGAAGCAGTTGCCACAAGCCTGCAGAGTGCCACAGCAGGTGCGCAAGGTGCACTGGAATGCACGGGTGTGTGCTGAGAAAACAAATTGCCACACTCCGAAATGATGCAGTTGTGGACGAGCTGATCCGCAAGGTTGAAACCTGCGCACCAAAAACCTCCCTAAAAATGCCAGACTTCATCTCCCCTAGAGTGAGCACAACCCCAGCTTGCCTTCGCCAAACTACAGAGCCAGTGGCAGTGGCACAGGGCGCGCAAACAGCAGATTGGCGACATAGGTTTTTTTGAGGTTATTGATTTGATATCGGCGGAGCTGGACAGAAGATTTGATCAAGCCAGTATGAAACTTGCCGTAAAGCGAGAGAGGGCTGTTATCCCGGAGGACTTCGACACAGACCGCCTTGAACTCCAACTCAAAATGCTTGGGCCAGGCATCGCCAAGCAGCTTGTTGATGTCACAAAAGATAGAGGGTCTACGTGTGTCACAGTCCAAGATATAGCATCATCAGAAACAGAAACACTGATTGAGCTATGTCTGTGCCTACCCATCTCTGTGGCCTCATCCGAGCGCACATTTTCAGTCTTGCGTCTTTTGAAGACATGGACACACAACACCATGACGCAGAAACAACTCACACACCATTCACTGACGCATGCCCACAGAGACATCATTAACTCCCTGGAAATTCGTCCCCTCGTGAGAGACTTTATCTCAACCACGCCAGAGTGCACCTCGACATTTGGTCACCTGTAACCAGGGCACCCTGCCTGCAGCTCAAAGTAAGTCATCATGGTGCCGCTGTGCACTTTCATATCTATGCAGTTTAACGTTACACATAGTATTTTTGCAAGGTGGTGGGGATTGAGAGTGTTATTTTGTACGTGCCTTTGCGTAATGGATGTGGAGAGCTATTCAAGATCTGATCTTGTCTGCGTGTTACAGACCCTGGCTGTCTGCACTGAAGTTTATCAGACAAAAAAGTTGTTAATTTCAATATATTTATTTTTAAATGTAAATAACTATATCTTATAAATGTATTTTAAATAAGCTAATAGGTTTTTTGTAAAAAAAAAAAAAAAACGTTTTCACAGCACCCCCTGTTCAAAATCACTTCCAGCAGCCCTGCATGAGCGCAGCTCACTTGCAGATGTACATAAGGGAGACTAGTACAGGCTGAAACTGTAACTTCTTTTGATGTTGAAATGTATAAATAAGACAATAACAATCAGGAGCTACTTCAAATAAATAAAAGACGCAACAATTGTCTGCACCATCTTAGCCCACGCGCGATAAAACTTGTTCACAAACATAAATAAACACGTAACGTTAACTACCTTTACAAATGTAGCATGTTTCCTTTGCTTTTATCTATATTTATATGCACTTAAAGATGTCTTTTAACAGTACCAACCTGTATAAACAGAAGAAAAGAACGAGACATGACACAGTGCTTCTTTTACGTTCAGCTTCACTCGGATCAATGAAGAAAAGACGACAATCCCAAAACAAAGACAGTCCGCGTATGGGAGACGCCCAGTGCCACACTGCCTCCTGCTGGCTACACTAAATGTAGTGTTATTTGGCTATTCTAGCAAATTGTATTAGGGATTAACCTTCCTGGTATTATTAATTCCAAAATAAAAACATAGACACATAAAATATGACGACACATTTTGAGTGCGTCACACCTGCAGGCTGGAGAACTCCTGGTGGACTGGGACTGTCTGTATGACCAATGCTCTGGGGTCAAATGGATTTTCTATATTTGTTGCTACTTAGAAACCACCTTTCATTCCCTCTAGACCCTGGAGTTCTCTGTTTTTCTACACAATCTGCTCAGATCCACTGAGTTACAATGTGCTGACAGAAAGGCTGTTCATCAAAATTACCTTCAAACAAGTGATGTTTTCTTTTCTTGTATAACTATTTAGCTTGCAATGAGCGCCAAACTGTTTACACCACAGGTACGTGGAAGAGAATGGGTCAGTTTCACAGGAAATGCTTGAATTTGATTTAGCAGCTGTATCCATCCAGTCATATTTTGTGGATATAATAGTGATGTGTCGGTCGCGAACGTAACGGCTCTAAGACTCTGCTCTTTGAAGTGAACGACAGGAGCCGGCTCGTCATTGGGAGCCAGATGGGAGCCGATTAGTTTTTTTCTTGTCTTTTTTCTGTTAAAGCCGGATATCATTAGTGAAGATGTGCGGTTGCGTCTGTGTCCTCACTGAGCAGGCGGAGGGGTTACACACAGCAGACGGACAGGAGAGAGAGACAGAGGTTGACATTTAAAAATTTAACAGAGGATGAGACAGGAGGAGAGGAGAGAGAAAGAGCAGGAGAAGAAACCAGTGAGATGAATGTGGAGTCAGGTCCAGGAAGCCCATTATCAGCCCAGGACCCAGATACATACAAAGACCAGGACCCAGTTACATACAAAGACCAGAGTCTCTCTATATCACTCAGTCAATCACCATATCCTATACCAAACACTTCATATACAGTTAGAGATCACCTTAGTTGTTATTTATTGTGAGCGGCAACACCAGACATACAAATACTTAAGTTATAGTTTTATATATTTTATGATTGCAGCAACACACTCATACAAAGACACACTAAACAGTTTGCCTAAAATAAATAAATATATAAATATAGGTATTTCAAAAATCCTTGGCTTGGTTTTTTCCTCTCTCTCTCTCTCTCTCTCTCTCTCTCTCTCTCTCTCTCTCTCTCTCTCTTCTGTTTCCTCTTTAAGCTGCAACTCTGCAGTGTATAAATAAGTGTGTTTATATCAAAAACATTTGATATTATGCATATTTTTACAAGAAATCTTAAGAGCCATTTGGGAGACGAAAGAGCCGGCTCTTTTTGGTGAGCCGAGCCGGTTCGCTAAAAAAAGCCGAAATTCCCATCACTAGGATATAACACAAAATTAACATCTGTCCATAGAGCAATAAATTCCCTGCAGTTATGATTTTAATGCAGCAGCTATGTAACATTATTAGAAACTGATGTCGGGCGAAATGATAACAGAAAGCTGTTGTTTTGGGGCCATATCTTAACAATTACACAATTTCATTCCGAATGATATGCATTTCATGTTTAAATGGCTCTGATTGACTATCATTAAGTGCAATTATATACGGTTTTTCATTTTGAAAAACACAGTTGTTGTAGCAAGTCTGTACTTACTGCACAGTTTTCTTTTTTGACTTCGTATGGAACCTGGTAATCTTCAGGCATGGTTGTTCCACACCTGTCCACCAGGTGGCCTCTGTAAATGCCAAAACTCTACGTCACCTGACTGGCCTTGTGATCCTCCAATTGCTGCTCAAAAGGTTCTTTGCACATTATTTCTTTAAAAAAAAAAAAAAAGGAAAGGAAAGAAGAATGGTTTGATCTCGTGTTATGACATGTTGTCTTTGAACCTTTACTATACACTACCTGCAGATGTATTAACCCTGTGTCTTTCCTGCAGATTTAGTTTCTGCTTTTTACTGATCATGGTCATTCCAAACTGTTAGCAGCACACATCCTTTTGTGTGTGTGAGTTGTTTTTGCTCAAAGCATTCCACACCTTTGTAACACATCCATTATGTGTATCAAAAGAACATTTGCTGGAGTTAATTTTAGACTTTGAAAGTGTGATTACACTTCATCATAAAAATTGGATCTGCATGATTAGTCAACTTTCAAGCTGCGTGTTTTAATCTCTCCTCCTCTCTGCACTCTTCTGTTCTCCCCCCATCGAGGCAATCATTTCTCCCTGATGGGTGCCAACACGTGTTGTTGTCTCTTTACGGTCCCCTCCACTGCTGGCACATCCACCCCTGTGACCCAGCAGTTTTCAATTTAGATTGCAAAAAGCAGCATGTTCTTTATAGGCACCGGGGGAGTAAATCTTAAAAACTGCTGAAAGCACAGTGACAGTGTCTCCTGTAAAGCTTTCAGGTTCGACCCCAGGTCATGAGTCAGGCTGATCTGATAGGAGTCGACATCCCATTAGCCTCGGATAACCTCCCAAACAGGACACAGTATGAGCGGATTTTCTTTTGTTACATTTATCCTATGTAATAGAATAAAAAAAATTTTAAAGAACAATTTGCACTTCATCAAACAGTGTAAAGTCACAGGCTTTGTCTGCTCTGAGGTTGTCAAAATTGCACTTGCACATATTAACTTATTTCAGGATAATACACTTACTGGACATTGTCCAGTATCAAGTACCAGAAGTGCACTATCACTGCAGGATGTAAACCAAGCCCAAGGCTAACCCTCATTTTGGAACAAGGATCATCCACTCAGCTTCAACTTAATGATTTCTCTTTTTTTCCCTGCGTCCGCAATATTTAGTTAGTTTGAATCACTTCAACCACTAAATTGTGTAAAACTCACGTATGCTGACATTGGCTGGGGGAAACACAACAATGAAATGAGAATCCAGGCAGAGGACAAGGTCTCTGATAGACACAGTCACTACCACACAAACATTTAGGCCCATAAGTGATGAATGATCAGCATTACTTTTGTATGAGGGTGTATTTTATTTTTGAGGAAAACACTTACCTGTAAGAATTTCGATGAAATTACCAGACACCCCCCCGCCGCCGCTGCCATAAAAAGGTAGACAGCAAAGAGGGTAAAATGAAAACCTAGAACAATTACCAATTCTTCCACTATGGGACATCTTATATCTGATGTGGTCTGTGCTCATTCATCTCTTTAAAAACGTGTCAGCTGTTGGTGAGCAGGGAGTTTTTGCTGTCAGGATCAGATACACAAAGGAGCTGGACAGAGAGTGATCACCTGGGTGCTGGAATGAATAGAGGGACTGTTTCATCAGTGTATGCCAGGAGAAATCCTCCATCACCCCAACACACTGGACTATCCTGGGGAGTCATTGTGAAACGGTTTTATTCAGTCCAGCTAGCAAAGCACATGTAGACAATTCTGTTGTTCAGTGTCGTTTGTTTAACCTAAGGCAAGAATTAATTTAGTCCAAGGCTCTGATGTTTATCTTTACTGACAGATGTGTATCAAATACAAAATACCTTTGGCACAATGCAACTGCAGATTATGTCTGTATTAACGAGACAGTGATGGTCGTATTTAAGCAAAGTCCTGGTTTTAGCCTTCATTGATAGCTTGAAGTAATAAACGGTTTAGTATTTGACTTTACAAATATAACAATAAAGGAATCTGACTCTACTCTCACTCTTCTCTTTATTTGTAAACCATGTAAGTCATATATTGAAAGATAGAATAGTTCAATGATCTATAGACTAGGATTTTAACACAGTGTAAAGTTGTTGGGGTTTTTTTTACCATTGTATAATTGCATTTGATAAAAACTTGAATGACAATAGTGCTTTGTTGTTATTTTTTTAATACACTGATACAGTCATTTTGTGTTATTAATAGTTGTCAAAATTCCCAGTCTTCGCGGTCTTAGCATGATTAACGTAAAAAAGTTGTCATTTATGTAGTAAAAAAAACAAAAATTGTGTGTCATCTAATGGGGGCGCCGGAGAGCCATTTTGCAACTTTTTCTACAAAAACAGAACAGACCTGATGACCTTAAAAAATTTTGGTGAGTTTTTGTTCACGGTCTGGCACTCAAAAATGGCAGCATAATAGCGGAAGAAGAAAAACACTCCTTCAGGAAACATGTCCTTTGCTCTGTCAGTGCTTCAGGCCCGAAAAAGCAACAACAAAAACAAACAACCCTCAACAAAAAACACATCAGACAACAACATATACAAACGACAATATTAACAAACAGCCAACAGCCAGTGGCTTCTTTCACCTAATGGCAGATTTATGCTTTTAAAAATGTGCATACTGTTTACAAATGAGATGGAAGTCAGTGGGGAAAAGGGTCCTTGCAGGCTAAAAGACCAGATTATCAAGACTTTATTCAATATTCCTAATATTTAACCCTTAAATATTTATATATATATGTGTGTGTGTATATATGTATATATATATGTATATATATGTATGTATATATGTATGTATATATGTGTGTATATATGTATGTATATATGTGTGTATATATGTATGTATATATGTATATATATGTATGTATATATGTATGTATATATATGTATGTATATATGTGTATATATATGTATGTATGTATATATGTATGTATATATGTATGTATATATATGTATGTATGTATATGTGTATATATATATATATGTATGTATGTATGTATATATGTAGATATGAACCTGCTATTATTTTTAACTACCTGTCAAAATACAATCTCGATATATTTATGTCAACATTCACACAAGTGTTTGTCGTTTTCAAAAGAAAGATCAATGTCAACTTTAGGGTACTACACATTAAGGATCAAAGTAAAAAAAGATTCATCCTCTAGGCACCATGGATATCTTTACCTTTGTTCTTTGCTATATAATCTAACAGTTGTTAACATACAACATGAACCAAAGAAATGGACTGACCAACCCCAAATGCATTGTGATATTTCCAAAAGAAGTATTAGTATTGAAGTTAAAGCTTTTCACTCAGTATGGCCAGTCATTAACACTCTACTATTATAGACATCAACTTTGTGAAGAAGTTGAAAAGGCACGAATTGTGTGAAGACAAAGGTGAGTGCAGACCCTCCAGGTGTGTTACCACTCACTGGTAAGAGGAATGTAGTTCACAGAGTTTAAATTTAGCCTGAGCATCTATCATTTTCCACCAGCTGAATAGGTTGGTGTCGCAGTCCTGGCACAGGTGATCTGTCTCCACAGGTCTGACTATAGCACCATCGCTCAAACATGCCACCATATCACTAAGGACAGAGCCAGCACCCAAGGAGCAAAACAATATTTTTATTTTGCTGTTAGAATGGAATGGAATAACACACCTGAGGTCAAAATTTGTAAACAAAACAAAGAAAGAATATTATATTTTTGTCAATATGATTTTGATATAAAAGAGCCTTTTTTAGTTTGATTGTTTGAAAATACATTATAACATCTTAAGCTGTTCTTTTGTGCACTTTAAGGTGAAGCCAAGTAATCTCGTTGTACAATTGTATAATGACAATAAAGGCATTCTATTCTATTCTATTCTATTTTGGCTTAAAAACACAATGGCTTTGCATTTCAATATGTTCAGGCTTGTGAAAGTGCTCAAAGCAGTGGTACTTAGCCTGAAGGTCAAAGTAGTGGTACTTAATGCTGTATTAAGATTATATTTACAAATAATATAAAAAAGATTATTTAGACAAAGGCTGCAGAATGATAAAATCCATTCCTGGCAACCTTTCTATCTTTTATATTTGCTGAGCTGTTCAATAGGCTATGTTTCTACATGCAGCTTAATAATGTTTTAAGAAAAGATCCCAAATGATGTGAAGTAAATTATTTGGGGTCAAAGGTTAGTGCTCCTCCCTTAAGAATGTGTAGGATAATAACTAGGTATTTTTTTTGGGTCCAAAACATGAGTGGACAGATGTTGCCCCTTAGGGTGAACAGGAAGAGCTAAAACTAAGGGAGTTACCCCCACATTTAAATGTATGCCTTATTTTCTCTGTGCTGTGCCCAGAGAAAATACAAGAGGAGCAGGATTTGAGGGAAGGTTTTGACCTGAGTGCAATATATTGACCTAAGGACATAGATGGTCTTATGTTGCTTTGACCAATGCTGTATAAATACTAGTCTTCGTCTGAGCTTGAGAGGGTTCACTATTCGGCTTGTGACTCTCCCAGGTGTATGGTAAGCCTGGTTGATGATGATCTTTCTTTGTAAATAAACTTCTTATTATACAAACAAGTCATTTTAGCTGAGATTTCTTCATTATCTACACATCAAAGACGGAGAAACTACAAATGCATATTGATTTATTTGCCACAATGTAACGTATAATTGAAGCAGTGTTGCACAAAATGAAGCTACATTTTTAAGGGACACATACATTTTTCTCTGGTAAGTATTTTAATGGATAAAATTTTAATTTGCAGCAGAATACATGTAACAGATAAAGCACATGATTTTCTCATTATAAAAGTATCAAGGGTTAGATGTAATGTAATTGCACCATGATGCCTTTTAAATATGTCTTCATCTGTACACCTCATTACCACCCTAGAAAGGCACTAAATGATTTGACCCTTGCCCGCTCAGCATACAGCGCTGTGCTCATCAGTGTTTCCTCTAGTGGCTGCTGATATTCACCAGTATTGATCGGAGTGTCAGGGTTTGTGGAAGGTCTAATGTTTATTGATCGCAGTCCTGGGCTTGGGTTAAGGGTAAGGTCAAACTTTTCAATCGCTCCTGAGGATTTCTTCCTGTCCTGTGGAGGAGCCCCTCTCAATCAATAGCTCATTATAATGCTTCTTCACTCAGCAGTGGGGGCAAAGAAAACAAAGGCTATTTTCTGTAGAAGGATCATTTTTACTCTACTTTTCAGTGACTGAGGTACTTGTGCATAGAGTTGTTTCCTCACAAAAAAAAGACTCATCATGTGTTGTGTATTGTGTCTGAATGTTATAGTGTCTTTATTATTGTTACTCATGTTGTGTTTTGTTGTTTTTGAGGTTGTTTATTTAATATGAATATGCAGCCTACAGTTCACATGGTTTGGATGGACTAAATGAAATGAAAAGGTTTTGACATTAAACAAATGCTTTGTTCACGCTACAATAAGTGGACTATAACCTAAAAAATATATTTATTTGATCATTTCAGTATTACAGAGAATAACTCAAAGACTTTGTTGCATGTGCATCATTTTAACAGACTACTTTAAATCTATATGGAAAAAAAGTATTTGTGTGTGCAGTTGGATGGATTATAGGTACACTTGAAATAGTGTTGTTTTTCTGATTGAAGAAAACCATCATCAACAGGTATAGCTGTGCACAGAGGTAGAGGTTGCTGTCCTCCAATTGCAGATCAGAGGCTTCATCTCTAATGCCTGCAGTGTAGTGTATTTGGGCAACACACAGAACTGAAGGCATAGCCGATGGCTTGTACATGTGATAGGTTCCTGATTAGCAGCCTGGCATTTTGCATAGCAGCCTTGGCTAGTGAAAGAGTAATTGTGTCATGTAGTGTGAAGCCGAGCAGCAAAAAACTCTGTCCATATTGCTTGTCCCAGTTGGGGTTGTAGCAGATGCAGGAGAAGGGGTAAACCCTGGACTGATTGCCAATCACAGGGCTGACAGAGAGAGAGAGCAAGTTCCAAACTTATACTCATGGGCAATTTAGACTCAACAAATAACTTAATGAGCATGCCTTTGGACTTGGGAAGAAACTGAAGTACCCAAATGGAACACAGACATGCACAGGAAGAACATGCTAACTCTGCACAGAAGACTAACGTTTTTTTTGGGTTTTTTTAACATGACAATGAGTTCACTGTACTCAGATGGCCTTGAAGTTACCAGATCTGAATCCAATAAAGCATGTTTTGGATAAGGTGGAACAGAATTCTGCAGCTACTGTCCAATGCTATCATGCCAATATGGACCGAAATCATAGAGTAATGTTTTTGGCAACTTGTTGAATCTATGCAACAAAGAATTACGGCATTTCTGACAGCAAAAGGGCCAACAGGGTAGCAAGGTCTACCTAATAAAGTGTCTGATGAGTGTCATGGTGATGAACGCCAGTTGGAGAGCCCCCAAATTAAAAAATAACTTGTCCCCCAAAAGACTCTAAATTCACCAAAGACACTGCCTCATGTCATATCTCACTTGAAAAAAGTGATGTGGATGGTAAAGCAAAACCCTCGCCAGGAAGGGTTTTACTTTTTCTTTAATTTATCCTAACTATAAGGAAACTGAGGCATCAATTTCAGTTCTCAGGTATATTTTATTCTTTTTTTTTTAACTATTTGCTGTCAAAACGATAGTAAGCAACAACAGTAAATGAAAAAAGTACACCTGGTTTCATATGGCTTATTTGGAAGACAAGAAAAGGTCAAACAAAACAGGGAAACCAGACTGTGATAAAAACAAGCAACAAGCCAGTCAGTTTAAACTGCTAAACATGCATGATCATGCAAAACAAGGAAACACGAAATGGGACAGTAAAAAGAGGTCGAACTAATCATATTAAAGTTAAGCTGTTAAACATGCAAAGTCACATGAATGTTACCTGTTTCACTTACTAATATAAAATTCAGATATTCTGGACACATTAACTAAAAATTATTTCATATCTCAGGGAAATGATTTTATTTAAGACCATTATCATAGAAATAAGGAAAACAGGAAATAAAGTTTCCATGTTAACAGGTTGGATTTTCAAATGTTGTCCTTATTTAGAAAAATCATTATTTAAACCTTATCTTTCATGTTTTCCAATTTTCTTGAGTATTTTAGGTTTTGTTTAACGTTTAAATGACCTCTTACTCCCTACTATAATTATGTGGTTCAGGTTGGTGTGGATTCATGGTAGTGGTATAGAAGGCACAGAGAAGAGCCACTCTCTTTTTTAATAGACTCTCCTGGAACTGGTTGTTGACACTGAGGACTTGGTGACAGTACCACCATAACCACCAAAGCCAAATCCACCACTGGAGCTGGAGCTTGAGAATCCTGGGGAAGAACAAAAACATACAAATGTTATCATTTGTCTCTTAATTCAGTATCACTTATGATGATCATAATGTGTAAACTCTGAATCCCCACCTCCAGAAGTCGGTTGGACATGGATGGTTGCATTGGATCCTCCGCTGGCCAGCCTGACAATGGATTGATAAAGAGTGAGTCCTTCATTCAGAGATAATTATCATAACTGTAACCATCAAACTGCATGGAATAGCCAGCTTTATCGTACCTGCTCTCCTCTCCTTCCAGCAGTTTCCTGTAGGTGGCGATTTCGATGTCCAGGGCCAGCTTGATGTTCATCAGTTCCTGGTATTCTCGCACCTGGCGGGCCATGTCCTGCTTGGCTCTCTGAAGAGCATCCTCCAGGTCCTTGATGCGAAGCTTGGCATCTCTCACTGCAAGCTCACCACGTCCCTCAGCCTCTGAGATCTGGACCTCAAGGTTGGCTCTCTATGAAAGTTAATATCAATGTTTGGTTATTAACTACACATCAGCACACAGTCATGTTTTTTTCACGATGAGGCATCATTCTTTAGGAGATCTTGACATACCTGTCCCTTGATGGCCTCAATCTCATTCTGAAGGCGGGCGATCATGCGATTCATCTCAGCAATCTCAGTCTTGGTTGTGCGAAGGTCATCACTGTACTGTCCAGCAGAGCTCTGCATCTCCTCGTACTGTTTAAATTTAACAATGCATGCAGAAGTATTAACCTGAGGGTTGGTAGAGGTGGCTCAAGTGCATTCAGTGAATACATGGGATGGATTTCTACTCTGCTTATTCACAAACCTTCTGTTTGTACCAGGACTCTGCCTCAGCCTTGCTTTTGTTGGCGATGTCTTCATACTGTGCGCGCACTTCAGCTACAATAGAGTCCATGTCCAGGTTACGGCTGTTGTCCATCTCCACAATGACAGAGGTGTCCTTGATCTGGCCCTGCAGCTCACGGAGTTCCTAGAACCAGGTATTTGCACCAATTAACTGTTGGATGTAATTAGTCTCACTATAGTGTTAGGAAGAAAGTCAAACTTTAGATACGTACAGTCTCATAGACGGCCCTGAGGAAGTTGATCTCATCCTGAAGAGCATCAGCTCTGGCTTCAAGCTCCACCTTGTTCATGTAGGCGGCATCAACGTCCTTAAGAATTTATAGCAAAACACAGTGTTACAAATGATCATATTATGAAACGAAAACATGTTGGTACTGAAGAGGAGAGCAATAACAGTGTTTGGACTTGACAAGAAGACCTAGGTCACTAAAAATACGTTTAATAGCTTTAAAAAGAAGAGACGAAAAAAGAAAATCTTAAAACCTTCTTCAGGAGAACAAACTCATTCTCAGCGGATGCACGATTGTTGATTTCATTTTCATACCTGCAAAAATACAGAAAGGAAATTAATCAGTGCATCAGATCACTTTGAAACCTCTACACCAGGAGTAACACTTGGTGGTATAGTAAGATGTCATAGACACTCACTTCCTCTTGAAGTCCTCAACCAGGGATTGCATGTTCCTCTGCTCTCCCTCCAGCTTGACCTTCTCATTGCCAAGTCCATCGAGCTGTCTGCGCAGGTTGGCGATGTAAGCCTCGAACATACCATCAATGTTGGATCGGGTGGTGGTCTGGTCCTGCAGGAGGCTCCATTTGGTCTCCAGCATCTTGTTCTGCTGCTCCAGGAAACGGACCTATGGAGGCACCAAAACAGGCAAAATTTCCAGATGTCTTTATAGGCATATAGTGTGTATATATGGTTTACACCAATTACAACCTACAGACAATATGAGACATTTGTGAATTACAGGTGTTAGACTTTGTGGGCATTATGCTGATTAACTCTTGTTTTACAGTCTCCCAGGTAGGGGTTAGATGGGCAACTAAATCCTCACTTGCAAGAGCAGGAAGGGCACCACAAGTTCAGATAGAGATAATCTTTCCTTTATCTCTACACAATAATCTAAAGTTTAAACTATAAAGGAAAGCGTTCAGGCTATTTTGTACTACTGCAATGAGGTCTACCATAAAGTTCACCTTTATAAATGGAAAATAATCTCAAAGGAAACAAACCTTGTCGATGAAGGACGCAAAGCGGTTGTTAAGCGTCTTGATCTGGTCCTTCTCATGGGTACGGACACCCTGGATGAGGGGATCAATCTGCAGGTTGAGAGGGGCAAGCAGGCTCTTGTTTACCTGAACAGCTGTAATTGTTGGGGCAATGTAACAGCCTGCTGTTTGGCTGGAAGAGAACCCATAACCTGCAGAGCTACCACCAATAGAGGATACGCCAGAACAAACGCTGGGACCTATCCCATAGCTGGATCTTTTCATTGAATAGCTGCTTCCTGATCCTGCAAAAGATTTTCTGGCGCTTCCATTGGAGCTGGTCACTGAGTATGCCTTTCTCATCGTGTTGCAGCGGTGGAGGTCGTTTACTCTGAGAAGAGAACTAAAGATGTGAAGTCTTCAAATGAAGAGTCAAGTCCTTGTCAGTGTCTGACTGTGGACGCTGCCTGCTTTTATGGCTGAAACAGGGTGGGGTCAGGGGCCACCTTAACCTGTACTGTCACTTTCTGCTGTCCAGCATTTTTCCACCTGAGCCCCCATTCCTCCGTCTCTGAATGACAGGAGTGATCAGTCCTGTAAAACTGGAAGGGAGGTATTTTCAGAAGATAAGCCATGACACACCCTGCACCAGCACATTTAAATAAGCATTTGAAGTGTCCCTTACTTTGTCAAAAGAAATGTCCCTTCAAGCTATTGCAGGAACTGTGTTCAAGCAGTCTTATGCTGTATGTTCAAAATATAACATCCCAACAGGAATTAACTAATGAAAGTCTACTAAGCTTGTGTAACATAGATGAATATGATTATTTTGACTTCTCTATCTGTGCAATAGCTGTTGTGCCTTGATTGCATATACATCTATCAAGATAAAGCACATACATACCTAAGATGAGCAAGCAAGGAGATCCTTATCTCTGTAACAATGTCTTGTGGACAGACATTCTTTTTAAACAACAAAGTGTTGACACGCTGCACACCTGTCAGAGTTTCCTGTTGGATGTGTTTACTTGTAGATTCCAGGAGATCAAGTGTAGTTTGTTGGTGCTGGGATTTTCTGACCCAGTCTTTTTGTTTTTTTAAAACCCAGGCCTAATGGCCTTTGTGTCTCAGCTGTTTCTGTGATCTCCCCTTTAATCTAGTTTCTAGTCAGCTCCTGTGAAGCGTGGGATTAGTTTCTAGTCTTGTTTTTATTAAGAGAAAAGAACTTTGTTATTTGGCTTCTAACTTTTTGTTTTAATGTCCCTTCCTATTAATTGCTTGCAATTTAAGTGGTTTCAGTCAAAATAGCTTGCATTTGGGCGTGTCATATCTACCTTAAGCCAGTGATCAGACCTGTTTTGGTTTTTGCACCAGGCTGGTTTTTTCGGCTATTATGTTTATGTGACTTATGGGATTCCTGGAGCCAACCTCAAGTGGACACTCGATGAACTACAGGATTTAGATTTTCTGCTTGGCTTCATTTTTCAAGACTGGAGATTACCGCTTGGTTACATGTAGGCAGAGAATGCGACAGGTTCTGGTGTTCAGTTTTTTACATATACTTGTGTTTGTGATGTGTTTTTCTTAATTGAATCCAATAATTGTTTTGTTCTACCCTCAATTGGCAACAATTAATCAGAGGGTAGCTGATAGCCAGCTCCAGTTTGTCTGGATTTATTAAAATGGTGTGATTATATGGCAATTATATCCAGGCCTACATACAATGGTTTAATGTATGAATACTGACTAAAAAAAATCCATCTCTGTTTAATTAAATAATGTATCCTATTTATCCTGATATATACAGTATATGTGTGTTTATTGCAAATGCTAAAAGCAAGATAAGGAAGAAATGATGGTGCAGTGATTGTTTAATTGGCGCACGCTTTCTGTCTCTGTCCCTTTTCTGAGCAGGCAAGGTGTGTGTCATCTACGAGGACAACACATATTTGCATGAAAGATTGGAGTCTACAACCCAACACCTATTACCACACACCCACCCCTTACACAACTGATAGTTAAATATTGTTCATATTGACATTTACTGCAAGTTTTGATTGTTGTGAACACTAATACATTGCTGTATTAACTGGCACACCCTTGTGTCTCCCATCTTTGCCACTGTCCAAGAGGCAACAGGTGGCAACAGTGCTTTACAGACATAGCAAGAGAAAAACATTAAAACAAAGCTTAAGGAAAAATTGCAATAGAGATTTAAAAAATAAAAGAGAAAAAACAGAGAAAAAGAAAGATTGTGCATCATTAAAAGACAGAGAAGAATGTAAACGTACCCGACAAGGGAACAACTATGAAAAAACTATTAAGAAAGGAAAAATGTGGAGTAAGGCAGAAAGTGTATTTCTAATGGAAAGCCAGAGTGAATAATATACCGTAAATTTCGGACTATAAGCCGCTACTTTTTGTCGCGGTTTTTAACACTGCGGCTTTTAAAACGATGCGGCTTATTTATGGATCTTTTTTGCGGGACAATGAGCTTGTGCCGCAAAAACATTTGACTTTGTCACATCGGATCTTAATATCAGTCATTTTGCGCTTTATGCACGCACCCTCATCATGGAAAACACACGGAGAAATACATATGATGCAGCTTTCAAGTTAAAGGCGATCGAACTGGCTGTCAAAGAAGGAAATAGAGCTGCTGCACGTAAAGTTGACACTGACAGCGACAACGAAAAAGAGACTGAGGAAGTGAGTAATGAAGTCATTCTGAGGCAGTGAATGGATGGACTTTTTCCTGTGAAATATATTACGGTAATCTTTTTCATCAGCCGCGTTACAGACACTGTTTGATAAAGGATTTACAGTAGGCTTAATATTTGCGGATGTTACCAGTAGTACGTATTTCATTAAAAGTTAAAAAAATGTCTTTGTGTCACGTCTTTCTGTGTAAATAGCTCTTGTTATAACGTGGACATCTGCGGCTTATAATCAAGTGCGGCTTGTATATGTACAAATACATTTTTTTACCTATTTTTAGCCGGTGCGGCTTATATCCAGGTGCGCTCAATAGTCCGGAATTTACGGTAGTTTTAAGGCCTGATTTAAAGGAGCTGAGTGTGGCAGCAGTCCTCAGGTGTTAAGGGAGTTTGTTCCAAAGGTGAGGAGCTTAGTAACTAAAAGCTGCTTCACCTTGTTTGCTTCTGACTCTGGAAACACTGAGTAAACCTCTTCCTGTGGACCTGAGCGGTCTGGATGTTTTATATTCTACAAGTAGATCTGACATGTTTTTCGGTCCAACACCATTCAATGCTTTATAGACCAGCAGTAAGTCGATCCTCTGAGACACAGGCAGCCAGTGCGGTGATTGAAACACAGGTGTAATGTGCTCCACCCTCTTTGTGTTGGTGAGGACTCTGGCTGCTGCGTTCTGGATCAGCTGCAGCTGTCAGACTGATTTTTTTACAGAGGCCTGTCAACACACTGTTACAATAATCCAGCCTGCTGAAAATAAAAGCATAAACAAGTTTCTCTGAATCCTGTTTGGTCAGAAAAGCTTTGAATCTTGCAATATTTTTCAGATTGTAGAAAGCTGATTTTGTTACCGTCTTAATGTGGTTGTTGAATTTCAGGTCTGAGTCCATAATCACACCAAGATTTCTGGCTTGATTTGTTGTTCTTAAGGACATGGAGTCAAGACGAGCGCTGAGCTCTGAACTTTCCTCTTTGGGGCCAAAAAAGAATCACCTCGATCTTTTCCGGGTTCAGTTGTAAAAAGTTCTGACACATCCACTCAGTGATTTCGGTGATACACTTGCTCAGTGAATACAAGGGACTGTGGTCATTCATTGACACTGATATATAGAGTTGTGTGTCATCTGCATAATTATGATAGGAGACTTTGTAATGTTCCATAATCTGAACAAGAGGGAGCATGTAAATGTTAAATAAAAGTGGCCTAAGGATGGAACCTTGAGGAACTGGTGATCTTCTCAGATTCCTAATTACCAACAGACGCAGCAGTGTAGTCACTGTCCCTGCAAGTAAGATTTGAACCAATTTAAGGTAGCTCCTTAAACACCAAGCCAGTTTTCAAGTCTGTCCAGCTGTATGGTCCACTGTATTAAATGCAGCACTAAGCACTAAAACGGAGACTTTAGATGCATCATTGTACACATAGATCATTTAGCACTTTGATAAGAGCAGTCTCAGTGCTGTGCTTTGACCTGAATCCAGACTGGAAAACACTGAAGTACTTATTTTGTACCAGAAAAGTGTTAAATTGCACAAAGACCGTCTTTTCGATTATCTTGCCTAAGAAAAGCAGGTTTGATATGGGTCTGTAGTTATTAATTGATGAGGCATCCAAATAACTCTTTTTCAGGAGGGCTTTGATCACTGCTGTCTTGAGCGACTTAGGAAAAGTGACTGTCTGTAGAGAGCTGTTAACTATCTGCAGAATATCTGGTGCAACACAGTTAAAAATATTTTTTTAAAAGCTTGTGGACAGAATGTCGACGCTGCATGTAGTGGACCTGAGATGTTGAACTATGTCTGCTAATGCTGCAGGATCGAGAAGGTGAAAATGTATCAGGTTAGCTAAAGTGTTTTCAATAGGAGGTACAGGAGTTACAGTTAGACTGCCTGTAGGAGACTGAGTGAATTGGGACACAAAAGCATTGCAAGCCTTTACAGATAACAATTCAGCAGGAACTGATGCTGAGGAGTTGGTCAGTCTGTACACGACTAAGTCTGTGCATTGTTGCTGTGCTTGTAGATTATTTCAGAGAAGAAGGACTGTGTGGCCCTTTTTAGTTCTAAGTTAGACAAGCGAAGTTTACTTTTTCGCCAACTATGCTTAGCCTGTCTACAATCTGTGATAAAATCCCTACAAAAGGATAGAGAGCTTATCCTTTTTAATTTCAGGAATTCTCCCCTCATTTTCTTTTCTTTTTTTTTTTATTTTAAATTTTTGTGAAAAAGAGTGAAATATAACCTCTTCCTTGTGCTGCTAATAAAGAAAACATGTAATGTTAAAACTGTAAGAATAAATTATATGCACAGGACTAAATGGTTTGTGACAAAAAATAAACAGAAACAGTGTTAATGTTACAACAATATTCATTCATTTTGTATTTTAGAGACCTTGACTGACGTCAGTGATTAAAATATAGCCAGAACAGCACTAAACAAATGTCACTGTTATTTAAATCTAGAAAAAATATGTCATGTACTGTACTATGTTTCTGACATGTAGCATGTTTTGTTGATTTGCAAAGTGAAAGACTGCTCCTATCACTCCTCACAAATAAGGAAGTGTTATTCACTGTGTGCAACAATTTTCACACAAAAAACCCATATATTTTTATTTGGTCTTTTCGCTTTTCCATGGAATTGCTGGTACTTCGCATCGACACTTTCCTTTCTTTCCCACTTTGGCTTTCAGATGATCCTTTGAATCACAGAGTACTGGTTAATGTCCAGATACAACACATTGGACGATGCATTTAAGCTAAAATGAACCAAATGTGCATTAGGCATGCATGCCTGTTTTCCTCAGCCCTTTTGTAATCTAACATCTGGTACAGTGTGTCAACATGATGAGCAAGGCTTCAGTTTGAAACTTCTTTAAATGAGTATTTTGTTTATTTTGCTTATTTGACATGAAAATGTAAGGTTTATGCTCAGTAGCCTATGTGCCAATCTAGTCCATTATGAAAAGCAAGCAAGGAGTGAGCAGTTGAAAAGGGGGACAGCACTGGACCCATGTGATATCTCACTTAAAAAAAGTGATCTGTCTGGTAAAGCAAAACACTCTGAATATGAAGTATCCAGGAAGAGTTTTACATTTTCTTTCATTTATCCCAACATAAAGAGACAATTTCAATTTCAGTATTCGGATATTTTATTTTATATCATTTGCTGTCAAAGTGATTTTCAACATCAGTAAATGACGTACACTTAGTTTCATACAGTATGGCTTAAGTGGAAGGCAAGAAACGGCATACAAAACAAGGAAACACAAAACAGGACAGTAATAAAAACAAGCAACGAGGAAATCAGATTAAAGTTAAACTGCTAAACATGCAAAGTCACATGAATGTTACCTGTTCCTCTTACTAATATAAAAGTCAGATGTACTGGACACATTAACTAAAAATTACTTCATATCTCAGGGAAATTATTTTATTTCAGACCAGTTTATTACTACCAGACAGGAAATAAAGTTTCCATGTTAACAATAGTAGATTTTCAAATGTTGTCCTCATTTAGTATAATCATTGTTTAAACCTTATTTTTCCTTTTTTGGGTGTTTCAGGCTCTTACCCCTTCTACGCTAATTATGTGGTTCATGTTGGTGTGGATTCATGGCAGTGGTATAGAGGGCACAGAGAAGAGCCGCTCTCTTTTTTAATAGACTCTCCTGGAACTGGTTGTTGACACTGAGGACTTGGTGACAGTACCACCATAACCACCAAAGCCAAATCCACCACTGGAGCTGGAGCTTGAGAATCCTGGGGAAGAACAAAAACATACAAATGTTATCATTTGTCTCTTAATTCAGTATCACTTATGATGATCATAATGTGTAAACTCTGAATCCCCACCTCCAGAAGTCGGTTGGACATGGATGGTTGCATTGGATCCTCCGCTGGCCAGCCTGACAATGGATTGATAAAGAGTGAGTCCTTCATTCAGAGATAATTATCATAACTGTAGCCATCAAACTACATGGAATAGCCAGCTTTATCGTACCTGCTCTCCTCTCCTTCCAGCAGTTTCCTGTAGGTGGCGATTTCGATGTCCAGGGCCAGCTTGATGTTCATCAGTTCCTGGTATTCTCGCACCTGGCGGGCCATGTCCTGCTTGGCTCTCTGAAGAGCATCCTCCAGGTCCTTGATGCGAAGCTTGGCATCTCTCACTGCAAGCTCACCACGTCCCTCAGCCTCTGAGATCTGGACCTCAAGGTTGGCTCTCTATGAAAGTTAATATCAATGTTTGGTTATTAACTACACATCAGCACACAGTCATGTTTTTTTCACGATAAGGCATCATTCTTTAGGAGATCTTGACATACCTGTCCCTTGATGGCCTCAATCTCATTCTGAAGGCGGGCGATCATGCGATTCATCTCAGCAATCTCAGTCTTGGTTGTGCGAAGGTCATCACTGTACTGTCCAGCAGAGCTCTGCATCTCCTCGTACTGTTTAAATTTAACAATGCATGCAGAAGTATTAACCTGAGGGTTGGTAGAGGTGGCTCAAGTGCATTCAGTGAATACATGGGATGGATTTCTACTCTGCTTATTCACAAACCTTCTGTTTGTACCAGGACTCTGCCTCAGCCTTGCTTTTGTTGGCGATGTCTTCATACTGTGCGCGCACTTCAGCTACAATAGAGTCCATGTCCAGGTTACGGCTGTTGTCCATCTCCACAATGACAGAGGTGTCCTTGATCTGGCCCTGCAGCTCACGGAGTTCCTAGAACCAGGTATTTGCACCAATTAACTGTTGGATGTAATTAGTCTCACTATAGTGTTAGGAAGAAAGTCAAACTTTAGATACGTACAGTCTCATAGACGGCCCTGAGGAAGTTGATCTCATCCTGAAGAGCATCAGCTCTGGCTTCAAGCTCCACCTTGTTCATGTAGGCGGCATCAACGTCCTTAAGAATTTATAGCAAAACACAGTGTTACAAATGATCATATTATGAAACGAAAACATGTTGGTACTGAAGAGGAGAGCAATAACAGTGTTTGGACTTGACAAGAAAACCTAGGTCACTAAAAATACGTTTAATAGCTTTAAAAAGAAGAGACGAAAAAAGAAAATCTTAAAACCTTCTTCAGGAGAACAAACTCATTCTCAGCGGATGCACGATTGTTGATTTCATTTTCATACCTGCAAAAATACAGAAAGGAAATTAATCGGTGAATCAGATCACTTTGAAACCTCTACACCAGGAGTAACACTTGGTGGTATAGTAAGATGTCATAGACACTCACTTCCTCTTGAAGTCCTCAACCAGGGATTGCATGTTCCTCTGCTCTCCCTCCAGCTTGACCTTCTCATTGCCAAGTCCATCGAGCTGTCTGCGCAGGTTGGCGATGTAAGCCTCGAACATACCATCAATGTTGGATCGGGTGGTGGTCTGGTCCTGCAGGAGGCTCCATTTGGTCTCCAGCATCTTGTTCTGCTGCTCCAGGAAACGGACCTATGGAGGCACCAAAACAGGCAAGATTTTCAGATGTCTTTATAGGCATATAGTGTGTATATATGGTTTACACCAATTACAACCTACAGACAATATGAGACATTTGTGAATTACAGGTGTTAGACTTTGTGGGCATTATGCTGATTAACTCTTGTTTTACAGTCTCCCAGGTAGGGGTTAGATGGGCAACTAAATCCTCACTTGCAAGAGCAGGAAGGGCACCACAAGTTCAGATAGAGATAATCTTTCCTTTATCTCTACACAATAATCTAAAGTTTAAACTATATAGAAAGGAAAGCATTTGGGCTATTTTTACTGCTGCAATGAGGTCTACCATAAAGATCCCCTTTAGAAATGGAAAATAATCTCAAAGGAAACAAACCTTGTCGATGAAGGACGCAAAGCGGTTGTTAAGCGTCTTGATCTGGTCCTTCTCATGGGTACGGACACCCTGGATGAGGGGATCAATCTGCAGGTTGAGAGGGGCAAGCAGGCTCTTGTTTACCTGAACAGCTGTAATTGTTGGGGCAATGTAACAGCCTGCTGTTTGGCTGGAAGAGAACCCATAACCTGCAGAGCTACCACCAATAGAGGATACGCCAGAACAAACGCTGGCACCTATCCCATAGCTGGATCTTTTCATTGAATAGCTGCTTCCTGATCCTGCAAAAGATTTTCTGGCGCTTCCATTGGAGCTGGTCACTGAGTATGCCTTTCTCATCGTGTTGCAGCGGTGGAGGTCGTTTACTCTGAGAAGAGAACTAAAGATGTGAAGTCTTCAAATGAAGAGTCAAGTCCCTGTGAGTGTCTGACTGTGGACGCTGCCTGCTTTAATGGCTGAAACAGGGTGGGGTCAGGGGCCACCTTAACCTGTACTGTCACTTTCTGCTGTCCAGCATTTTTCCACCTGAGCCCCCATTCCTCCTTCTCTGAATGACAGGAGTGATCAGTCCTGTAAAACTGGAAGGGAGGTATTTTCAGAAGATAAGCCATGACACACCCTGCACCAGCACATTTAAATAAGCATTTGAAGTGTCCCTTACTTTGTCAAAAGAAGAGCTATTGCAGGAACTGTGTCTTATGCTGTATGTTCAAAATATAACATCCCAACAGTAATTAACCAATAAAATGCACTAAACATGAAGAGAGAAAAAAATGTATGGATCCCAGGCCTCTAATAAGCTTGTGTAATTCAAATTTATATACTTTAAAGATAAGGCGCACACATAGTACTGTGAGCAAGCAAGGAGATAATGTTTTTTTCAGCAATTACAACTATACTATGATCTCCCTCATCAGTATCAGCGGAGAAGCCGTGGAAGTGGTGGACACGTTTAGCCTGGGACTCACAATAGACAATAAACTCACCTTTGAATCACACATCCATGGCATCCATAAACGCAGCCAGCAATGACTCTGTGCCCTCTGAGTTGCCCCCCACCTCCTACTGTCACTATACAAGAGCATACTTAAACCCATCCTGCTCTACTGCTCCCCCTGCTTTTCAACATGCCGTCATCCCCCAACACAAAAAGACTGACACAAATCACACATAGAGCTGCCAAAATCATCGGCCTCCCCACCACCATCCTCTCTGACCACAACACCATAGCCATTACACGCAGGGCACTCACCATCACCCGGGACCCCAGTCACCCCCTAAACCCATACTTTGTGCTACTTCCATCTGGCCCCGGTACAGGTCCCTGACCTGGAAGAGGGTCAAGTTCAGTAGGAGCTTTGTCCCCTCTGCCATAACAGAACTGAATAGACTGTGTTGTTAAATGTGTGTTTCTGATTTCTGTGTCAAATGTGTATGGTGGAGGATGTATTGTATGTCTTTATCTATCTTGAGGTCTGTCTGTTTATGTGTCTCTCGTACGAGGGTGAAAGCAAATTTCCTGAAAAGGACAAATATATCTGAATCTTTAGAATAGTAAAACAAAACAACAACCTAAAAATATGTGTTTGCAAGCATTAGGAAAGCAAACAGTAAAAATAAATAAAAGCCAAAATAACAACAAAGAGACTGGAGTTCAGATTTAGACAGTGATTTTACTGAAGAAGAGTGGGATGTGTTCTGGCATAGAGCCCATAAAGTCTCAAAGAATGTTTCACTGAAGTGTACACAATCTAAAAGTATGCATTGGTATCACTGGACCCCTAGCAAGCTGCCCAAATTTGGACACAGACCAACAGGCACATATTGGGAATATTCAACTGAGGCAGGGACCGAGCACATGGTTTTGGGTTTATGTCACAATTTAGAGTTTCTTGAGATCTGTCAAATGGTTTGTAAAAAAACAAGTAAAAACATGGATACAGACCCTACATTTTGCCTGCTTGGTGTTTCCTCCAGATTTGATTATCAACATATTAGCAAGTGGCTGAATACAGCCTTCGCAGTTGCAAAAAAAAGCTATAATATTTTTTTTTTTAGCAAAAAAAAAAAAAAAAAAGCTATACTGAAATGAGTCGTACAATATTAAAATAAATAATGAAACATACTAAAAAATTGTGGACCATTGACAATATATCATGAATTAATGAGGAACACTTCACTCTGTCTGTATTTTACAGACCTTCAATGATAAGCAGTTGTGCTGGCTTTCACAGTTCTCATTTGGAAGTGGTTTTGTCCATGAAACGCTGATGTTAACGCTGAAAAAACCAGTAACACATTTACAAATATTGAAAGGTGATAATAGTTTGAGGAAATGAAGCTTATTGGGACACTACAACACTATTTCTGATAAAAGGAGCTCACCTACTGTGAAGTTGTTTAATACAGAAAAAGGCAACCTTGTTCTTAAAGCAAAACAGCTACTTTTTGCCCGGTTACTACCCATCACGTGGTTCTTGGGGATGGGCTGAAGGTAAGGAAGGGGATTATTTCTGTTAGATAATTTCAATATCTATCTTGATATCTCTAGATTTTCTGGGGGGTTCAGCACATTTTCCAACCAAAGTTTTAATTATCATGTTAAGGCTCCATGCTTAATGACTGTGAGTCTTTAAAGATTTACAATGGCATTACATTTTGTGAAACATAATAGTGAAGATTATATCTATTTCTGTCAGACAACATTTATTTTGTTTTGCCAACTGATCTATGATAACACACATCTCAGACATGTTGGTGGTTTGTTGCTCTTTTTCTTACATCACAAAACATTTCCTTGTAAAAACTTAGTTTTTAGATTATGTAGTTAAACGGTTTAGAGTACCGGTATCTAATAATTTCAAATGAATAAATAACCTTTGCTGTCTGCATTATTCAGTTGCCATATCAATAAAGGCTTTTTATTAACCTCTTAATCAACTGATCAACTAGTCCTTCTCTGCTTACAACTGAAACTGTGAGATTGGGTTAAATTGTACAATTCTGAGTTGACCATGTTGACCAACTCAGAAATTGCATATATGAATAAATAGATCAAAACATTCACCAGCCAACTTTTTTTACAGTCTGATATGATACATTTCTTCTTTTTGGTTACCAAAAACATTTTCCATACATTTAATTGAGTTAATAAGGCATTGTTTGTCATTAGATATGATACAGAAATTACTGTTTGGATCATTTTATCAATTTATGAAAAAAAAAGATAATTATTAAAAATGATAATAAAAAAAAGCTGCCTTCATATTTTAAGAAGGTATTAGTGCACAGGCCACCCCTACCATCTGGAACAGCCCCATTTACAACGACCACATTACAACATTATTAAATCAAAACAATAATCCACCTGTGAATGATTAATTCGCTTTAATCCACATACTTTAGAAAATGTTTTTTTTTTTTTAAGTTTAACATTACATACTGTAAGCAAACTCTTCATTAAGCAGATACAGTATGTGTGTGTCAGTGGTGTGTATTGTTGGTGAAAAGTGGAGTGTGCATTTAGTCTGCGCATCCCCATCCAGAGTGGTGTGATTGAACACAGATCACTTGCATTTAAAGCTTCAGGCACAGAAACAGAAACAACCTGGGCTTTATAGGAATGCTAAAATTCAGGATCAGAGTCGACTTTTAGCAAGAAACTTCCCAAACATGTTTTGTGGCGATCTGAAACTTATTTCAACTTGTTAAAAAGGAGTATAATATGTGAGTAAAATTGATACAGTTGATGCTTTAGGCAGATCTGTAAAGTTGTCTGTTACAATAATGAAGCCAACTAAAGAGAAATGCATGGACAAGTTTTTCCAGGTCCAACTTTTAAATTAAAATTTAGATGAGACCATCACCACACCAACATTTCTTGCCTGGTCTGTACTTTTCAGTCTTACTGACTGAAGCTGCATGCTGACTCTTAATCCCTAACTCCAAAAAGAACAACTTAATTTACTGGAGAGTTGACAGGACAAACCATCCGTTGCATTAGTAGTGCTTCACAGGGGATTCTCGTCATGTCCTTTCGAAACAAATTCCAATCATTGCTCATATTATTTAATTTGTTAACATTTGTTGTTCACCTTATTCACTTTGATCTTGGCCATTGCTAATCTTATTGGTTCAGTACTGAGTGAAGCTAGAATTCCCTTAGTTTCCAGTCATCACAGACTTAACCCACTTTGTCCACGTTAATGTTCACTAATGTCCTCATTATATAGCTAAGCTAACAGAATAAGCAAGTTATAGCTAATTTGCTTATTCTGTTTATGATAATTAATTAATGTATTCATTTAGTTTTAGACTTTAAAGCCTGGCTCCAAGTTACAGAACTGAACAACTGACTGTTTTTCTTTTATTCTTGTAATTGTTTTTAATATTATAATTTTAATCTTTTTACTCATTGTACTTTACTTGCTTTGACAGCTTTTTATTTTGCTTGTACCATCTCTTTATCAATGTGGTCTGTTACTGGGTTTTTTTTTCCTTTAATTGCTCGACTGGGTCGTATTATTTAGACGCTCACTTGTATTGGTTCTTTTTCTGTGAGGTTGTGGGTTTGAGATAATTGTCTGAAATTGTCCTGAAAAAAAGTGTCAATCTTGAGACTTTGTTCTAAATTAGTGGTTCCCAACCTTTTTTGACTTGTTTAACCCTTTAGCTGGTTGCCATGTTGAAAGTACCCCTTTGCTTATGTGTAATTATTTGCCTTAATTTGTACATATATTTAACCCTTTGTCTTTATATCTAATCCATCATTAAATTAAAACCATATACAATATAGAATAAGGGGGTACAAGCAGGGGTGAGGTCTCCCAATCCAACAGCGTAGCAGCCCATGGCTGTATCAGGAGGAGACAAGCACGATAGGGAGAGAAGCACACCGGAGTGGACGAGGTCGGGGAGAGACATGCAACCCGAGAAAAAGGAAATGCTCAGTTTAAAATGTAATGTTGCATATGTACGTAACGTGCAATGTAGAAATTCTTTAGAATGCAGAGGCTGTAAATGTTCAGTAATATTAGTTTAATCATGGTGTTTCTCTTTGTGGACTATTACTGAATTGGGAGAGAGATTAGTGTATCCCTTTCAAAGGTGTAAATTCAGAACCATCATAATCACAGCAATTTTTGCCAGGCTTACTAAATCGTGGTGCGTTTACTCACTTAACTTCTTTACATTTTCCCCTCCCAGTATTTTGCACGCTAGGGAAGAAACATCCCATATCCCATATTGCATCTTTATGAAGGCAAATGTACTAAAAACGTGTTGTTTTCTCATATAAAAGACGCACTGCCTGCCGTTAGTAAATGAGATAGCACATTTTTTGCGGGTGGTATCAACTTTGCACACGTTTTAAGACACACAAACCTTTAGTAAATCAGGCCCACATGACACAACAACAAAAACAGAAATTACATTTTATAGTTTAGTTTGTATTTTTGTTGTTGTTTTGAATGAAAACAACATTTTGTTTTAACAGTATTATTGCATGTGGCCTGACCAACCTTAATAAATGGCTCTTCAAGTAATTGAAAAAAGTCTTTGTGGCCCTTTAAGATTTGTATTTGAGTACCTGTGCTGTAGGCTTATTTCTCATCTTTCTGCATAGCCCCTGCAATACCCTTAAGTACCCATAGGTGTCTGCGTACCTACGGTTGGGGATCACTGTTCTAAATTAATGCCCCTTTATTGGAGAGAAAAAGCAAAGTATCTTTAGGATATTGTGTTGTTGTTATGATGCTTTTTCTGCATGTCAAAGCACTTTGTAAACCCACGTTTTTAAAGGTGCTATATAAATGAAGTTATTGTAATTATATTATTACTATTGTAAATGAATCTATTCATTGTCATTGGCCTTCTTCATTCACATGATCTTCATGGTTGTCATTATTGATTCAATTAACTGGGATAACAGGTCCTTACTTCTTCTTCTTGTTTCATAGCTATTTCTGAACATGTGCATTCAGCTCATGTGCATTCAGCTTCAATCTATTTAATTACATTTTTGACCTCTTTCCCCTACAGTTTCTACTATTTATGCTAAGGGTCTTTTTTGATCTTATTCATTTAAATTTTCATGTATATTTGTTTCCCATTCTTAGCTGCTTGTACATTTAGTTCTGTGCTTTTTCAGCCTTTTTATTCAGTTTATGTACATTGCTAACCTTATTTGAAGGGCCGCGAGCGTAGGGCCGCAAGCGCCACCTGCAGGGCCGCGAGGGAATAATATGTTTGCATCTGTGGGCCGTAAGGGCCGTGATCGTTGGACTGCAATATACTCTCCGACCACCAGAGGCAGTAAACCGCCAGTTAGAAGTAGGCCTACATGGCGAGAAGGAGAAGAATATTTAGCTTAATGTCTACGGAGAAGTCTCAACTCTGCTAGGTGACTACCATGAGGCCATGAAGCTGTGACAGAAACGCATCGAAACGACCCCACTCCGGATTGGAAGTACAGAGCGTCTACACGGTAGGTCTTGCCTGAGTGAAAACGATGTAGTTCTCACGCCCGGCCAGTAGTGGGCAGTGAAACTTTACAGCAAGAGACAATACAACGCAAATAGCTGCTGAAGCACATAGCCGCCGCCATTGTTGTTTATGTTTGTTCTCGACTACTGTGCATGTCCAAATATATGGGGGGAGGTGTGGTGAGGTCATCGCAGCCAGAGAGTCCGCTCCGTTTCGTTCACATGGCTGCGATACGCCCCCGTATCAGTTTCACTCCACCCTGGAGGTCGAATTCAAAAGCTTGCGTTTTCACAGCATCTCCGTGTAAACGGGGCCTGAATCTGAATGGAAACGTAATGGAGAGGTTCTTAAAACGAAAAAATAATGACAGCAACGGGTGCAGCGCTACACAAAACAGAATGCTCTTTTTAATTTCAACAAATCTACTTAACTTCATTGAGCATCTAATTTTATTGCTTTTATTGCAAAGTTTTTATTGTGTTACTTATTTGAAAAACATGCACTTAAACATGGTTTTATATGAGCAAAATTAATTAAATGATCGTGTTAACTTGTGCAAGGTTTTATGCATAATTAGCCTATGTATAGGTGATATATTGATTAAAAAACATACAAATGAAGAACAGTATGCATTATTACTACATAGTGACACAAATAGCTATTAAATAAAAATGACCGCAAAAGTTAAATCAGAACCATTTACTCGATTGGGCCCCAGACTACCTTGCTCTGAAAATGTTGGGCCCCAAGGTCAAAAAGGTTAAGAAACCCTGGTGTAGAAGACTAGTGTCCAATACACTTGAGTAGTGGATGTATTTTTGAAATATTGGATTAGTTTTATCAAACAACTAGAAATACACTCCAGTTAAAGCACGTTGTGAGTAAGGCTTTGAGGATTTACACCTTTATGAAACAGGATATTGATGTTAGGGCATTCAGTGTATTTATGCCCAGCACCACCAACATGTGGCTATCAAAGTTGAGCACTGTAAACAGATGTTGCCACACAGTAAGTGAAATAAATAATGAGATTAAGAAACAAACATTTCAGTTCTCAGATTTATTTTATTCAAATGTATTTAATGTCATTTGTTGCAACATTCATGACATGTTGCTAATAATGATTTTACTAAATAAATCTGGTTTCAGCTTACTTAAACCGTTTAGTTCTGGAAAGGCAAAGCTAAACAGAGAAACATTTCAAAACAACAAAATAGAAAAAAACGTTTCTGATATCAGAACTGTAGGATGAAGACATAAAGCACCATGATGAGCACTATAATGCTACCTGTACAGCAGGATAGTCCTCTGATGTTCAAAAAAGTGGACTGGAGTGCTGATTTTCAAATGTTTTCTTTGCTTAGTTTTAACAACCTTATCAGAATCAGTTTTTTTTTTTGCCTTTTCCTTGTTCCTTGGAGTCGGTGTAGAATGAAAACTGATGTTGTCCTGCTAACTTATTGAGCCTTGGTTTTTTTTGGCAATGATTACCTTCAGAGACTTGTTGATAATTATTACATGATTTCAGGAATCTTTAGAATCTTCCCTATCTTGTAGTACTTGCTTAACAGCAATGCATAGCACCATGAACGCGTACAGATTTAGATTAAATCTAAAGGCTTCTGAAGGGGAAGAGGGACGGCTCTCCTTTTTATTAGTATCTTCTGGAGCTGGTGCTTGACACTGTGGACTTCATAACTGTGCCACCTGTACCACCATAACCACCATAGCCAAATCCACCACTGGAGCTGGAGCCTGAGTATCCTAGTAGAAAACAAAAACAGGTAAGTGTTGTCAGGTATCTATCTGTCTGTGATGTTTATTGATTTAATATCACTCATGGTAATAGTGACTATAATGTTTAAGGTTGCATCTTACCTCCACCTCCACCACCAGAGGACTGCTGGACATGGATGGTTGCGCTGGCTCCTCCACTGGCCAGTCTAACAGTGAATTAATAAAGATTTAGTCCTTCATTCAGAGATTGTGGTAATTCTGCAACCACGAATCTGCATTCAATATGTAATTATATCCCACCTGCTCTCCTCTCCTTCCAGCAGTTTCCTGTAGGTGGCGATTTCGATGTCCAGGGCCAGTTTGACGTTCATCAGTTCCTGGTATTCTCGTACCTGGCGGGCCATGTCCTGCTTGGCTCTCTGCAGAGCATCCTCCAGGTCCTTGATGCGAAGCTTGGCGTCTTTTACTGCAAGCTCACCACGCTCCTCAGCCTCTGAGATCTGAGCCTCAAGGTTGGCTCTCTGTCAAAATTATTATCACAGTTTGGTTAATAACTTTACCTCAGGTACACCGTTTCTTTATCATGAGGCATCATTCTTTAGGAGATCTTGACATACCTGTCCCTTGATTGCCTCAATCTCATTCTGAAGGCGGGCGATCATGCGGTTCAGCTCAGCAATCTCAGTCTTGGTTGAGCGAAGGTCATCACTGTACTGTCCAGCAGAGCTCTGCATCTCCTCGTACTGATTAAATTAAATAACATGTTGGTTACATGATCCCGTGGGTTATTAAAGGGGCTTTAAGTATATGCAGATGACAGAGCAGATGGGTCAATTTGTTTTTTACTAACCTTCTGTTTGTACCAGGACTCTGCCTCAGCCTTGCTTTTGTTGGCGATGTCTTCATACTGTGCGCGCACTTCAGCAACAATAGAGTCCATGTCCAGGTTACGGCTGTTGTCCATCTCCACAATGACAGAGGTGTCCTTGATCTGGCCCTGCAGCTCACGGAGTTCCTACAGAAACAGTAGATGTTGCACCAGTTAACTCCTGTTGCTAATCAGCTTAGCTACAGTGTTTAGCAGTAGATCAAAGGTGACAAAATAAATACATACAGTCTCATAGACGGCCCTGAGGAAGTTGATCTCATCCTGAAGAGCATCAGCTCTGGCTTCAAGCTCCACCTTGTTCATGTAGGCGGCATCAACATCCTGGGAAAGAAATTAATTTCAAAAAGGAAATGTTATGCACGCACAACTTTGATTTAACATTGGAATAAAAAAAAATGGAAGGGCGTTTTTTTCCACACCTTCTTCAGAAGCACAAACTCGTTCTCTGCAGCTGCACGTTTGTTGATTTCATCTTCATATCTGCAGAAAGAAGGAAGTATTTGAGTGCATTTGCTCCTGAAGTCTGCTTACTACAACTTGTTTGAACAATTAGTTATCATGTAATGCAAACACTTACTTATTCTTGAAGTCCTCAACCAGACCTTGCATGTTCCTCAGCTCTCCCTCCAGCTTGACCTTCTCATTGCCAAGTCCATCGAGCTGTCTGCGCAGGTTGGCGATGTAAGCCTCGAACATACCATCAATGTTGGATCGGGTGGTGGTCTGGTCCTGCAGGAGGCTCCATTTGGTCTCCAGCATCTTGTTCTGCTGCTCCAGGAAACGGACCTATGGAGGCACCAAAACAGGCAAGATTTGAATGTCTTAAAATGTATGTTCATTATGCATTGTAGTATTATAGGGGCTTGGCTGGTCCTTTAATTTTCATTAAGTCTTGAATGCTTCAACTGACTTTATAATGAACACATAATAAATTTTAAAAAAATGGTATCCCTTCTTAAGGGAGGGATAAGTGCTTTAAAGATTAAAAGGTGTGTTTTATTGAATCTGGTTTAAAAATGTCTGACCTTACCTGCATTACTGATTACATATCTCTATATCTGACTAGCCACACCCATGTCATTACATTTGTAACTCGAGGCTGAATTCTGTAGCTGGCTTTTCAGTCATTTTAATATTTCAAGATGCAAAAATAAGCCTTCATCACTTATTGAATACATGGGATATTTTCCCCCTTTTGAATATAATGAATTTAGTATGTTTCATCTAGAGTTTACGGCTTTAAGGATTTCACCTTTTGTTTTACTGGCTGTGACTCATCCTGTGTGCTCAGTTGAGCTATGAAGGCCACACAGTCAGTCTAGTGATAAAAAAAACTAGGTGTGGCAGATAAACCGCAGACAACAAAGCGTTGCAGTGACATGGGATAAGGACTTTGTTGTGAGTTTCTGACCTGGTGCCAATTTATAGAGTTTCAAAAGTTTCATTCTACGTGAAGGGAACACTATATGACTTGCAAGCAAGTTTCAACCTCGGATATTTATCATAAAAACAAGAGAAAGTTGAATACTTGACTACCTTGTACTAAGTTTTTTCTGTTGCCCATAACAACCAGGTGATAGGTGCAATGTGCAAATGACAGACTTTGGACTCTGTGGGTAGAGATACTGTAGATCCCTCCTTTGTTCTGCCAGTACTGCAAAAGTGTATGTGCTAGTCATTGCAAAATAATCTCCACCCATGTTTATATAGTGGGCAAGGAGACCACAGATGGCTCAGAGAGGGCTACAGGCCAACTATTGCCTAAGGTTGAATTAGGATGGGACTACCAGTGTCAGTTAGGGTCCTGATCACAGACAGACTTGTACATTTCTGTAAGTTTCCCTTAACCTTAGAGGTTGTAATTCATTGATGAATATAACACAACAAAGATAAGATTCACTGCTTCCTCGTCAGCTTTGACTGTAAAAAATAAACTTTTTGCAACTAGTAAGTAGTACTCAGCAGTTTCAATGACGCCTTAAAGGACATTGCTATTACTATACAATGTACTACAGTGGTCTCTTTTTAGTCCATTCTTTTGATTGCAAGTTGAAAGAGCAAAGGAAATTGATTAACTTTTGACAGCTGTTAAATGTAAAGGTAAACCAGGGAGTGTCTGTATTATCAATACTGCTATAAAGAGGTCTGTAGATTGTTAACTAGAAAAGAGAAATTCATTCAGAGCTCACAGGGACTAACCTTGTCGATGAAGGAGGCAAAGCGGTTGTTTAGGGACTTGATCTGGTCCTTCTCCTGAGTGCGGACAACCTGGATGGTGGGATCAATCGCCAAGTTGAGAGGGGCTAACAGACTCTGGTTCACTTGGACGGCTGTGATCGGTGGAGCGATGAAATTGCCTCCTGCTCCTGCCTGGCTGTAAGAACCACCAGACATTGATGATGAACCGAAACCGCCACCAAAAGCAGAACCAGCACCAAAACCAGCACCAGCACCAAAACCACCAGCATTAAGGCCATAACTGGTGGTTCTTTTTACAGAGTAACTGCTTGCTGGAGCTCCCCCATAGGATGACCTGGTGCTGGCCCGAGTGCCTGCAACTGAGAATGCTCTTCTATTCTGATTCATGTTTGCAGTGGTAGATGATGTTAGTCTGAGCAGAGAACAGAAGATGTGAATGCTTCAAAAGGAGAGCCAAGTCCCTCTGAGTGTCTGACTGCAGACTCTGTCTGCTTTTATAACAGAGTAAAGGGGAGGGTCCTCTTTTGCCACTTCAACCTGTACTCTCACTTTTGCTGTCCAGCCTACAAGCCTTTGGCTCTGAATGACAGGAGTGGCTGATCCTGTAAAACAGGTGGGGAAGGATTGTCAGGAGATAAGCAGTGACACACCCTGCACTAGAACAGGCCGAAGGGGGACAGAGTGAGAGTTAAAGAAGCAGAGTGAAAATGTGATCATGAGAAAAACAAACTGAGTATGTTCAGGAAGTACGAGACCTGATCTCAGTTCGGAATGTTTTCTGGTTTAGTCCTTCATCCCAAAATGATGAAATGGAAAGAGGAATGCTTTCATCATGATTATAAACAACTCTCTAATTCTTACACAACACTGTTCATCTGAAACCCCTTCAATTTTTATATTTCTGTTCACATCCTCTTCCTATGCACAAATAGAATGGTAAACAGCATGGCAGCAAAGATGAATTTTCCACCAGCACTAAATTAGCATATAAAGAATAATGTTACATTTAAAATCATTTAGTGTGAATATTGACGTTTTTTCAAACAACTTATAATTGAGTCCTTTCATTTCATTTCTGTAAAAATGAACAGGTATAGTTCACACATGTTTGATAAGTAAATTATTGAACATGTTACATCTTTACCAGCAGCAACATTTAAGAGATATTTTTAATGATTTTCCACGGCTGTGATGAATACTCAATTCTGGTCAATTGCTATGCTGCTATAGCAGAGTGTTGCCATGCAGAACAGTCCTCTCCTATAGATGATGCTCTTATCAAAGAAAGAGAGAAACTGATTTAGGTGTAGATAGCACATTAAGTTAACACTAAACATGGATGTTACGACTGTCTGTCAGTCACAAGGCACAAAATAGCAACCCGTTTTGAGAATACAGTTATTCAACATAAACAATGAGAGACTGAATGCATTTTTATGTAATGAACAAAAACACACTGCTAAATAAGAATGCAACTGCCCAAACAAGTAAGCAACAAACAAAACTAATTAAAATACTGAACCTAACTGCATTTCCAATACAACTTGACAGTCTTGTAGGAACAACAATAAATGTGATTTCTGAGATCTAGAGTAGGTAGTTTGGTACTTCTCAGTTGCATCTCATGTCTCTTAAATGATGTGTCCTCAGTCATCAGTTGAAACAAACAATCCACTGATTGCATGCAATCTTCTGTAATGCAACCCAGGAACTCGTGGAGGGTTACCTGATGACATGCATGCAAGTGCAGCTAAGTATCCATGCTTGGCTCTATTTTCTTTGATGTTCATCTTGTTACTATAAATGCCTAAAAAAGTTTAAAAGTATTGGTTGTTAGAAGATAATAGATGCATCCCGGTTTTTTGCTGATGCCAAAAAGAAGCAACAACAATGCAAAAAAATAAAATGAATGAGTAAAACTATACTGGGCCAGAACAAACCAACACTTCAGATTTGCAGTTATTTTTCACATGTCCACTTATCACACCAGTAAGTGCTAACTGTCAAATATATGGTTGCCTATTGAACAGAAATCTGGGTTACTGGAGATTTATGAATGAGTCGTATTTCTTTTATCATAAGCCAAGAAGTGATTAATACAAAAGGCTTACGATTATTGTATGATTAAAGTGTATTCAAACATGCCTTAGGCACATGTCTCGTTACCGTCTTGTCATAACAGAGAGCAATAGAAGTGTTTTAAATGCTGCCAAAAGTTGCTGCACAAACTGGCATGCTTCAGGATTACGACTAAATGTGTTCCGCTTAGTTTTCTGGGAGTGTCCTTATCCTGGTATAATCAAGCTATCAGATTAATCAGGGGGTGCAATATGGTTCTAATCATTGTTTTCACTGGCTTTATTGATAAAGGTTGTTTGTACTCACCACAGTATTTCTTTCTTTCCTCTACCTGCATTCTTTTTCGTTCTTCCCTAACTTTTCACAAGCACATGCCTTTAATTTCTACCCTGGTGTGGAACTTTACTCTACAGCTCAAATCTTTTCTGTCCAGCAACTATTTGAAGAATATTTATGTGCAAGCTATCCCTCTTTCTATAATTTTACAGATACACAAAACTAACTAAATAGGAATAACTGAAAATGATCTAACGATTCACTTATCAATACACACCCACACACACGTGCAGACACCTATCTGTTTTGCAGCTTTCTCATGGTGTGGCAGATTTAACACCAGTACTCCATTCACATAATATGCCAGTAAATCAGAAACACACAATAGTGTCGGCCGACAAGGGTGAGGCCTCTCAGCTGGCCTGAGAAGTCTTATGATTGAGAAGTTTGTTTAAAATCTGATTTGGACGGTTTACTGGAGTTGCAAAGACAGTATTCTATGGAAAGTCTTGATGCAACTTGACATAGGTACATACAACATATATATAAGTTTATTTATATAGCACTTTTAAAGAGCAGCTTCACAATAAAACAAAATCAGAGATAATACAAACAGTTACATAAATCAAATCAGATCAAACAAAGACAAGTGTGAAACAGATGGGTCTTCTGCTGCTTTTTAAAAGAAAGTCAACGGATCACCATTGCCATGAGCTCTGTTTTGTCTCAGCTAAAGTGTCATCAGTCTTGGCTGTCATAAATCAATGAATTAAGCTTTGTCTAGATTTTCTGAAAACGCTCAACATGAAAAAAAAACCAAAAAAACGTTTTCACCACATTAAAGTTCATGTTACCATATGTGTGAGAGGCAGGGGTTGTGTTTCTGCACAGGTTCATGCATCCTAAGTAATAATTTAAAATTTGGACATGTATGTCAGGAGGTGGGGCATGGTGAGGGTTATAACTTCAAGAGACAATTCTGAGTCCATGTGTTAATGTGTTGGCATTATTTCTTATGGGAATGCGAATTGTCTAAAACCTTTTCACCTCATTGTTCTTTTATTTGTTGCAGCTAATATATTCACAAACATGAATGTGCATTAACTTAGTAGTACTGAGAATAAATAAAGGAAGCTAATTTGCGTGTTATAAAAAGCGCAAATAGTAATTTTCAATGTACTGGCTTGATTCAGTGTGGATTGCTTTTAATTTCCACATCTGTATATGGCTCCTGTGAGGAACTTAAGGATGTCAATTTTGGTGACCTCTGTGGACATTTAAGGTTTACTTATCTCTTTGCTGATCTTGTACATGCTCCATGCAAAAAAAGAAATGTCCGAGGTGTAACTCACAATAATTCTTATGTGTGGAAAATATGAGAAGGTTGTTTAGTTGCCTTGTTTCCCACCTACCCTGCGGCAGGGGATAGGCATTACTAAGTTACTTCATTTAAAAAGTTCCTCTTGATCCCACTGGTCAGTTTGCTTTTGTTTGTTATTAAGAGGCATCTGTATTCATTTCAGTCACTTTCAGAACCATATGAAAAAGCCTTTCATAGGAGCTTTAAAATGACACCTAGCCTTTTTTCTAATTGTTTCTTCTCATCTTTTCTTTATTTTTCTTATTCACTGATACTATTTAAGATTAAAGCAATTATAGTCTTGATTACATTTCCTGTCTTTACTCTCACAGTTCTCACTTGTTCAGGCTTCAGCTGTCACAAACTTGTTTTGCTGCTCTGTGAAGCAACAACATTGTGTTAGAACTGGTTTCATGATAGATCAAGGGATAGAGCGCAGATTATTGTTAGTTTTTAGCAAGCAATGAAACAGACTGGAAATAATACTGATGCCTCTTTATTACCAACATAAATAATTATGGTCATCTGAATAAAGATTAAAGAGTTATTTTTTTTTATATTTCTTTCATCCCTGTTGCAGGGTATGTGTCACACAAGAGTATCAACAACATGCTGCAAAAGCAACCTTCTTAACATTTTCATTACCAAAAATTAGTTTCTCATTACACATATGAAATAAAGGAGCAGGAGATTGTTTTTGAGTGGGAAACACTAATAACACATGTACAGGACAAGACACTTAAATAAATAAATGATCTGGTCTTGTCCACAAAAGTCACAACATGAAAATTCCCCTTGACTGAAGGGATTTCATGTCTTATCTCTACTTAACAAATGAAACTATGTAACCTTCTTATTAGCCCTCTCCTTTGTACCTCTGCTCTGTAAACAAACTGGGTGTGGTTGTCTCTAAGGTGTAGTTTGGCGGGTCATACTTTTCTATATGAATGAGACACTCCAGAAAACTGACATGCAACAGTTTGTCGTGTGAATAAAGGTCGCGTTGAGTCTTTCAATTAATCAGGAATGTCTGCACCGCAACTCTGCAATGAGTATTTGTCATTAAGGCGATACCTAGAAAATAGTATTTACTCTTTATTTTACAGTACAGGAACACGTTGAAAGAGTATTCCCTGATTAAGGAGTTTAGTCTTTGTCGGGCGAGGTCAAAGGCTAGCATTTGTTAGTCATATTATTGTGACAAAGGCTGCAAATGTATGCTGCAGCAGTCAACTGAGTGTTCACAGAAAATCACATTTTTTTATGTTCAGATGAAATGAGTGAGGCTTTTGTTATTCGCACAATACCTTGATTTTTCTGTGTGTTACAATAAAAAAGGCAGAACACACACACACGACAAAGACTTTTTTTTTGTATGGCTTGCTTTTTTAACATTTCTTTTAACACACGTTCAGGCCAGAGACAGACATTCCTCTTACAAAATGAATCATTCCACATGTCAGGTGTTGTGTTTCTGTTTCTGCCTTTGGTGCTTTTATTGTTTATCCTGGGGGGGTTGCTGCTCTGCCTCTACAGACCCGTTAAACAGCTCAAGCATGTTTGTTTAAAGGTAGTTGTTTAGTCAACATGCTTTGTTCAACATTATAGAAAACATGCTTTATGGGTTTACACTGGATTCACCTTTGTGCAAGGCAATTTGTGTTTTAAAACCAATACCGCCACTATTGCTTGCAGTACTGCATATTTAAAAAACATTTATACAGAACCAATCTGTGGAATTTTTTAAAAATCCCTGATAACATACATAGCTTTTACAAATCCTCTTCATGGAGCACATTCTTGTTTTTAATAAGCAGCTTGTGAAAGTCTGACAGTCGGTCGTATTTGCAAACATCATGAATCATTGAGTTCCAGTCATAAAAGAACATTTGAGAAGTGCTTTAAAATGGTAAAAATCCAGGACAATATCCTGTGTTAGCTCACATCATGAACAACAACAACAACAACAACAACTTACAACAAACAATCAAATGTCAATGGTGCATAAATGTTCTTTGACCTACTTCTTTCATATCTGTATAATTGCCCCTCTTGGCATGGTCTCCTTTCCAAAATGTCATATCAAAGAGTGTTTGCTCACCCAAAAAGGATTTAATTTAATTGAAATGCATAAAATTAAAAGCATCAAATGTATTTAGTAGATGCTGTCACACACATTTTGAAAAAGAAGCAAAAATAGGTTTATTGCAGGGTAGGTTTAAGGACTCTGTCTTTAGTTGTTTTTTTGGTGCAAAAAAGAAAAAAAAAGAGGAACAGATTAAAGCAAATGTATCAGCCAATTTGACCAGTGTTAATGAGGGTATTCTGAGAGGACATTCATTGGCCAAAGAAGAAGTTTACAGTTGGATTTTAGTAGAAGAACACAGCAGGCTAATGTCAGTCAGCGGTGAAAAGAAGTGATGGGCTCTCCACTTTCAACCCCAAAGCTTCAATGAAAAACTATGCAGCTCTTTATGTAGTGACAAGAAACAAGGAGGAGGATGCACTCCAGTCTGCATGGGAGAGTTGCACTCACCTGCCACAGAGTCCTACATTACATGGAAATCACTTCCTATTTTATGCACAACATATATAGGTTGTACTTGGCCTCATGTCATCTGATATTAATTTAACATGGCATAATTTGCTTTCAATATGGATTATGGGGGCCATGTATTGTGCACAATACTTACCAAGGCACTGAAAAACCTAAAAAAAATAAAAATAATAATAATAATGCAGAAACAATTCAAAGTAATTTTTCTGACATATTTCACATACATGAATCATCTGCACTTATTGTTTTTACAGGAAAGCTTTAATCTTGAAATGTGTAAAAAAAGAATTTAAAAAAAAACAGCAAATGGTACTGGACTGGTATCTGTGGTGCTTTGCTAGTGAGAAGATCCCATTGATAAATGTTCTATTAACAGCAAGTATAATATAATGTCTTTTTTGCACAGCATTAAAAGCATAATGTGTTAATGGGAGGCTGCATTTTTCCACTCACTCCCACATATACACACATTTGCATGGTAGTGAGATACTAAAGGATTTTAAATTATCAGGTTCACTATCTTTATTTCAGAACATTTCAGGAAATTTGGATTTCCTGAAGATACCTTCAGATCTGAAGAATAATGTATATGTAGAATAATTAACAAATACCAAATACAACCTAAAGCTTTAGGACACATAAACCCACCCCTACTGTACATGTTTGCTTTAGCATCCACATAAAGTTTTAGATGCGTTCATCATGAGGGAGTGCTGTCGAATTTTCTTTATGAAAACACCTGTGAAAGGTACACACCCTAACAACACAGTAACTGCAGGTCATGCATGGGATTGCCTTGTATGGCCAAGAGAGCAGAATGAGGTGTTGAATAAAAGGTTTAGTTAGCACAACAATGAACAAGTTATGGATGTCTCTCTGAGAATGTTTCACTGTAACAAGCTTGGCTGCATTGCAGAGTTACCAGTTTTGGTGTTTACACTGGGTTGCATGCTAACACATTTCAGAAAAAGTCACCACAAGATGTGACTTTAGAATAGTGGACTTTAACACCTGGTTTATAGCACCAACCCTCTACCCTGTCATCAAACACCCACACCTACACAAACCCACATACATACACATTGCCTAACTATGATGAGAGAAGATGCTGGAACGATAACTCTGGCACAAGCTGCAGTCTCACTGGATTACTATGACTCTCTCCGTCAGACGGAAGGGATTATGTCAGTTGTCTTGCCAAACAACAACCTAGCAACATAATCAAACATTTTCTTTTGTGAGCTGGCATTCGACAACTTCTGATTTTGGATGAAGTCATACACTGTGGTTGCACACAGTCTCTGGCATGCAAACTGCTTCATTGATCAACGTTGTCAGTTTCACAGTTCAGCTAAATAATTATAGAAAACACATTTCTTATAGCTGACGTGTTTATTTAATTTTTATTCTTTAGCCATGCTAACAGTGTGGCTCCTAGCATAAAAAATGTGTGTTTGTCTGTTTACCACTTTTGTCTCAACTGAAATATCTCAGAAAGAAGGCTTGCTCTGGTCTTTGAGCTGACGTTAAAGGTCCCTGTAGAGTATTAAAATATATTTGATAAGCCCCTGATCTTTGATCCAGCACTGTTATTAGCAGAGGACCAATCTTATTTCCTAATTGGTGATCTTCGATCCCAGGTTGTGTCATTTCTCATTTGTTATTTTTGTTGAATGGCTTGTGCAATGGCTTGGGACTATGTTGGAAAGAAGTATTTTACCTTATTATTATTTTTTTATTATTTTGTTCTGCAATAATAAATAAATAAATCATGTGTCATATGACACTACTTCAGTTTATGACCAAATTCCTGAAAAGACATGCCAGTCTCAATAGCCTCAGATGCACTTTGTGTTTTCTGATGATTAGCCCATGCTAGCAAGCTGCTCATTCATGTAATCGCATTTAGCACTGAGCACTTACAGTAAATGCTTATGTCATGTGGCATTACACCCTTTGGCCACCAGAAATAAAAAGCACAATTCAAAGCTTGATCCAAAGGCAACTAGACTTAGTTGAAGATCTTGAATATGTTCACCCTGTCTTCAAGATCTTCCATCATGTCCAGTTGCCTTTGGGTCAAGCTTGGAATAAATCATGACCTGGATGAGTAAGAACCTACATAAAGGAAAGCGCAATCCATTTTTAACATTATACTTATAGCTTCAAAGAGACAATGTGGTCATGAGACAAAGCAACTAAACATGATTTTTTTGTTTTTGTTTTTACATAAAAGCTGAACATGACATAATTTGACAAGATGTTGATATTCAGAGTATCAACTGTTCATCTCGATTATGTTTGTTGCTGGACTGTAAAGAGAGCAACTCTTAAAAATGAAGCTCTGGCTGGAAGTCCTTTATTTCCGTCTGGGGGCCACACCAGAAGCCCCTTAAGTAAGCCATGGCCTCCAAAAGACTTTGTCTTTGTCAGTGCCCATAGGTTCCAAAACTGACCTCATAATTATGCTGTAAAAAGTTGTTTGTGGGTGTTAGTCATTCTGGACGGGTGTCTTAGTTACAAATCCTTAAATGTCAGGTTAATTGAACTTGCTTGTTAATCAACATTCTTATATTGGGTTTTAATAGATGTTAAAAGAAACTCTTTATGAGCACAACACTCTTCTTTACATTCATTATAATCTCCATTCCTTGAGTTAATCGTGCACTAGAGATTTTTGTTAGAGAAATGTTTAAGTTAGACAAGTATACAGATTTTGTGGTATATATTCATAACTCGCATAAACCATCTGTCCACAGAGGAGAAATTGGTACTTGGAACAGTTTGAAAATAAAATGCTACACGAGAAGTTATGGTGGTGGGCTTGCAACAGTCACACCGTAATTCTCCTGGTAGCTTTTGAGCTCCAAACAGTGTTCCAGGGACCCATTTTTTCCTTTGAATAAATTTTGTGCATTTAGTTCAGAAAATAGAGCATAGAAATGTTTCAGTTTTCCAACTTTCTAGTTCCACTACCAAATCAGCGCACCTTTCCCCTAGACATGGCCTACATATAACATTCAAACATCACAGCGGACTGTTGGGCAGTCCCTATCCCACAGACAACTTGTCAGAGCAGGTCTGTTCCGCCTGCAGTGAACACATTCCTTAAACACCACCCACCCTGTAAGTCAGGAGTTCAGCACTTTTGCTGGCTTCACAGTGACATAAAAGATACGGCTGGACTGTACATGTAAAGCAATTCACCTTCATTAGGGATAAACAGAATGTACTGCTATATGGTTTATTCTTTCCATACGATGAAACCTATAGAATTGGTCTACAAATCTAAAGACAAATGGGTGTGGCTACTTAGTCAGCACATACTGTACAGTCATGGGTTGAGGCCCCTTTAGGGCGTAAGACCTGTCTGCAGGTGTAACTCCCATTCAGAGAGTCAGAGACATGTAAAGATGACTTCTTGGACAATTATGTCAGAATCACATTGAGATGAGATTTTGACAATAAATCTGTTCATATTTACATTTTATTTACGCAGGGAGAGAGGAGCCGCCGCAATCCTTCGCGCCGCCATCTTGCCAGCTCTGTCGATTGTCTGTCGTTCGTTATTTGTTGTCCAAATGTCTTTAGTTAAGTTATCTGTTTTATAGTATTGTTTTTTTTATTGCTAGTTTTTAGTGCTCTTCTTTTGCACTGCAGGTTTGCACTGGGGTTGGGAGGGATTGCAATTTCATCTGTGCTGTATGTTTAACATGGAGCATATTTGACAATAAACAACCTTGAACCTTGAACCTTGATTTTATAATATCATTTAGTGTATTACCTTACTTTCTTAAAGTGTATGTTAAAATGTAGGAAAGTAAGAAAAAGAAAACAAAGTCAAGTGCAACTATTTGTATATCCTAAAGAACTGGAGTTCATAGAGATTATAACTCATCATTCAGTTTACTGTTATCAGACAACATTGTCTTCCCACGCTGCACAGGATAGAAGTGTAGCTCCCTCCTGTTATTGTTGCTGCAGTGCTTAGCAACCATATCTAGTCATTACTTATGTAGGTGTGTGTGTGTGTGTGTGTGTGTGTTTGTGTGTGTGTGTGTGTGCGCGCGCATGTGTGTGTGTGTCTCATTTGAGATTAAGTGTAGTTTATGGTCGGTTTATAGAGTTTTAAGTGAAGTGTAAAAAACAATAGGCATATGCAGCATAGACTTGTTGGCACATACCTGAATACTAGCATGTTTAAACAGATGAAAGGAAACTGAGAATGTTTCATCAGACCACCACACCCTTTCAGTTTTACACCTTCAGAATGCTACACATGATAGTAACAAATTATTAACTTGTGCCCATAAACCACACTTGGCAGCAAATAAGATGCGTGTGTGGTAAGATGCCAGGACTTTTCTGCTGGGGAGTTTTATCAGCACTGAAAGTGCAATTTGGCGAAACTTGTTGAACACAAGTCTGACAACCGAAAAACATTTTCTGAATATAAAAAGATTTCAGATATCATTATGATTTATTATTATTCATATCTTTCGATCAAACAAAGATACTTCTATGTAGACATGGACAGAGGTAATAATGAAAATATTTTGAATGGATTCGTCTAACTAATGACAAAATTATATTTTTAAAAAATCATTTAGCTTCCATGACTTTGCACCTTGATCATGTATGTCAAAAACAATGTCCTTTTGTATTGTATTGAAATTCTTACTGGCTAACAACCAAAAACACTATTCAATTTATGAAGCCTTATCTTCCTCGGGTTCACCCAGCTTAATTATATGACGCTAATCATGGGATAATTTTTTTATTGTTTTATTTTCTAATAAAATGTCTCAAACCAACGAGCACCTATGTTTGTAGGTTCGCTGTGCATGGGGAATCTTTTGTTCTAATCGAAGCTTGATTCAAAGGTAAAAATAAATAACTTTGGTTCCAACAACAGTGTTGAGCCATTTGAGCTGAACCATGAAATAAGTCTGACACACCCATGCATTCCTTTTAGGGGAAGTTATGTGTCAGAAATGCCGATAAACGGAGAGTGCGATTGTGCACACCCACAAGCTCTTCTATCAGAGTCGGACATCAGTGATTTAGTAAAACAGAACAACGCTTACACCTCAAGAGTGTTTTATGACTGATCACAAAATGAAACGAACCTGGGGTGGTTCCTCACACACCTTTAAACAGAATGCTCAGCCTGCCCGTTCCCATTCCAAAGTTGTAACACAATAAGGGCCTAAAGAGCCTCACAGACTTAAAAATGTACTATGTACCCGCAATGCAAGAGCTTTCAACTGACACCAATGTGTAGCAACGTTAGACCCTCACAGCAGCTGCATAAAGTGACAAAGTAGATAACCAGAGAGAGAGTCAGCTTTGTGTGACTACAGGGGGCAATGAATTGTGGGAATATCCCATTCAGCAGGTTACCTGGACTTGGATGTCATGTGTAAGAAAAGGTCAGGCTGACGTATTATATTGACCGATTGTTAGTCTGGATGTTGTTAACAAGCCGTTTCAAAAAGAGGGTTCCGAGGTTCACTGATCCAAGTTGTGTGGATACAAAAACATGTCTTTACATGAGGCACATTGCTGCCAGCAATGGTGTTCAAAATATTAGAACTATCGCACCTCTGTCAGTCTTTAAGCTTAGAGTGAAAATAGCTCTCCAAAACGTGCCTGTATTTATGTATTCGATAAGGGGCAATGAACATTTATCAGTATTCTTAAAAATGTACTTTGTACTTTTTATTTTTCAGTGGGATTGTGCCGTCCCCCCTCGCTGTACCTCTGATCGATCTGCTGGTGGCACATTTGAAGTTGATTAAGTTGGACAGAGGAGAGGGAGCGAACAAATGAAGAATCCCATATATTAATTGACATTTTTTTAGACAGTACTTCTTTGCATCAAACTAGTTGCTGGTTTAAAACTAAATAAAATAAAAACATCACATCCTCCCTTATATCAAAGTCAGACATATAAAGTCATGACAACCAATCGGTTGAACAATCAACCTGTATGAGCAGGAGTGACAGAGTGCCAGTATTTGATAGTACAGTAGGTTCAGCAAGTATACTCAGTATGACTGTGAGTTACCCTTTGATGATGAATGACATGCGTCTCCCAACATTTCTTCATGGTGTCAACTATTGTCATTCCAACACACAGCTTTTGATGGAGTGTTTTCTGTTGACATAAACTTACAAAATCTGAGACACATATTTTAGGCAGCAAGGACAAGTCTGCATGAAAATTTTCCACAACCTCGTAAAAAAGTACAGTATAATAAAGAAGAAGCAATTGCGCAAGGAATTAAAAATGAGTACATACAGTCCATTTACTGTATGTGAACAAAAGCATTATCCAAACAGAACAGACGTGGTTGTGCAGCTTTGCCTCGAGGTTTGGTCAAATAAAGTGTAGAATGACTATTTGCGTAACATTTTGTGTTCTTTGGCATAGTGCTAGGTTGTGATTTTAAGTAACTCTGCGAAACATTTCCTGAGGTTTATGACAATCCATCACTCAAAGCTACACACCTACATGTCACACTTGGGATGGTCAGATCATAGCTGAGATGAAAAGTTCAGACCAAATTAGTCCAGCTGACAGCTGTCTGAGAAGTCTGCAGCAATTGACTTTAAGTACCTTTACGTTGCATTCTTTAGGAGATGCCCTGCAGAGATTGACTGGCTTGTCAGTGAGTTTCAGTGGAAATTGACAGACAAGCCTTTCTTTGAGGCCCGTTTCACTAAGTAGTCCTAAAACCCAAACCCAAAATGTCAAGGATGTTTCAGAGGGGTGCAACCGCAAAGGTTGAATACCATACTGTGAAGGTGTGTCACATTCATCCCTTAAGTCGTTCAGGTAACTCTCACTTTTCTACCTCCTGTGGGTGAAATATATAGACTTCAAGAGAGCATTGATTTACTGATGTGAAATCCAACCCCCACCTCCAGCATCGTGTTACCTGCACATTCCCTTTCAAATGAATGCACAGGACTGACAGCTCATTGCAGTGTCACCAAAGCAGCCCTTCTACATGGTTGAATACATGATTCCTGGTTCTCTGTTTGTCCATCCGTTTGAGGCAATTTGATTTTAAACAAATTATTTGAGGTTGGAAACCTCAGACAGACAGCTCAAGTTACACTCACATGTGACATTCCCTTTTTTAAATGCATCTTTACAAGGCAAGGACCATTCAAGCTCTAAAGCTTTTTTCCAGTGCTGCTTTTGCTTCATCGTTTTGCAGGCTGCTCCACAACCATTTAAACACATTTAAACTCTCACTCTATCCAACCAATTGCTAAACTATTTTCCTTTTTTTGTAAGTGTTTTAACTCTGTGCTATATAAGTATGCACCAATGCTTTTGGCTGATGATTTGTTCCAGGATTGGAACTCTCTGCTTGTTTTCCTCTGTACTCTGAAACACTGTTTCAATAATGCTGCTAAAACATGGTGGATGTTACTACTCATTTCAACAAAGACAACTTGCACTTGCACACTGCAGGACAAGATTTAATCAAGATTACTTAAACATTGATATGACGTAGAGGGCCACAGAAAACAAGTGAACAATAAATAACATGCCATAACCTCAGAATTTCCAATAGTAGTTAGTTGTGAAACTGTTTATTCATTTCACTTAATTGCTTGTTTCATTCATTATTCAGTGCTTTGGTGGGTTCCTCTATGGTGCTCCAAGATGTTATGACAATTTGGACGAGATTCCATAGACTTCTGTATCTGTTTGAACAAACAGGTTGGGATCATCATTAAAGGTAAGAGTTGAGTTTTAGGACATTTTGGATTTAATCCTGTAAATATACTGTGGGAGTTTGAAAGACAACATTTTCTTACACATATAAATAAAAACACTGAAAAGTTTTCACTACATTAGAACCTAATATTGTTTTAGAATTATTGAATTGAATTTCTCTTTCATTTTTAAGCTTGAAGTTAAGTTGATTTTGTAAAGAGTTGAAAATGTTGTATAAATGTGATCTTGCATTTAAAAGCTGAATGGGCAATGTTTTTATTATAAATATTGCAGAAATTCAGTATGTCCTCTGAAAATATCTCACGACTGTCTACAATGATTAAAGCACTCAAGTCCCAGTCTGTTGTCTGAGTCGTGTCTAGACTGTGTTTACATCATGTTTACATGGACGGGACGGCCTGCTGGCTCAGCCCCTTCTGTATAAAAGCTCACTGCAAAGTTGTAAATTTACATGCAGTGTGAAGCTATGAGCAGACTAAAATGTGCTAGCATTAGCCTGCTAGCACAACAATGCAGCTCGAGTTGTTATGGTTTCATGTGGCTTTTTTACTATTTATTTTTATTTTATTCATTTTTAATGTACATATTTTCTTAAAGCTCAAGCATCTTTTTTTCTGTTTTGAGTACAATGAAGTTTTAAAACTGAATCCAGAGAAGCATGTGAGACAAGGGAGCTCAAGCTCTGCAGGGATATATATAGTAGGCATAAGTCAAATGTTAGATGAAGATTCAAAGTTTGGTGACAAAGTTGTATTCAATAACTCAAGAGTTGCAAAGTAAAACGTTATGAATGATTGAGAGAGAGAGAGGGAAAGACAGGAGCTCAGTGTGCCAGGTCCACGGGCACACTGCCAATAGTAAAATAACTAGGAGCTCATCGAAGCCTGAGCCAGCCCTAACTATAGGTTCTGTTTGTCGTTGTTGTTGTTGTTTGGCTAGTGCATACTTCTGTTTTATCACAAGGGGCACACCTCAACCAGGTATCCAGATAATTTTCACTTGCATTACAGAGATTCGATCCTCGATCTTTTTGTCAGTAATCTCCGCCCTGCACCTGTGGAGGAAATCAAACCTGCTACTCGAACTGAGAGCGCAGCTTTTCTTTGAGGTTTGTCAGAATGTTTTTTTTATATCAGGACCTGTACAGACAAATCCTGGATCAGACAAATTGGCAGGGTGATTGCTTGTATTACCGCTGGTGAACTTCTGGCATACTTAGACAATTAAATCTGACAGTATACACAAGAAATCATTAATCCCTGGTGAGACATCAAACACTAATAACTTGTAAAACATGTAAGTGTTCATGTTGCATTTAACTGCTATTATTTTAAGTGAATCAGCAACATGTTTTGCTTTGTTAGTGTTCTGTATAACCAGTAGCTAATGCTGCCTTGAAGCCATGAAAAGTTGATTTAATTTTGTCCTACAAGACAAAAGTCTGTCTTTGATGAGCTCATCGAATGACTCAATGTTGACTTCATACACCCCAATTGTTCTGTCTGTAATCGTACACTGTGTGTGTGTGTGTGTGTGTGTGTGTGTGTGTGTGTGTGTGTGTGTGTGTGTGTGTGTGTGTGTGTGTGTGTGTGTGTGTGTGTGTGTGTGTGTGTGTGTGTGTGTGTGTGTGTGTGTGTGTGTGTGTGTGTGTGTGTGTGTCTCTGTCTGTCTGTCTGTCTGTCATTGGCTGTGTTCTATAATACAGATGAAAGATAAGCTGGCATGCAAGCCAGGCAAACCTCATATAAAAAAACAAGCTGTCTAATGCCCTGCTACCAAAAAAACTTTGATCATACATTCAGTGTAAGATCTCTATTCTTTATCTGCAGTTGATGAAAATAGTTATACTACGAAGACATTTTAAACCATGGACAGCACTGCTCACTGTTATACCGGTGGTTCAACACTTGCCGGCAGGCAGTTTTAGAGAGGAAAGAAGTCAAATCATTCTCTTTTCTCATTCATGTGTCAACTTGTATATTTTTTTTGACAAACTATAGGAGACAGGCACATATTGTATGGATTGCATAACATGAAGGTAGAACTGGTACCTGTGACAACATGCCGTGCTGTTACCCGCTAGCGTAGGGGTGTGGGCTGCACATCAATCACTCCCAGAAATGAAGCCAAGTTTCTATCAATGTTCTTGTTTCAGTCATGTCTTCCTAGCTTCACCCCATAACTCACTTACATATTCAGAAAATGTATTGTATTTTTGTTTCAAGGTTTAATTGTCATGGATTATTCCTTCTGTTTTTTGGATTCATCTCTGACAAAACTTTTATTGACAGGTGTAATTTCTGAAGGGCGGCAACATGACAGCATGGTCAATAGTACAAGCTAGTACAACAACCAAGGACTTAAGTTAAGCAGAATTGTAGAATGGAGGCTTAATGATCGTGGTTAAGTGTGTCATATTTGCAAAGTAGTGCATCGCTGTCAGAAATTACACCTGTCAATAAAAGTTTTGCCAGAGCTGAATCCAAGCTGTCCATGGTTTAAAAAGTTTTTGCAACTGCTATTGCGTTTAAAAAGTTATATTTTCCTGCATTGCTTAAATTAAAGAAATAATATGAGTTAATCGTTCCAGCAAGATCTTTACATGCACTGTAACCTGCAGCAGTACATACATACATTGCTCTTTATACAGTATACTGGTCAGTACAGCATGCATGTGTGCATCAGAGCTGCTTCCTCTGCAGGGTGAACACTCCGATTGCCTCCCAAAACACTCAAAGGTTGAAGCCTCCATGTTTATTTTGACAGAGTAATAATTATTCATTATTCATTTTAACATATTCCAACAAGAAATGTGTTTTACATTTTACTTTTTAACACAAACTCCTTCAAAGCAATGCATTTTAAAGGTCACATTTTATGCAAAACACACTTTGCCATGTTTTTTTAGTACTAATTTATGTCCCTGTCCCCATTTACAAACCCCACATTATGAGAAAAGTCCATCATTTGCCTCTTTTGCCTGCTCCATTTGTCTAATAAAGGTGTGCTCAAACTGAGTCCACCTGAGCCACCCCAGGCCTTTTAGAGGGGTGTGGTCGAACACAGCTCACTTGCATTTAAAGCTTTAGAAACAAAAACTGCCAGTCTGAGCAACACTAAGTTTATATAGACATCCTAAAATACAGGATCAGAGTGGATTTTTAACAATATACTTCACAGACATGCTTTGCGGAGCTTATTCAAAGTTGTTGAAAAGAAGTACAATATGTGACTTTTAAAAACCTAGGGTTGCATTAAAACTGGTGGGTTTTTATACTATATGTCATCAATTTTATTGTAACTACATTATTTTCAACAGAAATGTTGTCAAGATTTGTACTATTATTCTTGTTGAGTCACAAACAGTGCTGAGTACAATTTTGCAAGTTTATCTTATTGTACAGTCTAGGCACTTTTACTTTCAACAGCTGTGTTTTCATTAATCCACATTTTTAACCAGTTCTGGTGGTTTTATGGGCAAAATTTAAAGAAAAAACATGTCCAGCTCCATGTTCACAATGCAAAGCTAAGCCATTTGGTTTCAGATCAAATAAACTGAACTGAAATGTGAAATAGCTCAGAGGTTGTTTTTTTTTTTAAAAACGCAAAAAAACAACAAAGCCTAAAACAGGAAAGTGGAAAGTTTCACAGAGTACATAAACTACAAAAGTCTCCAGGGGACAGCATGCTCAGACACACCTTGAACATAAAGCATCTGTGGTCATGTTTGTGACTCCTGTATTTACTTAAGTATTCCTTCAGGCCTGTTTGAAAATGATCACTTCATCGATGTTTTTAAACAACATGCTGATTGTTTTATTTACATATAATAATAATTATTTACCTTTATAAATTCCTAATACGTACTGTTACCTATTGTCTGAACTATCAATACAAAGTCTAACACAAAAACAAAACTTGTTCTTTTTTCAAACTGTTCTCATGTAGTTAACTAATCCTGTCTTCAACGCTTAAATCCTCCACTCTGCACCAGTTGTTCATCAGCAGTCAGCGCTCTTTAAACAGCAATGTAAAGTGGATGGGATTGTCAGTCTTTAATGTAAGTTTAGGAGAGGCTGTAGCCTGGGGTGTGGCCTCCTAACCTGTAATTCATGTTCAAACCTGTTGCTGTAGGGCTGAAAAGACCTCTTGAGTAATCATCCACTAAAAGAGAAAAGTACTCTTTACCTCAGTATAACCAAATGTTTAATGCACAGGCTCTCCCATATATTACAGTTTGCATTGGTTGTTATGATTTTTCCCTTGATGCAACTCTTGAGTTATTGAATACAACTTTAATTTAGATTTTGTTTTTATGTCTACTGATTGACATTATATTAAGTACTTTCTTTTAACAGTATTTCATGATGTTCCTTTTTTTCAATGAGGTATTGTAATTATGTTTTTAATTATTAAAATGTTTAATTTTTAAACGAAAAAAAGTTTAAAATAAAAAAATCTACGATCAAAAAAGAACAGAACACAATTGAAAACATTTCTTGATTAAGTTTATTGTCACGCAACAGGACTCCAGGTGTTGCCAGCAGGTATTTCACCAAAAAGTGTTTACCCTTTTTATGCTATGAAGACTTTCACGACTGATTCATTTTTCATTATTTTACTACATCAGGTTTAGCTCAGGAGCTCAGCATGGCAGTGAAGCAAAGGCTGACGTGGTGCAAGTGAATTGAGCTGTTCAAAAAAAGAGAGCAGCAGAGGGAAACATGTATGATAGTGCCACCTGCTGGCTAACTAAGTTTGGTGCAATTGTCATAGACTGAATAATGCAGGTAGCAAGTTTTTTAGAAACCTTGAACACAGACCCTTTCTTTAGCACCTCTTTATTCAGGACACCTGAAGGAAAGTTGTGTTAACACTTTTTACAGCTAAAACGTGCTTTAGAGTAATGGACATCAATGACTGATTCATCAAAGAAATAGATAGAAAAACAGAGAGAGTGTATCTTGACCTCTGAAACCCCAATCATAAATTTGACAAAACGAGGGATTCATCATTCCTCAGCCACAGCTTCAGCCTCCACTTGCTCCTGCTCCTTCTTCTCCTCTGCTGCTGGCTCCTCGGTTGCTGCCTGAAGCTGTTCCTGTATCTCCTCCTGCTCCTCCTTCTTCTTCTCCTCTGCCTTCATCACCACAGTTTCTGTCTTGGTGACTGTGGTGCTCTTCATTGTGGCTCCTTCGAGGGCAGCGTCCAAACCACTGCTTGCCCTGACTCCACCAAAAGAGCAGCTGACGTAGGACGGGGTACGGGAACTCTCCAGGCCGTAGGCGCTGTAGTTCATAGCTGCATGTTGAGAAAGCAAGAGCTTACATGAATATCTAAATTAGGTCATTAAAGGGGTCTGTATAAAGTTATTCTGAGACCTTTGAACATTTGCACATCTGGATAGTTTCCTTTATCTGCAGGGTTTGGAGGGACTTCTTACTGATAATTTTAGAGATGTCAGTCTATGTAGGCAACAGTAGCTGATGTGGTTCACCAAGAGATTTTAATTTTAATTTATCACATTTCATGTCATTATGGCATATTGCATTCTTTCTCATGTTGTGGAGGCTTCATATTTACTTGAATTAAAATGTTTTCTTTACCTTTAAAATTATTATTATTATTTGTTAATTGTCACTAAAACGTGGCTAATGAAAAATCTAACACAAGTTGATTCTATTTTTTGTGCTGCTTCATTCTCAGATTGAGAACGTGTGGACATGTGATGTATTTATCTTTGTCCAATTAAAGACATTTCCAAATGTAGTTGGTTAAAAGGGAAAACGCAGCTTGAATAAAGTGGTGTTTGAAAGGGAGAAAAGGTGAACAGGCAGGACAGGCAACTACTTTGGGCCTCAGGCCAGTAGGGGGTGCCCAAGAGCTGACAAACTTTAAACCACAGTAGCGCACAAAATGTGCAAAGTTTGCAATGACACTAGGAAACCTATCTGAGGGCGTCCCATCTGAGGGCGTCCCATCTGATAGCGTCTTACTGCACTACCAAGCATCACCTGCATTATTACTGTGAAAATGTTTTTCAATAAGCCCCTTGAATAAAACATAGAGGAATTATCAATTACTTTTAATATCAAGGTGATTAACCGTTGTTTGGAGGGGCCACCTTTTTAAATGTTTGCCTAGGGCCCCAGCAGACTCTAGAATTGCCACTGTGTCTGAAAAGAGAACAATTTTACAGAGAAAATGATTGAATATGAGAGCTCCTCTGGATGTCCTGCTACAGCTTATAGAAGCTCCCAAACTTTTGACACAAGAAGATAGTTTCTTCATCCTAGTTTCCGTTTGGACACCTGATTTTTTTTCCTGTCTTTTAATTGTATAAAGTGTTTTTATATGACAAAGGTAAAGGCTTTTTATAACTTTATTTGAGTGACAGTGGATAAAATCAGAAATTGAGTTGAGAGAGCCACAGGCTGGATTTGATCCTGGGTTGTCAGCTTTGAGGATAAAAGCCAAACTAACCAACAGGGCACAGAGAGTAAAATGTGTCCTCATTTTATGATATTTATTATTTTGTTGCCTAGAAATGAAGGTAACTACGCAGTTACACAAACATTTTTCATCTTAATTATTATTTTGGTATACTTTTGTCATGTGTTGGCAGATAATAACACAAAATAGCAATGAAATACTGAAACTGTTTGCAGCCGGTACAACATGAACTTACATGTCTGCTTAGATACAGTGGTCTTTATTCCTGTTGCTAACCTGTAGAGAAAATGTAAAAAATAAAATAAAATAAAAAGTTACAAGCAGAATAATTGCAGAATAATATTCATGAAAAAAGACATTTCTCTGCATGTTGTCATCATGTCACTGTAACGTTTTACCTGTCCTCCTCTCCTTCCAGCAGTTTCCTGTAGGTTGCAATCTCAATATCCAGAGCCAGCTTTACGTTCATCAGTTCCTGGTACTGGCGGACTTGTAGAGCCATGTCCTGCTTGGCTCTCTGCAGAGCCTCTTCCAGTTCTCTGATGCGGAGTTTGGCATCCTTCACTGCCAGCTCTCCTCGCTCCTCAGCCTCTGCAATCTGAGTCTCCAGATTGTTTCGCTTTAGATAAAGGAAGAGAAGAAGAGTGAAGTGCTGTACAAACATTCATTCAAGTTCTTAAAAGGTAAGGTCCTGAAATCCTATTTCATACCTAAGAAATAAACGCTCCTCACATATGATGTGATATGGCTAGATATACAAAACAGAAATGTATAAGATTTAGTGTCACCTGCGCTTTAACCATGTCAATCTCAGACTGGAGCCTCATTATCCTACGGTTCATGTCAGCAATCTCAGCCTTGGTTGACTTCAAGTCATCACCATATTTTCCCGCTGACTGCTGCATCTCTGTGTACTGGATCAGACAAAGGCGAGTCAGATTGACACATGAAACAAATGTGCTAAATTGAGGGAAGTTTTGACAAGTCAATGAGAAAGGACAACACAGATACCTCTTACTCCCTTCTGACAGACTATACATGCTGGTTGAAGGCTTTAATTTCAAATAAGACAAGTGCTCTCACTTTGTTCTGGTACCACGACTCGGCCTCGGCTCTACTCCGGTTAGCGATGTCCTCATACTGAGCACGCACTTCAGCAACAATGGCATCCATGTCGAGGTTACGGCTGTTGTCCATCTCTACCACAACAGATGTGTCCTTGATCTGGCCCTGCAGCTCCTGCATTTCCTACAAAAGAAGATTTGAGAAGTTTATAACAGTAGAAATTGACTTGGAACACATCAAGAGGAGAGTGTCATTTATATTTGGATGACAAGATCTGTTGTTAACTGAAGAGTATTTTTTTTTACTATATCGTAGATCTGCCTCAGGAACTCGATCTCATCAGAGAGCCCATCCAATTTGGCTTCCAGATCCACTTTGATCATGTAGGCTGCGTCAGTGTCCTGCGCAGGAAAGTCAACACTGAATTTTCAAAAAGGAACTCAACCTAACGCTGAGAAACAAATGACTATTGTGTGAGCTGAATCTACTCGAAGGCTAATTATTGATTCAAGATGAGGAGAAAGAAAAGAAAGAAAGGCCAAACAGACCTTCTTTGTCAGGACAAAGTTATTCTCACACTCGTTGCGCTTGTTGATCTCTTCCTCATACCTAGAAACAAAGACAGATACAGAATGCTTGGATTGTCCTTAAAATAAGACGTTTCATCTGACTCACATTCACAACATAAATACTCATATTCATGGGAGCTGCAAAAGCGTATTTGCCACTTATAAACAAAACTGTCATAATACATATGCTCCTTAAAAAACACACACAAACTATATTTTTTAATTCTGATATTTATGTATATTTTCTTCATGTGTGCTAAAAGGGACTCATTCTGCAACTACATGAAGCTAATACAGGCTTCTCCTGTGTTCTTCCTGTTCTTATTCTTTAATTGGACAATCATTCACAAAAGAGTTATTCCATTGTTTTTATTTCTTTAATATATTCACTAATATAAACTTTAATAACCTGAGAGAAATATAGCCTTTCATTGTTTTACATTTTAACACATACTTGAAGTGATAATTACCAGAACACGCATGCACACACTCATACACACACACACACGCATCTACACACACACACACACACACACACACACACACACACACACACACACACCCCACACACGCCTTGCTTAAAGGCACCTCAGAAAGTAAACTGGCATCTCTCCAGAAACCAGTTCCAAATTTTCCTGTGTTACTGCAGTCCTCCCCATACTGTCAAAATGCTGTTTGAACTTGGCCTTCATATAAAAATTGGAGATAAAAATTCTTACATTTTGGTGAAAATGTAAGAAAATGGAATAAAATACATCTGTTTTTCCTCAGCGATAATCTGTATCTTAAGGGACAGATTTCTAACAATGGGAAGAAAACATGGATCTTGGATGATTGGTTTTAAATACATAATAACTGTTTGTTAAAAGAAAATCTCCATGCAGCAAAAGAACACTATCCTGATGAGAGAACTGAGTGAACCAGAAATCTTTAAAGCCACAGTCTGTGTGGGCTTGTGCCCTTTTAATACACAGGAAGTCATTTGATCCATTGTTGATACACAAATATGATTATAGGGTAGAATATAATCCTCTGTCCACTCACTTGGTTTTGAAGTCCTCCACCAGACCAGTCATTTGATGTAAGTCTGATTCTAGTTTGACTTTTTCATGACCAAGGTTGTCGAGCTGCTTACGCAGGTTGGCAATGTAGGCTTCAAACATGGCATCGACGTTGGAGCGAGACGTGGTCTGTTCCTGCAGAAGCTTCCACTTAGTCTCAAGCATTTTGTTCTGCTGTTCCAGGAAGCGAACCTGCACACACCACAGATTAGGTTTCAGATATTATGTATGAGTTCATAGATGAACAGCAGGGGCATGTCCAGGGGAGGCCTGGGGTGGAATAGGCCCCCTAAATCAGTCGTCCTATAATTCTTTGATTGTATGATTCTATGATTTGCTCTCTTTCAGTCGAAAGCAGGACTAAATTTCCAACCAAATTATTGGACTGTCTTGCAACAGATTGACTAACACCTGGTGGCGCTTTCTTGTGGTAAGATTTCAAGAAGGAAGACTATATTTGAGAGAGGAGTCAAAATATTCTGAAAATAAGTCTTGAGAAAAAAAAGCCTTGATATAATAATAAAATTGGAAAATGTTCAGAATAATGTTGTAATTTTATGAGAAAGGTAGTAATTAAATCTATGGTTAGACTATATGTTAATTTGAATGGGTATATCAGAAGAGCAGCCAGCTATGTTTACTAAAACAAAGAACGTAAAGCATCTTGTGAAGTCTTACTTTGGTATAGGTTTTTACTAATTACTGAATTCATCTTAATGTTTAATATGAATTCAATATTTTTAATATTTGAGTTGTGATACTGAGAACCAAATTGTCCTGAGTATCACGACTCTGGTTTGAGTGTATAAGAAATTGAGTCTATTGAAAAGAAGGGAAAGCCTTAATGGCTGAATAAGTTGTTTCAAAATAATTTCACGAGAATAATATTACAACCTTATTCTCGTTATCTCTTTTTTCCCTTTTGGTTGGCCTTAATACTGTGTTGGGAAAAAAAAATTCTCTCTAAAAATTAAACATCGAAATTTTGTAGGTTGACACATTGTTACATTCCAAGTACGAAAAGTCTATACACCCTTCTGTAAATATGACCAAGCTAATGATTGTTCAGTGACATGTAGATTTTAGAATAAGAATGCATGTAATGCAAAGGTGGGAGTGACTGGAAAACATGAGTAGATTAACTTTGTTTGCAGATGGACAAAGAATCATTACAGATCAACTGAAAGACAAAATGACTAATTGAACTTCTCCCACCTCCAAAACACTCTGAATGTCACATCAATTACTTCTTGCTCAATTCTAGTGCTGCAATTTAACACAAAGAGGCACTGTTTCCCAGTTGTGACAGAGTTTGCTTCTTTTACAAATCGCTATTCAGAGTCCTGGCTCTGGGTTGGGTCCAGTTTACACTCTGCAAACATGATGGGAGACACAGAGCTCTGTGTGTGTGTGTGTGTGTGTGTGTGTGTGTGTGTGTGTGTGTGTGTGTGTGTGTGTGTGTGTGTGTGTGTGTGTGTGTGTGTGTGTGTGTGTGTGTGTGTGTGTGTGTGTGTGTGTGTGTGTGTGTGTGCGTATGCGCCATATCACCATGGTATGCAAGACTGTTTTATCTTAAGAATTATTCTCAGAGTGATTCATTAACAGTTTAACTTTTAGGGTGCCTCTTTAAACAAGAATGTATGGATGGGCGATAAGTAAAGAATCTGATCAATCTCAGGTCGAGAGGGCTGGAAGCTTCTGTCTGATAAGAAAGCAGTCTCAAGCCTTTTAGTAAGTTGTCTTGATTTCTTGATTATTTTACAGCCTCATAAAGTGGGTATTGTTCACATTACTGATCATCTGGGATATATGATCTACTCCACTTTTTAACAAGCTTGTCTTGTGCAAACTTTTTCCTGACTACTCCCACTCTTTATACTTCTAGTGTTTGTGAATTTTAGGACAACATAACACATTACAGCTTTGAAGAACCAGAAAACAAGAAGACATTTGGTATTTTATCTGATTTCATAAACACTTTTTGCAGGATCTTGCTTTCTTTGGGATGCAGCACTTTAAGCAAAATTGTTCTGTTTAGCTTCATCTCAGCCATGTTTGCAGTCTTTATCCAAGGTTCTGCTTATCTGAGCTCTATGATTATACCTGACTGATAGCAGATGTGGAAGTTTAGTCTTGACTTGGAATAAAACTATATCCGCCACAGAATGACTGCTGTACAGACACATGCAGGCTTTAGTTTGTGCGTTTTTTATCTCTATTGTGAATCCAGACCTCTTTCACCTTGAGCTATTTAGTCTTGCAGTAAACTCATTTCCTGTGATGTTGTTGCAGTATTATTTATGTTGTGTAGTTGATGGCCTCATCACAAAACTAAAAGAAACCAACCACATACCATAAACTGCGTATTTTATATTAAATTAAAGTCAAATCTTTTTCATGATGTGGATGCAATTTTTATCTGTTTTTTTCTTACTTTTGACCACACACATTTTTCTCTGTCTCCCCTTATACTTAATTTGACTGACCTTATCAATGAAGGATGCAAAGCGGTTGTTCAGGGTCTTGATCTGCTCCTTCTCCTGGGTGCGGACAGCTTGGATAGTGGGGTCAATCTCCAGGTTCAGGGGGGCTAGAAGGCTCTTGTTCACAGTCACTGCAGTGATGGGGGTCATCATGTCGTTGGCCATACCACCTCCCATACCTCCACCGAAACCCATATAACCAAACTCTACTCCACCTCCTCTTTGTCCAGACCCCCCAGCAGCATAACCCCCGACCATTTTAAAACCCCCAGCGCCCACAGCTGCACCACTGCTGCCCACTCCACCATAAGAGCTGCGGACGGCATAGCTCTGCCTGCCACTTCCCACACCGTGCCCCCCATAGCCAGAGAAGGAGCGGCTGCTGAAGCCTTGAGAGGGGCCCCTAGAGGAGGACACAGTGGAGAAGGTGGTGGTCTTTACAGCTCTGACAGACATGGTCACAGACGCGGTGTGAGAGGAGAGACTCTGCTGAGGAGAGGAGAGCAGATGGACCCTCCCTGGTCCATGGTGCTATTTATCAGAGCAGGGGAGGGACCCTGCTGGGGTGTGATTGGCTGCTACCCTCAGCAAGGGAGTGAAGGATGAGGGGGTGGGGGTACGAGGGAACGTCAGGGAAGAACTTTGCTCGTGTTACACATTTACTACACACTTGGAGAAAGCAAAGAATTACATAATGACCAGTGTGCCAGTTTCTATAAAACTACTTCAGAAACACTGGAAGACACATTGAGTTTTGTCTACCTTTTGGACTTTTATAAAATGGCAATTTCCATATTAGGAACCCAACGCTTTCATCAAGTAACTAAAACTTCCAGCCAGTCTTGCACTTATAAAATATTACAAACATTTTCAAGCAGAGTCTATATCTATAAAATTACACTCAGTATAAACACATAAACACACCTACATGCACACATGCAACACCAGAATACAAAGTCAAACCTTGGGTATAATGAACAGGCGCATCATTTTACGACCTTTTCTGCTTTACACAACTTCTCATTGAGGTGACATATTGCAAAGTTAATTATGGTTGCAGTGCTGTTTGCATTTGTGGGCAGCCGGTGACCATATGTGTCATCATCATGGGAAAACCAAATTCACCTTCTGAAAATGTTCCACTATCTATAGTAGTGTTTCCACTATCTACTTAGTGTTGTTTTAATACATGAGAGTCACAAAAAAATGGTTGCATGCAACATTCTAGAAAAAGTACTAACATATACACCTTCATCGGAAAAAGTTGTTTAAAGCCTGCATATTGCACAATTACAAAACGCAATGTGCAGGATGTGCCCATTATCAGCTATGATCAATAAGCAGGCAGTTCACACACACTGACACACAGAGGGGCTATTGATGAACATTCCTTCAATATTCGCAAGGTGAGTTGAAAACACAATGTGTGTGTTTTTTTCATTTCCTTCTGAACCCAACCCTAGTCTTAAATAGCTCTAGACAGACAGTCGCTCTCCAGATTCATGATTTGCTTCTTAGTGGTTTGATAACTGTTGCCTCGTACAAACCCTCCTGCTCCCTCTACCAACATTTCCACCACACCCCTCTATTGTTTGCAAGGTTTTATATGGTGATGAGGAAAAAAAGAACTCACCAGCCAGTGAAAAGAGCCAAATCCCTAGGTACTGTTCTGTGTGGAGACTAAATGTGACTTGGCTGAGGGGAGCTTGTTACTGAAAGCACATCTTAACAACCAGAAAGAGACATTAAGGCATTGGACCAGTAAAAAAAAAAAAGCACATTTAGCTTGGCTTGTCTGACGGTGACGTGACTCTCCACAAAGGGGCTGCTGTGCTAAACTTGGAGAGAGCCATATATGTACAAATAAACCAGTTCTTGTTGTTTCATTGAGTCAGCCTTTCAGATGAATTCACCAAATGATGAACAGAGCTCTTTTTATTCCACGACCTGCTGATAAAACTTTCCTTCATTTTTTCTAGATGAGACAATAAGAAGGTAATTTAAGCAGCTAGCCCCCTGACCTAAAGTCTCTTGAGATGCCAGTGATGTTTTGGGTTTGTATGAAGCTGCTATGTGACACATCGAGTCAGGAATGTGCTGAGAGAGACACGTACATGCAACAAGACCGAAAGGAGGGTGGTGAGGGGGATGAGCAAGTGGGATATCAGGAGACAATTAGCAAAGATAAGAAACAAAGTCATTTTACAACCTCTGACAGAAAGAATGACTTAGATAGTAAGAAAAGGATGCAATAACATGATCGTGTATGGTGTACTGTATTTCCATATTTAAGTATCTTGACAATGAATTTGATGCAGTATGTTGAAGTAAACGTTATGAACAATAAAACATTTGAATCAAGTTTAAGGCTAGAATTGAGAGAAACAAACGTAAAAAAAATAAACAGCAGAAAACCATTTTTAAAAAATCCTGTTGATTGTGTTTGTCTGTTGACAAAATAATAGTACTTGCTATATCTATAGATGTCTATAAATCTATATATGTATTTTCAAATGTATTTGAAGAAGTGATTGTTCTTCATATCATTTATTTATTCTTAAATGTACCATGTACAATATTTACCACAAATTTTACCATTTGATTTTCCCTGAGTTAGTTTGGAGCAAGTTTGCCTCTGTAGTCCCTTGGCAAGTCATGATGGTGTTGCTATAGCTGTGTAGTCTTTAAGGTTGACTTTGTGGTGTTTAAATGGACCTGCCAAGCCTTCAAAACTATCAGTAACAACAGTTGTAAAAGTCACTTCCTGATGTGCCCTGTGATGCCTGTGCAAACAGAGTACCTCCAGCACAGAAGGAAATCTGTACTGCGACACGGTGCATGGAGTTCAACAATGGACACACATGTGCTCATTGTAGCTAGTGTGGAAGGAAGCTATAGTACATGCTGTTCTGTGGGTATTTCCCAAGACTGCTTGAGCGTTTTGGTTTTTGCTATGAGTCTCATGCCATCTAGTGGCCAAAAGATGGATGTGTATGTTTCACATCAGCAAATCACATAAAAGGAGTGGCTTGATATCGTCACATGATATTGTCACAGTTTCCCACTGACTAAGATTTGATTCTTTTCTTGAAATTTGATCCGTTCTTGAGGGGGTGGCTGTTTTTCTCTGAGAACATTAGTTGTATGGCTCAGTGGGAAATATATGAGCAAGTATTGCCTGGACAATTTGTAAGAGTCATTCAGTGTCACATGTAAATGTAGTCCACCACAAGACTGAGTTGTGGTTCAGAGTAAAACATTTTTGACATATAGTGATCGTGCTTAAAAATTTAAATTCAAGGTTTCTAGAGTCATTCTTTCACATCAACTGATTTTCCTCAAACAACAAAACATTTAATTTTTTAATTAATTCTTTGTAATGTTTGGTGTGTTTGTATTGGATTATTATCACATTTGTATACAGATACAAGTATGCAAACCAAAGCTTTTACAAAGGAACGACAGTAAATAATATAATTTTGTAAATGAGCCCAAAAAGTAAATGACAAAAACAAGAGAACAAAATACAATTATTCAAAGTCAATTATAAAAACAACAACAAAAAAACAACATATAAATCAGAATCATCTTTATTGGCTAGGTATGTTTAACACACAAGGAATTTAACTTAGTAGATTGTGTTATCTTTTTACAAAATGTAAACATTAAACATTAACAATAAGCAAAAAATATAAAGTAATTAAAGACAAAAATAATAGTTCAGTGACAGAACTAAACTATGTGTGGGGTCAATAATATCAATTGAAGAGAAAGTTGGATGAAACATAAACAAAAAGGCCAGTACAATGCAAATAACAATGCAAACATCTAGAAAAATGTTGACGAAGGGTAAGAACTTGTTTTTAAGTTAAAAGCCAGATTAAAAAAGTAATTTTAAATGCTCTCTTGAAACACCCAGAAAGCTCAACATTCAAATATCAAGAGAGCTCCACAGTTTAGAGACATAACAACATTCAGACCGTAATGATCTGAGTGAGATCAGTGATACATAATGTAGCAGGCTTTTAAAACATGCTTGGAGACTAAAGTTAATATGCTGATAATAAAAACTCTGGCTGTAAGTTTGTTAACCTTTTCTTATGAGCTTATGAAAGTTATTTTATGTTTAAATGTTGATGATCTCTGTTCTCTCATCTTATACCGTTCAGATGTGTTCAAGGTCAAAAATGTCATCTCAGTTGCTGTGTGGCATTAGTGGTTTTGGTTTTTACTCATAAATTGTATATATAATATTTTTTATTTAAGAATATATGCTACATTCTACCATTGTTTTTAGTAGTCACCCTTAAAGATTGTCAGCTCCTGAATATTTATCTCAACATTTATGTCCACATGAGAAATGGAAGTATCATCGATTCTGCCCTAACAGTTCTTACTCATCGTTTTCTTTTATGTCTGCCTGTGAAATGTCTTTGTGCTAGAAATGGACCTGACATCCCACAGAGAAAATGTCTCTCAGACGACAAATTTCACTAACCTCTGACGTGTGACTCTTACACTCAGATTCTGGCCATAACATTATATTACAGATGAATATTGAAACGCTGAAACAACATCTTGGATGAGTCAATAAGCGAGTGATCAAAATAGGAAGGTTGAATGTCAGAAAGTGTCTGTGTTAGTGTGTAACACTCACATGCATGCATTCATTCTTTCATTGGTCAGTTTTCACACATTTGCACACATTATGCATATGCAAATATGCAAATCCATGCTGAAGACGTTGTACAAAAGCAAGGAGAGAGTGCTCATTCTCAGAGGCACCGCTTTTCAACAGGCAGGGCCCAACCGAGGACTGCCAAACTTTAAACCATTGGTAGCAGTGACTCAGTGTTTTACGATGACAGTTGAAAAACTCCCTAAAGGGGGGGGGGGTCCCATCTGACAGTCGTTGCAGAGTTAAATGTTCCAGTATTCCTGTGAAAATTAAAGTTGCCGTTGGTGTTATCTTTAGTTAAATTTTAGTATACCTGCACTGTTGTTTATTTACTGCTATTGTGCCTTTGAATTGTCCCCAAAACAAATAACGTTTTTTTAATTGAATTGATTTAACATTATGGCGATGTATAGTCGTTTGGTCCTCTAGTGAATTTTGCTCAGGGCCCCAACAGACTCTAGAATCGCCCCTGCTCATTCTGCTCTGCAGCCAAGTGAAATTGTTGAAAAAGGAGGAGGGAAGTGAGGTTCATTCAAGGCCACGCTTGGCTGCCAGCTGCGACTCTCAGACAGTTGTCCAAGATTTGTGAAGCACATAAACTCCTGCAGTTGTTCCCAGATTCCTGCTGTGTTACTATGACTCACAGAATCCAGCTTCCCCCTTTTTTCCTTTTCTCTTTTTACAGATTTATCTTGGGGAAGAGCAGTGGGACTCAAATTCAGATAAAAAAAACAGATTAAACAACAGAAACAGTAGAATTATCCTTCATGCCTTTTTATGTCTGGAAGAGTATGGATATGTGTCGTGCATAATGACATTTTCTTATTGTTTAAGTTCAAAGTATTAGCAAAAGAACTTCCCTGTTTGTATTTTTCAGTTTCTTGTTAGGATTTTTTTTTAGGCCTTGGCAACAGAGGCAACCCGTTACCAACACAACTTCAGACAAACAAGGCAGTGAAGTCTCTGTCATGTGGTATAAGTCATGCTGATTTAATTCATTCTTCCGCTTTATGTGTGACTCACTGTCCTTCAGTGTTTCCCCGAACTTCTTTCTTTGCTTTTTGTTACTCTTGGTGCTTTCTTTTCTTTTGTATACTTTAAAATAGATCAGTGAAAAAACAAATGACAAGGTGTTTCTGTGCAGTGTGAGAATAAGTGTAACTCGATCACTTATAAAGGTGAGGTAAGAGCAGGAAGGGTGTGTGAGCCTTTGCCAGGGCTCCACTGGACGTTTTGTTTTCTGCTTCTCTTGGGTCCAGTGAGAAAATCCTCTTTGATTACAACCTCAGCCTCTGTTAAACCTACTGCACATAAACCTGCCCGAGGTCATGCCAGATCAGGCTCTACTGCCGCTGGTTTTGGGGGAAAAGGAGAAAGTTCTCTGTATTTTATTGAGTATTTTCATTTCCTTAGTGTTAGGCTCTTTGCTGTTAAGACACTTTGATGCAGAAGAAAACACATGACTGTGAGGTGAGTAATGTTATTCCTGAAATCAATGAAAAAAATAGCAATCAAAGGACCCTTACCTCACCTGATCAGGCTTCAAAGATGATTGTTTAAAATTAAAATAGGGCAGCTTTTCTTTTCTTTTGGTTATTGTTTTTGACAAAGTGCTATTGGCTTACTGAGGTTCTTTATTCTTCTCATCTCTCTAAGGTCTCGTGGGTATATCTGAAACTTGTGTGATCTTAGGTTTCTTTCTACAATATGGCAGGCATCATTGTTAAAACTGTTCTCCCTCTTGTTCGTGTTGTTATTGAATTTACTTTGTGGTTGCGGAGATTTTTTTTTCTTTTTTAAAGTGTTTAGTGTCTCAGTAAACTCTGTCTGATTGGAGCTACTCTGGAAAACAGCTCAATGTCATTTACTGTTGTTGTATCTCACTTCCTAGTTAGTACAAACCAGTAAATAATGTTTATTTTTAGAGCCTTGCTGACCACAAACTTAGAAACTATGTGGCAAATGGTGGACATTAAACCTTTTATGGGCAAACCAAAGGAATTTAGTTGCCTGTTTATAAAATCAAGCTATTTTTGAAAACAATATTTAATCTTTTAAGCTTTAACTCCAACCCCAGCTTTTTGGGTTGAAGCATCGATTCACCTTTGACACAGATCTACACTAATCTTTTTTGTTCTTCATGTTCCAGCTAAATAATCTCATATGTTAATGTCAATTAAATGTGAATGGTGTTTTAGGTGTTTAACCACATAAAAATGCCTGCTGGTTTCCCTGGAAACAAAAAAACACCCTCTCGATTAAAAAAGGGAACCTGTGGGTGAATACGAGCACAAGAGAGCAGGGAGGGGGAGACTGGGGCGATGTTAAAGTGGGCAGGGTCTGAAAGAGCAGCTGTGATTGAAGGAGAGAAGCAGGAGTATAAATTCTCTAACTTCCCACTGCCAGCGTCACTTTCTCAACTGGCCTGTCGCGAGTCTCCACATCTCAATTTTAACCTTATTCTCTGCTGTGCCTGAACTTCTCCAACATGAGTAACAGAAGATCCAACATGTCTTTCACCCGCTCCACACCCCAGTATAGCGCTTTCAGCGTTCAAGGTGGAGCTGGTGGAAAGGGAACCCGCATTTCCTCTGCTACCACATCTTCCCTTCGCTCTGGTGCCCCCTTCGTCTCTTCTTCCTCTGCTTTCAAGGTGAGCAGTGGAATGGGTGGAGGTTTTGGTGGTGCATCCTTGGCAGCAGGCGGCAGCGGTTCCAGTGGTTCTGGGATCCAGGGCAATGAGAAGGGAGCCATGCAAAACCTGAATGACCGCCTTGCCAACTACCTGGAGACGGTGAGGAACCTTGAGAAGGCCAACCAGGAACTGGAGATGAAGATCATGCAGGCTCTGGAGAAGGGGGGGCCAGACATGAGGGACTACAGCAAGTATGAGCCCATCATTGAAGACCTGCGCAGACAGGTAAGCATCATAATAACATAATGACTGATGAAATGAAGTGATGGAGGTAAATGAGAAAATTGAGTCTTCAAATTGTTAAGAATTGTTTTCGGGGGACCGAAGAACCAATGAATGCCATTACATGCAAGTATTCTGTTTTAAATGAAGAATGCCATGTTTTATTAAGTTTGTGACTTTTAAAGTAGGTATTGTTGAAATTAATATTAGGAAGATTTAAGCAGAGACAGACTCAGCATTTCCTTGGTTATCACATTTCCTAGAAGAGAATGAAGGGTGTGGTTGCAAAGCTCTAACCCTCCCCCCCCCAAAAAAACTTTGTAAGCGCCACAAACGGGTCACAACTTCCTCTGATGAATCACCAGCATGCGGGCGGCATCATGGGAGGCAGACTGAAAAAAAAATCTGAAACAGACAAAGACATTCCCAAATCCTGCTTGAAAATGCTGCTTCTACAGGCATTCTTTGGTGTAGGCGACCACAATGTGAAACAGATGTGTGGTAATGACCCACACACACACACACATAAAGGATCGTGGACAACCAGTGTGTGTGCACATACTGTAGTTGTGTGCGTGTGAATGGGTTGTATAACAATCAGCTCCAGTCTGCAGAGTCAAATGTCACATTCCTGTGCAGACCCCTGATCTTATATGTCACAAGATGACACATTGATGGTGGCACTTTGTTTTCCTCAACACATAAAGGGATGAGTATCTGTGGAAGGATGTACATATGAGCAAATAAAATCACAAGCACACTCATGCACAAAGAATGTTTGCAAATCATTGCATGCATAAACAGATACATTGATGTATACAAATAAAATAAGAGCTGGGTGTGACCATAGAGAAGTACCACTTGTCTGTATGAATAATTTCAACAGGAAACCCATCTTTCCAACGAAGCTAAAACAAAACCAGATTCTGTTTTGGCACAGGAACATCCTCTCTTCCTGTTCTTCTCTTTGTGGTTCCTCTTTTCTATGAATTGAACTGTGAATTCAAATTGGTTTCTGCTCTGGAGTGTAATCCGACTCTGGAGGTCCCCTTGTTACATCAGGAGAAACAATGATTTAAATCAGATGTTGGATTCTGTTGTGGATCTCTTAAAAGAAGAACTCTTCAATCTTAAAGAAGAACATGTGTTAAAATTTTAAGATTTTTTGTTTGTTTGAATGAGTAATACAAGTGGAAATTATTCAAAATATCGATCAATGAATTTATTATGTCCTTCATTCTTTTTTTTCCTGTCCAGATCTTTGATAAGATCTCAGAGAATGCTAGTTTTGTGCTCCAGATTGACAACGCCCAACTTGCTGCTGACGACTTCAAAGTAAAGTATGTTGATTTTAAATTCATCTCAGAGCTGTTTCTGTTGTTTTACACTTCAAAGTTTAACATGCTGTACTGAGGCAGCAAGTCACTCTTCAACTCAAAGCTTATTCAGAGTTTGTACATCGATGTGCTCTAAACAAAATCCATAATATCTACACAACACATAAGACAGACTGTTTAGTTTTGTAAAATGAAGTCATACCATTTTAGACTTCTGAAAAAGGGAGAATGTCTTATTTGTGCCATGACGTGACTGTCCTTCACACTTGGCATACTCGAGCACACGCTTGTCTGAAAGTAAAGATAACATGGACCTTGTTGTCTTTATGTTATCTTACTGACTTCACTGATACTGGTTTGAACAAGAATAACACACATATTGTCTGCCTCATGAGACTGCACATTACATAGAGTATAGTTTAATAAAAACTAAAAGAAAAACCGAGTTAACTTAAACATGGTTTGGAAAAAAAAGCTGGTATCATAACATCATACTATACAGAAGAGGGTAAATAACATTTGATTGTAACATTATCTGTGTCTGCACTCCTCTAGGTACGACAACGAATTGGCAATCCGTCAGTCTGTGGAGGCCGACATCGCCGGTTTGAAGAGAGTCATTGATGACACCAATATGACCAGGATGAACATCGAGAGTGAGATCGAGTCTGTGAAGGAGGAGCTTGCCTTCCTCAAGAAGAACCACGAGAATGTTCGTTTCCAATACATCATATTAACGTGTAAATCTCATCAGCTACCAGGGGACATCTTTTCAATGTTTTTTTTTCTTTATGTCTCTTCTTGTTTCTGTCCACCAGGAGGTGATGGAGCTAAGGAATCAGATATCTCATTCAGGCGTGCAGGTAGATGTGGACGCTCCTAAAGGTCAGGACCTGTCTCAGATCATGGAGGACGTGAGGGCTAACTATGAGAAGATGGCCTTAAAGAATGCAGAGGATCTCAAAAAATGGCATGAAAATCAGGTAATGTAGCCTTAAAAGAGTAACTTCCTTTTTTAAAATAACCTTGTTAGTAGGCTGACGCTCGCTCTTCTTTATGTGTACTTTTTAGATTGCAGATGTGCAGGTGCAGGTATCACAGAACACAGAAGCTCTCCAGGGAGCCCAGATGGAGAAGAGTGACCTAACAAGACAGATACAGAACCTGGAAATTGAACTTACATCCCAACAGAGCTTAGTAAGCATGCATTTTATTAATTTTGTTTTAATTTAGTTAAAACAAAGTTTTTATACGTTTTTATACGTTTTTATAAGTGTGAGAGCTGCAGCTCTCACACTTACGGTATATTATTCTATTTGTTATGCCTTTATATAAACCAGTAAATATTGTGATTTTTACCATATTCGGCAAAGGTTGGAACTTTCCCATGTTCTCCAAATTTGGACTTGCTTCACATAATAACATTGTTGGCATGCTTTTTAACTTGTCCTTTCTGATCCTTTATCAGAAAGCCTCCTTAGAAGAAACATTACGCAACACAGAGCAAAGGAACAACATAGAAATGGAGAAGTACAACAACATCATAATGTGTCTTGAGGAGGAGCTGACCAACTTGCGTGCAAATATTCAGCAACAGACGCAGGATTACGAGGTGCTGCTCAACATGAAGTTAAGGCTGGAAGCAGAGATTTCAACTTACAAGAGTCTGCTGGATGGTGGAGACTTCAAGTAAGAGTTATGAAGAGGTGGAAGACGTGAAACAAGGCAGATGGTAGTAGAGGTGAATACTATAGTTATTTGATAGCATGTTTTGCATGGTCAAGTATGACTAAGAACCTTAAGTGAGGCAGTATTTCCACTTAGTTGTACATGAATATTTAAAAAGTCAACATGTTTATTTGTGCTTCATACAGGCTTCAGGATGCACTGGATGAGCTGGCCGGATTAAACTAATTCGGAACCAAGAATTTCGTGCCATCCCAACAATGAAAGAAGAACAAAACACAACACCTAATTCTTAAAAAAAATAACAATGCCAGTACATTAAGTAAAAGAAAAACATTGCAGACCTAACAGCCAAGTCAAATGCAATAAAACCACTATTTGTCCCAAGATCACGACTCATGTGTATTGTTGTTTTATTTTAAGCTTAATTGTGTTTGTATTAAAAGTTACTAACTGATTTTTAAAAAATCAAAGTTGAAAGCAATTGCATTCATGGTTTTTAAAGATAAATAGACAGACAGACAGACAGACAGACAGACTGACAGACAGACAGACAGACAGACAGACAGACAGACAGACAGACAGACAGACAGACAGACAGACAGACAGACAGACAGACAGACAGACAGACAGACAGACAGACAGACAGACTGACAGACAGACAGACAGACAGACAGACAGAAACAAGATTTAGAAGGCCCAATGACTAAGAATACAAAATGAAAAATTAAAGATTTTATGCTTAACCTCGGTGGGAAAATAAATATATGTGCTATTTCAAAGACACCTCTGAACAGTTAAAGAAACCTCTGTAATTAGGCCTGTGCATAACAATTGAAGAGTGTTGACCTTCTGAAAGTATGTGTTGTATATGTAGACTTGTCATTGAATATTTTTCACAAAAGAACCACATCCTAATAAAAACAATGACTAAGAAATAACCAACAGCAGCCTCTGGTGTTGAAAAATGAAGTCAAAATCCTGCAGTTTGTTCGAGTGTCTGTTAACAGCCCTGTTAAAAAGCCCATTAAAAAAGCTAATTTTTTACAGCTAGTACAAACATTTTTGGTGTAACTGGTTATTGTCCTCAGCGGAACTCACTGTACCAGGAAGATTTAAAAAAATATATAAAGCATCCTATTTTATTTTATAAACGATAATGCATAATTAGGCAAACCTCAGACAGACAAGTGTGATGAAACAGTTTAGTCAAGAGGATTAAACCCACCTTAGCTCCAGCTCTTAACCTGTGTTTAGGTTGACTAAGTTAGAAAGAGACAGGTTTTACAACATGGCAGCTGCCACTGATGAGTCTCCAGAGCCCCCTGCAGTTATAGATGAGTGACGTCACTCAGGCTTGATCTATTAATGTGTAAAAAAAAACAATTTTGAAGAATAAGTTAAAATATTGATTACCATTATCCACTCTTCATCAAAGCAGTTGAAAATGATTGCAAAAAGGGTGTCCGATTCATTTCTAGCACAAAAAAGATACATAATGTTCACTGAAGCGTTTTCACCACTTTGTTTTCTTTTTTTATCATACAGTTTGTTTCATTAACTCTACCACATTAATTTTACAGCTAATATTTTCAATATAAAATGTTTACACAAAAAAATGTTAACTTTAAAAATAGCATGCATTGTTATAGATGAAGTGTTAGTCTACAGCAGTATATTCAATAAACTAAACAATGCTCATTCACACTATAGCAGACATTAATGCACTGGTAACATTGCTATTCATAATTAAAAAGAAAAAAAGATAAATCATATCATCAGAAATAATAACTGTACAAATGTCTCAATAAGCACAAACCACGTCCTGGGATAAGCCTCAAAGGCATTTTAATCCTCCCTTGTTCTAGCAGTTCAGGCTTCTCTTACATTAAGGCAGAATTTAAAAAAAAAAAAAAAAAAACAGGACAGGTTAAAGCTGTTTTTTTAAGTCATAAAAGATTAGAAATTATGCACTAAACAGTTGTACACATCATACTTGGAGCTAATAAATAAGCCTTTACAAACATTCTGTTTGGTGTTTTACAAACATTCTGTTTTTCACTCAGCAGTCTACTGACATAATCTGTAGACTGCTGAGTGAAAAACCATCAACAACCTTCAAATGGGCGGGTAAAGGTGATACAGTGTGTGAAAAATAAGACTTAGTTGATGGAAATGTCAGTCATCACAGTTCAGCAGATACAAACAAGGGAGGGGACAGGTCCGTGAGTGGTGATGCGCGCTCCCGATAGTAAACCTCTGACGCCTACATCCGGGAACTACGACGAACTCGCTCTCCAACATGGCGGCGTCAGGTGAGGTTTATGAGGGTGAACGATCTTGGTCGGTTGTGGGGAATTTCAGTGGGTTATGACTAAATATAATTAAAAACATAAAGTTTGAGAATCGTTAATAGCCTGCGCTAATTGTTCGCGTCGTTGTTCCGCATGTAGAAGCAGGTCTGTCGGTTGTTTTGGCCCGGTAAAGATGAAGCCATATGAACGGAGCTAGACTTGCTCAAGCTAAAAAAAAAAAGAGAAGTATAAATGTATCTGGAGCGTGCTGCTGTGGTGTTCAAGTTATCCACCATTGAGTTCACATGTTACGGGACGATGTGGTAGCTCTGAGACACGGTGTGGGATGTTTGTAACTGCGTGTAAAGCTGGCACATTGTGTGTCCGTGGCGCTGAGAGCAGATCAGCATCGGGCGCAAGCGCGTCTCGTGGAGGAGGAGCCGGGCCGAGAGGTCCGGGCAGCCCGAGGAGGCGCCCCACGTGTGTAGCCTTGCTCTCCTGGTATCGGGGTTTGATGAAACGGGGGCAGCTGGGCTTCTCTGGTTGCATCCTAAACACTTTCCGGGCAGCTTCACAACTTTAAGGCCGTCCTATCCGCCCGGCCGAGTCTTTCTCCGGTGATGGCGCACTTGGATCCTGGCACTGCGTCGTGCACTAGGCCCTAAAACCTAGCCAGCTAAAGCAGGGAGACTTTCCCGTCAGCAGTCTTTTGCTGAGCCCACAGAGGCATAAAAACAAAAGCTACCTACACAAATAGAAGACAAACAAGATGCATGTTGAGCGCTACAGTTTTGTTTGTCCTTTCAGCTTTGGTAGATTTAGCAGCTCTGAAAAGTTAACACCACGCAGCTACTTAGCTCGCGTGAGTCATATCGGCGTGAAACACGTCAGTCAGTAGACACCTTACTGCTTCTAGTGTTATTTAGAGTGATGTTATGACTGATAATTGTAAACAATGACTTGGCGTTATGCGCAGAGGTGTCTCTCTCTCTCTCTCTCTCTCTCTCTCTCTCTCTCTCTCTCTGTGTGTGTGTGTGTGTGTGTGTGTGTGTGTGTGTGTGTGTGTGTGTGGAATGTCCTGACAGTTGTTTGTCACATTGAAGCTCCCAGCCACCTTTTTGTTGCTCCCCCTTTTTTTTTTTTACTGTGTCAGACCAAAACAAACTACACCGACTCTATGAAGTGAGATGTGTGAACTCACTGCTAACTGTTTTTTTCATTTTAACAGATAATATCACGGCCGCTCTGTTATATGTATGCATGACCCATTGATTTAACCCATGAAGGTGCATTCCCTTTTAAAATACAACTGTGGTCTGAACATGTCAAGGTCTGTTTGACCTGCTGCACAGTGACAGTTTGGACTGACCAACCACTCCCTGTTTAACTGTTCTATAAGAAAACAAGTCAGTGTTTTTTCCCCTCATAGTGCTGTCTCCTTATCTGACTGCCTGGATACCTACGTTTCAAATGCTTCAGTAGTATTTCTCTGTTTGTTCAGAGAGGCAGCCTTCACATGTGCAGAGACGCATACATCTATTTAAAAAGAGCCCAGTGTTGTTAATTTGCACCCAGATAGTTGTTGCCATGTAATGGCTAACACCAACCTGTCGTTTTCCTGAGATGAAAGATGACTTTTATTCAATCCATCGTCAGTTTTCCAAATAATGGGCTGAATGTATCAATTGATGACATATTTGTAGTTATTAAACTTCTATAATCCCATTTAGTGTGGAGTAAAAATAAATCCAGGAGGGGACTGTATTGAATCAAATGCTCCAGCATATTTCCTCTTTGTCTGACTGTCTTCTCTCGTGTGTGTCTCCTGTCCAGCTAAGAAGAAGAATAAGAAGGGGAAGACCCTCACTCTGACTGACTTCTTGGCAGAAGACAGCGGAGGCAATAATGCTCCCCCAAGCTACCCAGCCAAGTCCACTAGTTGGGCCGATGAGACCGACGACCTGGATGGTGATGGTGAGCTCACACTAAGATACCGACATAAGCTGAGCCATCCTCATGTAGAGGTTAGAAATAGCTGTTAGCATTCAGCAGGGACATGTTGTGTGAAACCGAGAAACAACACACGAAGAACTGACTTATGGGTAACATGCTCTCTTTAAAACATGTTTTTTCATTGCTCTTGATATTGTACACTGTTATCACACATCCATAGATTTATCGTGTTGCACAGGCTCATTTGTCATATTTCTCAGTATCGTGCGTTTTCGCCTAGCTTTTGTCAGATGTTCGGTGCTGAACTTGAACTTCTTGTCACGTGATGCCTCGCGAAGTCTCTCTGGTTTCAGAAAACCATATCAAATAGTTTGAAATAAATCCAACATCTTAGTTCTTATTCTAATAGGCTGTGTAGGTTTCTTGGCTCGTGAAATGCAGCTGTTATGTTCTGCATAGATATATTCCTCATAGAACAGTTACACCTTTTACACCACTATAAGTAGACCAGCGTCAGAACACTTGACTGTTTGCTAGCTAAAGGTTCATGCCACATATGAAGGGTTTAATTTCAGAAGTAGCTGCTTCTCTCACTGAGGGATTTGTTAATGTCAGTTTATGTGAGTTTATTTTTTTGGTAACTGTAAGGATGTAGTTTCTGCTCAAATAGTTATGCATATGTTGCTTTTGTCTTTGTCCATATAGAAGAACTGTAGGATTTGAAAAACACCTTTTTCAGGATTAGATAATTAGTTTATTTCGTATTTAAATGTAATTTTCAGGTTTGTATTTGTTATTTATTATTTTCTTCATTTTTTTCCCCCTCCAGTCTCAACTTCCTGGCACACAGAGGAGGACAGCTACCGGGCGCCACCCATTGACCGGTCCATCCTTCCCACAGCGCCTCGTTCAGCTCGTGAACCCAATGTTGACCGGTCCCGACTGCCCCGCAGCCCGCCTTACACGGCCTTCCTGGGAAACCTTCCCTACGACGTCTCCGAAGAATCGATCAAAGACTTCTTCCGCGGCTTGGCAGTACGTGTAGCAATGAGCATCTGTGCAGCATGGAGCTTAAAACACATAGCATCTCTCTTTACAGGGGTCTTCAACACTCAGAACATCGATGCGTGTGTTCGATCTTTATTTGTTTGAGGGTTTAGTCTTCAGCACTGCAGCAGTTAACGCCACTTGGTGTGTAAGAAACGGGACAGACAGGTCGACCTCCCACTAAATTACTCAACAGTTTCTTTAAGTAGCTAAATAATGGAGAAGAAAACAATAGTCACAGATAACCTGAATTTTAAAGATAGATAGATAGATAGATAGATAGATAGATAGATAGATAGATACTTTATTGATCCTGAGGGAAATTCAAGCAGGACCATTCAGATTTCTGTTAAAGAAAACTTATTGGTTTGAGTGATTTAAAAGTCAGGAGAGTCCCACGAAGCTTCTCGTTCAGCGCCTTATCTGCACTACATGATTCTGTTCATGGTCCAATAGCTACTTTAAATTCTTGCATATTTTAAGTTTTTGCAGAGTCTCTGGGAAATAATTGAAATTTTTACAGTTTGGACTTGGAGCTTTTTTGACTCCCAATTGTGGCTGTGATTGATTGCTTCGTCCAAAAGTAAATCTGTTTGTGCACAATCTGTACTCTACTGTTGTCCTGTCCCTTGTTAAGTGAACCGTTCAGCATTCTCTGTTTCTTTTTTCTTTTTTTCCCCTCTCCAGATCAGTGCGGTGCGTTTGCCCAGAGAGCCGAATAACCCCGAGAGACTGAAGGGCTTTGGCTACGCTGAATTTGATGATGTGGATTCCCTCCTGAGGGCCCTCAGTCTCAGCGAGGAGGTGAGCCTTGGTTTAACTGTTTGAACTCATGCCTGAACCTTTAATGTATGTCAGACTTTTTCTCTAAGTGTTTGCACACAATAAGACTCAGGGTTATTGCCCCCACTTCATAAAAGAACAACCCTAACTGTAGCAAAGTGTCTTCCTCATACATATGCGGGCGAGTTACTAACTTGTACCCTGTATCTGTCCACACAAACAGAACCTGGGAAACCGGAGGATCCGTGTGGATATCGCAGACCAGTCTAATGATAAAGGTACATTGCTGAGAGCTAGACCACATTACGAGGCTCTTCAGTCCTACAGAACCATAGCGTAACATCTCTTCATTTCTGTTCCACCACAGAGAGGGACGGGGGTATGGGAGGCAGAGATCGAGGTGGACGCATGGGGGACATGGGTCCTGACAAAACAGACACTGACTGGAGGGCTCGGCCCAGTGGGGATACGGAGGATTCAGCCCCTCCTAGGAGAGATGATGCCTTTGGAGAGAGTGAGTACTTAATGCTCTTTAAACAGAATTCTGCATAAAAGTTCAGCTAACAATTCAATTAAAGAGTTAAACATTTCTACTCGAGCAACAGATCTGCTCGACGTTTTGTCCCGAAAAAGCAATCGTTTAGATTCCCTGAGCAGAAATCCTCAATTCAACAAACAAGCATTTTTAAAAGTTATTTTCCTCTCTGCATCTGCATCCTGATGTTGTTTTTACAGCAAGCTGAAGAACCATTTACGCAAACTAAGTTCTTTCCAAGAAAACATGTTTGATTTGGGACTCATACGGCGAAAGTAAGCCAGAGTGAAGCCCACGTGGGAATTTCGACTCATGCTGATTCACAAGAAAAAGGCTATGATGTTGACCACTTGGCTGGAAGTGGTTTAATGCTCGCCACCGGCTCCACCCGAATTTCATAGGAAATTCGGCATCCAATCCAGAAGGCTTAAACTTAAACATCTATCAGATGATGATTGTCAATAGGTTCAGAGACTGCTTTTCACTTGTTTAACAAGCTCGAGTGTTGTTTATAAATGTATCCAAAACAAATACAATCAGCTTTTTCCTACAGACTGTTCTTTTATTCACAGTAAGAACTCAGTCCAGTCAAATGTTTGTAAGCTGAAATGGCGTGTTTTTCTGTCACAACTCCTGCAGGATCAAGAGACCGTTATGAGTCAGATCGCTTCAGAGATGGGCCAAGACGGGATAATGACCGCTATGACGGAGGAAGAGATCGCTACCGTGATCGTTATGATGACAGGGACCGCAGAGACTACGATAGAGGAGGTGTGACTTTCTCATTGTTTGGACCTGGTACCTCACTGTGCAAGTAGTGCCATTAATGCATCATTTCCTGCTGCAGCTTTGGCTTGTATGGCCTCGAACGCAGCTTGAAACATCGACTGTATTCCTCTAAACGGACTTAAGTTTTCTGTTTCTTCCTCTTCTGCTGCCTCCTCAGGTTTTGACTCTCGTGGTGGTGGAGGAGGTCGTCGTGCCTTTGGCAGTGGCTTCCGTCGCGATAATGACGACATTAGGGGAAGCAATGATCGTTATGGCGATCGCGAAGAGCGATACGAGAGAAAGGATGACAGGCGTGAGGAGAGGGGTAAGAGTCCCATGTATTAAAGGTCTCATCCATCATTTTTAGTTGGATAACTAGAGATGATCAGTCTAATGATCTCTAGTGGATCAGACATAATGTAAATGAATAATATTGTAGTTACCGATGTTGACATATTCTTAAAAGCTTTAATCATGATCGTGTATTCAATGCCTTATTTATTAATGTGCTCTCCTGCACTCCTGCCAGCTCCCCTGCAGAGACCCAAGTTAAACCTCAAGCCCCGTAGCGTTCCCAAGGAGGAAGAAGGTAGCGGTGGTGGAACGCCCCCTGCTGCCCCACCAAGCTCCGGCAGCAGGGCCTCGTCCATCTTTGGTGCAGCCAAGCCAGTTGACACAGCAGCCAAGGAGAGAGAGGTGGAGGAGCGGCTGAAGAAAGAAGAAGAGAGGCTGCAGAGGCAGCTGGAGGAGGACAAAGGCAGAGGACCCGACAGAAAGATGAGAGACAGGTCAGGGTTTGCCATGCACGGTCATGGCGTCATACAGTACATGATGAAGTGGTGGAAACCAAACGACAATCACAGTTGGTTAGGCAACTGCATACTTTTCTATTGTAAAATGCCATTTAACTCCATTTGGTGTTTGAGCAGCGCTGACATTGCAGCAAAGAAATGTTTGGCCAAATTCTCAGAACCTTGACCTCTTTCATGTCAGGTATACTGTACAGCTGTTTCAATGTCACAGTGGAGTGTCATTTCAGGGAATCTTGAAGGACGCACAACCGAAGCTCACAAATCACACGCTCACATTGTACGAGTTAAATCAAGACATAACATTTGTCAAAACTCACACAGACGAGTTGAAGTGGCATCATGTGTGTTTCAGTTGTCTCATATGCACAGCTAAACTACAGACACCAGCTAACTTGAAACACCGTCTCTAACACACATATACTTAGCATCACCCACATACAAGCTAACAAGCAAGCTAAACACTGACACATATTCCCTGGCAATTGGATATCCACAAGCATTTGTCTCCCTCATATCTTTCATTATGGGGGGGCGGGGGGCATCACAGGCATGCTTGCTGTCACTATTGTGCTTTCAGATGCTTTCTTCCAGTTTGCGCTGCTGCATTCGGGACAGGCTTAAATTGTGTGAAGTCACAAAAACTTTGAACATGACAGAAATTGATCTCACTTGTGGTCGCAGCTTGTTTGACTATGAATAGCACTGGTGGCCCCCTCTGCATAGTTGACAAGAGACATTGCTGATTTCGTCAAAGTTCAAAAGCATCTGTTCCAAATCCACAGAGTATGCCCACCCTTAGTCCCACTGGAGATGTGGTATACATGACCCTTTTTATTGTTGTTTTCAGGGATCCAAGCTGGCGCAACGATGAAGCTCCTACCGAGCGATCTCGTACAGGAAGTGAGTCTTCACAGCCTGGAAGCACTTCTGGAAGAGGTGCGATACATATTCTTGAACCTATCCTCTTCAGTCTGGTTCTCTTTTTGAACATTAAAGAGACGCGGGAAGATTGTTCGTCTGGGTCTGTATGCAACGCAAAATATTCAAACTCTGCATTTGCTTTTCACCCGCCAGCTTCCAGGTGTCGAGACAGTGAGCGCTCTGGTGACAACGAGGTTTTCAGCGGGAGAGAAGGTGAGCCTTCTTCCCCTGGGACCTCCCCTCATCCTCCCTCTACCAACTCATCCAAGGAGCCACCAAAAGTGATGCCCGCACCTCCTCCCAAGGAAAATGTCTGGGCCAAGAGAAGTGCAGCCAGCACAGGCTCTAGTGATGGCGATGGACGACTTCCAGTCTCTCCTGTTTCCCCAACTGGTTCAGCTCCTCCCAAACTCAGGTGAGACTGAGAGATTTTTAGGGCTGAAGAAAAGCCAGAACATTTTTAAAACTATCCTGAATCATTTTGTGTCGTTTATTATTTTAACTGTTTTTACTTTCTCTTCAGCTCCCCAAGTTGTGCAGATGAAAGAGACTGTGAGAAAGGTAAGTCCTGAACAAACATGCTGGGAACTATAAGAATATAACTTCAGGTTATGTTAAGTTGTTACCCGAGTCAACTCAAACCAGACCAGAGTGGCTTGTAGCACAAAAGCAAAAAAGTTCAACAAAAGGAGACAAGGTGATTAAAAAGTAGCAGGTTGATTTGAATTGAGACCAGTCAAATTTTACAACAACATTTGCAATAGTTTAACAGCTAAATGGGTGAGCAGCATGAGTAAGAGGAAGAACGTTTGCCAACACCAAAATGGCCCTTTAGTTATCTAAATGACGTTGATACCTTTTAGGGGTCTGTTCTTCAGCTCTTCTTCCAGCCTCGACTCTTCACTCACACCTAGGCTCAGCTTTCTTCTGCTTCAGCTTCTCTAACTCACTGTGAGCATCGTTCTTGTCCACAATTATCGAATGTTTACATTTGTAGCAGCATGCAGTGAGAAAACTCAATGAAGTTCACCCTTTTAGCTGCTGGGCACATTTACAGGAGGATGATCCTCCTAGAAAATTATTATTTTTTTTTTTTTCGTCTCTCAAAATGTTTATGGTTCAGGCGTCAACATTTTTGATCTCAATCGGCGTGCACGCAGATTCTCAAAAACGTCTGAAAACAGTTTAGCATGCGTGACAGACGAGGAGTTGACCAGTGTGATTTTCTAATTCAACAACGCATGCCCTGCATCTCAGTTCTGTGAAATGCTTGCCCCTCGGTCAGACGCGTGAAGGAGCGTCCCGAAGCACCACAACTGAAAAAAGGAGGTAGGAGGGAGATCTGTTGAGTGAGCAGACTTCACGGGAGTCTCTGTTTTTTTAAATTTGGAACCTTTCAATTAATTTTCAGTATTGCTCAGACATCAAGTCTGTGTTTGTAAAATACAGAGGAAACTGTTGGATTATCAGTAAAAAAACAAAAAAACAATATAAAACATTCAAAAATGATCCATATGGTTTTTAGCAGACTGCTTCTTCATGTGCAGTTGTTTATCAGGTAACATACAGAGACAAAACACTGTTATTGTGAATATCTTGTACTGCTGTTAAAGCAGACTGACAGCTGAGAAGTGACCCTGAACAAACACTGCTTCACGTGGCGCTTCCGCAGAACGGTGCGTCTCTTATTTCCTCGTTGCTTCGTGTCTTTGCATCGCTCCATGCACCGCTGGTGTGAGGGACTGAGACTCAAGTGAGAGAGTCCTGGATGCAGTTATGGGACTGAGATGTAGACATCAGGAGTCACCCACTGTTATTGTACTCCACCTACTCGTGCATGGCTGTTTTCTGTAACCGCGACCTGCATGGGTGTAAGGTCGGTATTTGGAATGAACACTGTTTCCAGTTTACACGGTGATGGGGACGGTGCTGTTTCCACAAATGTGCACTCTGGTTTCCAGAACCGTCCGCTGTCATGCATCTAAAGCTCTGTTGTTGTGTGGAAGAAAAAATAAAAATGCCGAAACACAACAGGTTGGCATCTTTTGGGCCTCAGTCACTACAATGCCCTGCTCCACCTGTCCAAGCTCTTTCTAAACATAGTGGTTATTTCACCATCTGACAGCTTTCCTTTAAAACAGACTGAGTCTGTGGTTCTCTCTTTGTATTTTGATGTGGATTTGATTTTAGAAATGTAGAAAGTTTGAGTAGAGTGTGGCTTTACATGAATGGCGTGTCCTTTTTTTAAACATTGAACCTGCATCTTTTTTTAATCGATTTCAATGATGACAGTTGGAATGTGGACGCATGCAGTCACTCAGAAAAATACACTGGACCTTCCACCTTTTTTTTCAGGCAATCCATTTTATGGGGCGGTGACAACATCAGACGTATCCATACAAAGGGTTGAAGTAAATGCTCCAATTGGAAAGACAGAGAAGAATGATAAATAATCAAAATAATAGTAAACAAAGGTGTTCACTGGTCTAGCATCTATCAGGACTTTACCAAATATTTGACGGTTAATTTGTGTCACTGAACACATGCTTCATGCTTGAAAGCCACAGGTTGGACCTGCGACGTGCAAACAAAATACTCGTCTACTGACGCTGTGTTTACAATGTAATTCTGATGTCAAAGTAGGGTGACCATTTTTCAATGACAAAAGACAACATGTAAAAGGCTTTTTGATTTATAACCTTTACCTCCTCAAATCCCTCAGGCCCAGTTTACACAGACGCTGTGACAGTAAGACGAAACAGTTGAGTAGCGGATTGGCCTTTCGTTCACACGGCGTCGGTGTTTCGCGGGGGTGAAAACGCAAGCTTTTGAATTCGACCTCCAGGTTGGAACAAAACTGATATTGGGGGCGTATCGCAGCCATGTGAACGAAACGGAGCGAACTCTCTGGCTGCGATGACCTCACCACACCTCTCCCCATACATTTGGACATGCGCAGTAGTCGAGAACAAACATAAACAACAACGGCGGCGGATTCGCTTGTGCTATGTGCTTCAGCAGCTATTCGCGTTGTATAAACAGAACCTTGATATGATGCATCGTGTATGTCGCCGCCGAAAGAGCATCGAACACTTGCGGCAAATCGTTCAACCTTTACCCAAGCGCAGGGCGACCATACGCTGCATTTGGGTAAGACTTGGGAGAACTAGCAGCTGAGGAGGATGTTGTGGAGGAAGTGGTTGTACTGGTGAGTGTCGCTCTGTAACATTCCACTGCCCACTACTGGCCGGGCGTGAGAACTACATCGTTTAGACGATCTGTACTCCGAATCCAGAGTGGGGTCGTTTCGATGCGTTTCTGTCACAGCGTCTCCGTGTAAACGGGGCCTCAGTGACGGATCAAAACGAACGCTAAGAAAGAGAGCGTCACTATTCACACAAGTCTGTTTTATTTCTAAAGTCATGTTGTAGCGTTTCTTCATTCAAGACTTTCTCACTTACATGATGAGGTGAGATGAGAGCAGCTGTTACTTTTCACACTGCTGTGCAGCTGTTTTATACTCATTGTTTTCAACACAGCCAGAATATGATAGGAGCAGGCGGTGAGCTCATCTTCCTATGGGGGAAGAGTATTCATGACAAGAGGAGCACTAAAAAAAAGTCTCGGTCTGATTTGTTATAATACTAAAAAGTAACAAAAGGGAAATCTCTTCTCAACTCAGAGACATCTAGCAAAACATGAAAATCCCCTTTCAGTTGGTATTAGCGTAGAATTTTGTTTTGTTTTTGAAAGCTTTGGTACAATTTGAAAAGTGAACAGGCTCAGCTTGCTTGTTAGCCTTTTTGAACCTTTCATTCGGTTCTACAGCGTTTGAAAATCCAACCCTGTGTCTTCAGATGCTGCAGTGTGTGGAGAATGTAGTCGACTGTCCGAACGACTCAAAACAGCTTTATATATATCGCAGAAGGCAATTCGATTTTTAAAGTCCACCAACCTCCCTTCACTCAACTGTCTGGCTTCTCCTTTAAGATGAGAACAAGGCTGGCGGTGTGCGTCGGGACCGGGGGCCCCCACGGGCACGAGGGGGGCCTGCGGGGCCTGGAGCAGGGCGGGGTCGAGGAGAGGGGCCCAACAGAGACCGAAGAAAGGAGGCAGACAGGTCAGCCATCCAAAGCTAGCAAACTCCAAACTTCTTAATGAATGAGACGGAGAACATTAAGTAGGCATCTGTAAAGAGTGACCTATGCTCAGCTTCACATCTCATGACTCATTGAGTTTGAACAGCAGGATTTCTGCTGATGCACTTTTATAATTAAGTTCCTTCAGGATTTTGGACATTCTCAATGTTATTTAATGTTGTTCTTTTAAAGAGAAGAGGACTGAGCACAGTGTGAACTGGGTGCCAAGCAGCTTATAGATGTAACATTTTCACACAATGAAATTGTGCAGAATTTGTTCTCCTTTGAGTAAATCTCATTAGCTGTGTGTTTTTTAAGGATTTAAAAAAAAAACAAAGTAAACTCTCCAGCACCGAGCTGTGCCAATAAATTTTAACCTCAGTGTTCGTTCGGATTGTAGAAAGGATAACAGAAGAGACCGAGACTCCAGACCACCCCCCGAGCCAAAGAAATTTGAAGAAACCCCAACCCCCGTAAGTCCTTCACTGCCAAGGTTTAGTCAGACTTGAATGTCACCTGAATTATTCCTCCTCACGGGTTTCCCCCAAGCCTTAAGTAGTTCTAGCAGAGCCTCCAGTTCATTGTAGCTGGTTGATAAATTTCTCTTCAGCGATCTTAAGATAATAGACCCTGATGTTTCCTATCTCTTGAGAAAGTTGACCTCTTTTTGTTTTTCTTCTGAAAGCTGTTCATGTGAAGCATCCAAAGCCACTGTTCTGATCCAGATCCCCTTTTGTTTTTGTTTTCCCTTCCAGAAGTTCAGCTCAGCCAGTAAGTACGCCGCTTTGCTTATCGACGGAGACCAAGGAGATGACGCAGACGACGTAGAATAGAGCAAATAACGAGACGAGGCCCGAAAAGCGCAAGAAGAGGAGAAAACAACGAACGCAGAAAAAAGAAATAATCTCACTTAGCTTATGAAAAAAAACTCCTCACATGGAAGAGGCTCCTGGGAGGACATTACTCCCATCCTTTCTTTTACTCCTACAAACCTGTCCTTTAATTTCGAGACACCCCTCCTCCCCCCCTCCCTCCCCTGCCCAACATTCAGGACTATTCACGTTCTAAAGAATAGTCACATACTGGACTTTGTTTTAAATGGAAAAAAGGTTAGCTGACACATGGAAAATGATGGATAACATTGAATTATTGGTAATAAATAAATGGAAAAAGTGGGGAAAAACTGATTTTGTATATTTGTGGATCTCTGGTGTGATGAGGGAAATATAAGACGGACAATTACACTTTTTATCTTTGAAAATGTTTTGATTTTTGAATAGTTAACTTTAAATATTGCTGCTTCAATGGCATAGTTACTCATTACGGAACATGTTTATTCTTAGGCAAATAATTCAATGTTTAAATTGATGAGACTCGTAACTACAGTGACTAAGGAACACTATCATGTGCAAGAGTTAATAAATCCCTGAATTACTTCTAAACACAGGACTACCAGTGAGCTGAGAGAGCCAGAAAAGTTCATTCAAGTGTCAGTACCCTCATCGTTGTACCTTAGATTAAAAGATGTTCCCAGACGTCTCAAAAATTCTCCTAGCTGTCAAATCGTTTACTCCTCCTACAGGGAGAAAGAGAAAATATTGGGACAGAAGCTGGAGTCTACAGCAGGATTATCCTGGGATTAGATCAGCCTGTCTTTTAATGTGCATTATATGTTGCTCATAAGTTTGTATAGCATGTGATCATTAGTATTGGAATGGGGCCTGGGCTTTAAAATGACCTGATAGTGTGATCTCCAATCAACACAGATCAATTATTTACTTATTTAAATGCTCACATTCACAAAACTACCAACCAGCTCCATGTAGTTTAGGCTAGTAAAGCCTAGCACGCTTTAATGACTGTGACATTGATGTGCAGCAACAAGAGCTGCTGCTTTCCGTTTCTTCTAGTGTGGTCTATGGAGCACAACAATATGCGCAGTATTTCTTCAGTCTCGGCCTCCTGCGGAGAGCCGGGCTCCTGGTGGCAGCTGGTTAGGGTCCTGCTGAGCTTCACGTCCCGCACACACACACAGGGCGCCCACTCTCCTGTGAGACATGACTCCTTTTGACCCCTTAGCAGCAGGGCACTCGTCTACAGTAGTACAAACAGTGAATGGCAGACGGCAAAATCTATCTGCACATAGAGATGTACTAGTTTTATATCATTGAATAAGTCATATATGAAGGGCTTGTTTGGAAAATGTGGGGTTTGTTAATCCAACATGACAAAGTTGTCCTTTGTTGAAAAAAGCACTCTGATTCTGGACTTTGTTTTAACTATACTGACTTCTCAAAGCACAAAATCTGTACCATATGATACGAAGCTGCTATGCTGTGTGGAGTTAACTACTGTAACTGTGTGAACAAAGGTGCAGAAGTTCACATCCTGTTTCATGAATCATTCTCAAAATTATCAACAGGCTGTATTGTCCTGCAATATTTCGAGTACTTGAGTTGCATATTGGAGGCCGTTACACATTTAAAACCAGCATAGTCAAAGTAAATCACCAGCCCCACTTTTTTCAGGAAATCAGTCGTCATCCCAATGATTTTATTTTTTTTCTGTTGTAGAATTACTACACTAATTCAACAAAAGATGTGGAAAGTGTTCCCAAACATACTGTGTTGTAAGTGGAAAAGAAAGTTGTATCTTGAAGCTTAAATGTCTGCGCACTCACCCAGCAACCTCCAACCTCCAACCCCCCACTGCCATGTGAATCAGCAGCTGGTCTACTCAGGAGGGTCCTGCTTTCCTCCACCTCTATCTACAACACCTTTTGTTTCCCTTCATGACAAACCAGGTAATGTTTGCAGTGTTCATTTACTCATTTAATCTAAAATCTGTCTTGGTCAACTTGTCATTGCTTAAACTATAAAATAGATGCATCTCTCAAGGGGCTCAACATGTTACTTGGACCCTAATGCATACTTAGTTTGTCGTCTAATTTAGCTCACAGCCACAGATTTGTCCAAACCAAGGCCTGCTTTGTACGGTCTAACTGGGGAGTAAAACATGGCTTAATAAAGAGCTTATTGTTGGAGATTTTCCCCTCAACCCTAAAACCTCCAGCTTAAAGCAGCATTTTGTCTGGAGAACCCAGATTCAGGAATTCAGTTTGTGTGTGTACATGTATGTAACGGGGAGAGAGAGAGAGAGAGAGAGAGAGAAAAGTAGTCTGAAGGATCAACGAGGGAAGAAGCAGATCTTGGATTTAAGCACAGAGAAAATCTTTGTTTTAATTTCAGTGGAGAGCGCAGCGCAGGGAATAAAGAGAGGACAATGTTGTCATGTGTCCTATCAAACAGGCTGCTGGAGTTCATTTCAAGCTTTTCTACTTCCCAAAGAGAGGCAAAAATAAAAAGGACAGAGGGATCCTTATTAGCAAAAGAGAGGAGAGCCCTGGTCCTCTGCCTGTTGCTCCAGGCTAACAGACCATGATTAAAAGTCTAAACTCCCTAACAATTAACTGAGAGGAAGGAAGAAGTGATCCAGAGGTGTCTTTAGGTGTGCTCTCGTGCAAAGTTACAGTCTGGAGAAATGACGGATGAATAACTTTATCTGATCACTCCCCTGTGAGGAAGAAGAGAGCAAGAGGGGCTGAAGTGAAGCAAAAAAAAAAGGGGAAGGGCCTGACATCAACAAGCCTAAACAGCTGCCGCCTTCTCCCCCGCGGAGAGACAGCAAGAGGAGCCCGATGGAGCAGGAGAGCGAGAGAGGGAGGGGGTCTGGATGGTCTGGGAGAGTGGGAAAGAGAGAGCAGCATGCAAGACATTTGAGGGTCTGAAGAGGCAAAGAGAAGGAGGTATTGGCAAGTGAGAAGGAGAAGGAGAGGAAGAGGTATATGTTTGCATGCTTTCCGGGTGAGGTTAGCCAGGGAGCAAGGGGACAGAAGAGAGGGGGTGTGAAAAGAGTGGGAGTCCTTGCATGGTGACATTTCTTGGACGGGAGAAGGAAAGGTTGTAAGAGGAGAGGAGGGAAAGAAAAAAAAATATTTGGGGTGGATTTCAAGGCAGGACAAGCTGTCAGAGAGAAGGGGCAGAGGTGTGAGGAGTTGCTGGGGAAGAGGGCTCATGTCGGTGGAGACCTTAGTTGTTGCAGGAACTTATGGAGGCCCCCCCCCCCCACCACCCTAAAAAAAAAACATGAAGCGCTGAGAGGAGGAAGAGGAGAGAGTTAAGCACTTGTTTGACGGAGTTGAGGAAATTCAAGACAAGAAGAAAAAGAGGCATCTGGTGGAAGTATGGGGTGCATTCACAGCACGAGCAGCAGCATGAAGAAGCCCAGCATGGATCCTGGGGGAATCCCCATAAAAGCAGACCCTGACGTGCATCCTGAAATCTTTCAACTTGCTGAGGTAAGTGAGTAAGGGATTTTCATTGAGCTGTTAACATTCTGTTCATGCACCGCAAGATTTGCCCCAATTATGATCATGCAGTATGTTAACCAAAAGAAAAATGTTACTGCCTGCACTGTCACTGTTTTCTGTTTGCCATTTTACTCAGCAGAAGAAGCTGAACTTTGCTTAATATTTAAGCATGCTTATTTCACCTTAATAAGCATTAACCATTGAAATCCACCAAAGAAATAATTTCATTTCCAAATTAGATATTTTGGAAAAATTACTCCTCTATATTTTGTTGACACGAGTGTTAGTAGAGCAGCAGTATCTCGTGCTGCACATGCACATGCCCAGACATAAACATGTTCACAGGTCCTGTTAAGAGCTGCATCAGAAGAATTGCTTGCATGCAAATTGGTTCTGTTTGTAAGTTGGAGCCAAAGTCAAAGTTGTGTGACTGTAATGGCCCCTATTAATGTGTCATTCCTGCTGCGTGCAAGGAAACAGTAAAATAAGATGCAAAGAGTAGAGGGTGATCCATTTGATCGCTGTTAATTATGTCCCTCAGAGATCAAGGATCAAGAGGAAGTGGTATGAGTTACTGTCCAGTTCCGGCCCGTCGTCGGCCTGTCTGCTGCCTCTATTTAGGAACATGTATGGATTTAGGAGCATGCCACACTGCTCCACATAGAAAGCCACCCTGGGACTTTTATAGCGACTAAAATAAAAGTGTGTGTTGGTTTAGCACCAAGGCCACACAGCGGAATTTGTCTTCTTGCATGTCAAAGTAAATCACAATCTGGCATGCTGTGCGTCAGAGGAATAAGAAAAAGAAAAGTTTTTTTCAAATTGAAATTTGCTGTGAGGTGCTGCACAGTCGACATTTAGATCCTGCCAGAAGGAGAACATTACTCAGATCACATGTGACTTAAAATCCCTTAAAGCCCTCATTGTGTGTCTGTCTGTCTGATTTCATGTTTTTTTTTGGGGGGGGGGTTTGGGTTTTTTTTTGTGAGTATGTGCTTTTGTGAGTGTGCCTTACCAGGCCAAATTATGATAACATAGTCCCAGCTGAATGGGTGGACTCTGCACTGAAGTGGGAATGCAATGTGTCATACATGCAAGCAAACCAGGAGTTCTTAATGTTGTTCATATTAAGTACTGCGTTTATTGTCTTGATATCTCCCTTTCCATCGTTTTAATTCTCACCAACACACAAAATTACACTCAATCCTACATTTATTTTTAGCTTGTTCATGGCTGGTTAGAGGTGACACCCGCTACTCCTGCAGGTTATAAATACCCCTCCAGAGCCGGAGCATACCCCTGGCTCGCCACCTGCTCCTGTCCCTTCCTGTGAAGATACCGTGTGTCTGTGTGTGTTTGTTTACATTTGTGTGAGTTAGAAGTTGTAGCCCCTGCTCTCCTGTATATCATCACCAGTGAGGTGTCACTGGAAAAAAAGCAGTCATGCACACTCAAGCGTTTAGTGCCAAGGGGATGTGTGACGGTTTGTTTGCATGCATGTGTTTTTGCGATGTAGTTGTATTCTGTAATGCAAAAGGGTTTACACCTTCTCAATCTATAAAACAGTGATTTAAAGGGGACTCTGAACTTACTACAATATATCTGTGAATCTAGACGAGTTGTTTTATAATAATACTTTACAATGCTACTGTTGTAGCCCTCACAGTAATAAATAAAGATGGTTAACGCAGCTGCAGATATAAGGCAATCTGTTATGCTTGTGTTGTTGCCTGGACCCTGTCCTCATCTCCATGGTAGAAGCTGTAGTGCTCCAGGCGCTCTGCAGTGGTCAGAGATGCTTGTGGAATGACATAGACTTTGGCTGCAAACACTCCACTGGGGCGGGGTTCTTAAATACTGCAATACTGCAACACTGCTGATAGTCACAGGAAACTCTGCAAACTAGATGTAAACTAAAGCAAAGTTCTGTTTTTCTTGGTGTCAAAAGTACATTAGGTAGTTGGATGCAATGTCCCATACACATTCACAGTCTAATACATGACAAAACAATGGAAACAGAGAGTGCACATTGTATTGAAGGAGTTGAGAGAAAGAGCAGCAGCTGGTAAAAGTGTAAGGAGATGCACAATCATATCAAAAGCAGACCCTCACAATGTGACATCAATTTTATTAAGTCTTTTTATTTGAGGCTTTTTTGATTTAATGACAGTGATTTGAGTCTTAATGTTAATGTGGATCATAACCATGAGTTTGCTCAACTTAAGCGCTAGCTGACAAACATGCAGCCAACGGCTCGAATTATATGCCGTGATCACACTTAAGGTTTTTTTTATGTCGCTGTGGTGGGGACAGACGTAGCCAGCAGCAGTCTGTTTTGGGGTTGTGTATCAGTCCTTTTTTATTGGGAAAATTGTATCGAAGGAACATCTGGATGAAAGTTAATCAAATTAAGTTCAAACATCTACTTTGCCTTAAGGATGTGATAAGATTTTGGAAAATGTCAAGGTCACAGTGGTCATTCAAACTAAGTTACTGGTCATTAATAAGAAAATGAATATACTTTTAAAACCTTTAAATACAAATGTCTGGGAAACAAGACTTCATTATGAAGTCATTATGTCCAAAATCCTATTCCGGCCATAATTATCATCCCATTGGAGGGATTATATCTCTCAAGGATTTACATTAACTAAAATTTAATACTCAATAAAGTTTAATACTTTAATAACTTTATTGCTTATTGGTATTAGTTCTTCTGATTTCAATAGGTTGTTTGGTTTATCTGTAGAAGGTGGATTTATTGATCACACTCAGTATTTAGTAGCATTATTATAGAGGACATTTGTTTTCATCAGTTAGAATTTAGGTTAGAATCAGGTCTTTAAAACAGTGTATGAACTTTAAAATGGTAATCATCCTCGAAACTAAGGTTCCAACTTTTTCCAGTCATCAGTCCTGTGTGTAAATCCAGACTGCATTACTACTATTTGACCACCAAGTGGTGCCCTTAACTGGTGTTTTGTTTGAGTGTAAAACTGGATTAATCCTCCTATACTGGCAGAAATGATAAATTATCACATTGAGATTCAAAAAAAAAAAAAAAAAGGACCAGTCGGTATAAAATGGTAATGTAGTCCTCTGAGAGGTTTCTCTTTTAAAAAAGTCAAAGTTCCTTCAAAAACTAGAAGAGCCTGTATTCCACCTGAATTACTGGGAAGCATTCAGCTTTCGTGGATCTTATTACATCTTCAATGCAACAACAAGCACTCATGTCAGTTTACTTTTGCTTCGAGGATGTGTTAAAATGACCTTGAAATATTAAAGAGCTGCTTGGATAGATTGTCTCTAAAAGACACATTTGAACAGATTATTATTACTGCCAGAATATCCCACATTCATGTGCAAACATGGAATGCCGTTCTTGACTGAAACGGTCTGGCAAACATCAATCAAACTCTATCATGCCACATGCGTGATTTTAAGGATTTGAATGATAATTTCACAATTTTTCCTGCATGGTAAATAGACATGTAGAGCACCTTTCTGGTCTCCTGAATAATTAATGTACTTTTACACTACATGTCAAATTCACATCATCATCACACACTGTTAGCAGACACTGCAATGGGAAGTACCTGTCCAACAGTACTAAGTCACTCCGACCAAACTTTAACATCCAGCTCTGTCACTCCAAACTGTATACAACTAAATGTTAAGATACTAACATGAAAAAGAATGTTGAATATCAAAATTTTGATAAGACATATTCTGTATTGGTTTGGTAGGGCTTCTGATATATATATATATATATATATATAGAACAATAATAAAGTTTAAAGTTAAGATTGTTTTAGAAAAATATGTGGAACCTATTTAAGTCCTACCTGAGCATTCAGTCTACTATTAAAACATTAATCCTGCAGAAGATCCTGATTTCAGAATCATAATTGGAGTGAGCCATTGCATAAGTCGATTTTATTCAAAGCTCCAGAATTCACACGTTATGTAATATCATTTGAAATGTAATGGCTGGAGTGGATGATGATCCTCTCTCTGCCCTCATGTGCTCTCTTTTTTATCAGGTTCAGCGCTCATCATCTCTCTTCCTAAATCCCATCGCACACACCAAAACACAAACAGAGACCCACATTCAACAAATGCTGCGCATGTCCCAGTTAACAGCAGCAACCATTCATTGTTATAGCCAAGGACACATGTCAATAGTCCAATGTTACTCAGCAGTTTTCATTGTAAAGTCAATACATTCGTCAAAATGGTAATGTGTCCCAGCTTTGTCTGTAAGCATCTGAGCAGTTTATGTCAGTGATTAAAACAAACCTTGAAAGTATTTTGTTGCATGATATGACAACATTTGTTAATAACTGATCTTTTAAAGCTATTACACAACAGTTGCGACATATTATCGTGAAACACATCCCAAATCCCAATTTTACAGCCCTGGACCCAAATATGAGACATGAGACTGTCATAAAAACAATAGCCCCGTGCAGGTTGATGAGATGTGAAACGCACGCTAGTTGAGGCTGATTGTCAAGAAAACTTATGTGTCTGTGGGGCTTGAAAATATTTTCATCTGCCAAAGGGGGACCCAGTAGGGACAGACTAGAAATGGGGAAACAGGATCTTTCCAAAAGAGAAAATCTGTCCACTAGCATCTCGCTTGTACTCCTAATAACGTTTATAATCCATATTTTTGATAACACTCATGTTCAAATGTGATGAGTCTTAAGAAGTGATAAACCTTCATAAAAACTCCCTACATTTTTGGTATCAGTAAAAAAGGCTATTATTTTAGAACAAACAATTATTTTATCCTTGACTTTACAAAGTTGAGTTGGGGATAAAGCTAACCTAATTGCAACTATTTAACAACAAATGATCCCATGTGGGAACTAAACCTTCAGATCTCCTCCACTTTACCAGTTTCAGTTCCCTCATATATACAACTTGAGTTTCTTCTTCACTGATTCTTTCATTGATTTGTTTTTCTTACTCGATAATTGTTTCACTGACATTGATTGAAACAATAACAGATGAAACATCAATTCGGCTAAATAATGAATTACATTTTTAATAAAGCAGCAAGGATATTCTTTGGGTTTTTAAGGGTTGAGAGCAAGTGCAGTCAGAGAGAATCAGTTGTATTTATTTTCCCATTATGTAACCCACATAAAATAAGGTAGGGCCACATGAAACATTAATAAGACATTTTTAGTCATAAAGGATTTAGTCGATGTGCCACTTCAGAGACACAGCTGATCTATTATAGATTGTGCTTAATAGAATGACTTTTCCTTCCACTCTCAATTCAACTTGGTAGGAGAAGCGAGATTAAGGTGTTAATAGTCAATAAATCAGTGTGTGAGAGGGTCGAGTGTACGCACCTCCACCTTACAGTTAAACTCAATGCCCCTCCTGTCTGGAAAAACCCAGGAATTGGAAAACGTAAGAAGGCAAGAGCTAAGAATGTATTTTTTCAGGACAGGAGGGACACATCCAGCCATTTAAAAAGAAGAGATTCACCAGTTTGTGCAGTTATGGCAGGCTGTTTGTTCATCCCTTGCTTCCTCATTACGTCATACACACAAACATAAACAGTGTTAACATCTCTTTCCTGTTTCCAGGCCCCTCCTCCTCATCTAAAGGGGAGATTTAATGGTCTAATGTGCTTCACATGTTGTCGGAAGGCATTGCTTTGGTAGGGCATTAATCTTTGCGCGGAGTCCCAGCTAAGGACTGGTTTACAAAAACACAAATCCATGGATTATGATTCAGGGAAAGGAAGAGTGTCGCCTGTTTAAATGATGCAAAAAAAAAAAAAAAAATGTCTCCAGGGCTAATGCTTTATTTTAATCACCACATTTGAATTTCAACCCTGGATATAGTTAAGTTAATTATGGGTGATATAGAAAATTAAACATTTAAGCTAACAATATAGTATTAGTAGATATGTGTATGTCTGAATGGGATCAGATTTATCTTTGTCTGTTTTTTGCTTTCCAAATGAAGTTCATGTCTCTTATTTACTCCGCCGGCATGATGGTTCACTGTGGTACCACGTTGCATATTGTAGAGAGGAAACTGTTAGCGGTAGTAGGCTATGCTTAGCAATGCTTTAACTTTGTACGTTCTATCTATTTTTTCCAATGTTCACAGGCTAGATTTAGTATGCTATTATGCTAACACATAAGCCTGAAACAGAAAATACAGCTAAAGCTAATGTGCCACTATTTCTGCAAGAATAGCTACATGATAAACTCGTAATTCACAGCAAATAACAAATTTCACTTAATGTCTGTGCCGAAGGAAACAAACAGAAACAAGGATGTATATCTTGCTAGCAAGTACTTGTTGTAATATTTCAGAGGTGACCAAAGTACAAACTCATTGACACCTAACTCTCAAAACAATGAACAGCAAATCTATCAATTCAGTTACTTTTAATGGAGCTAGCTGCACAGAAAGATGCTTATTTCTCATCATCATTGTTCTCTTAGACAGAATTAGGAAGAGATGAGATAACATGATGCCTTTAAACACAGTTCATTTAGTTGAAGAGGCTGAATGTACGGCAGGTAGGGCATCATTGCTCATGCTGGTATGTCACTGAGCCAGCCATCATCTGTTCTGACAGCAGCACAGAGGCAGTGACTGGCCAGTGCTTTAGACATAATAAGTAAGACACAAGGAATGTCCAAACTAAACGTGTCACAGTAGAAATGCATTAATGTGGTCAATGTTTTCAAAACCAAATTTATCGGTATTGGTTTTGTCACTTAATCTGTGTGTCTCTGTGTGTCTACAGCTGGCCAAAGTGGGAGCTGGGAATCACATCTTCACAGAGAAGAGCTTCAAGAGGAAACGAGTGTGTGATGTGTGCAACCAGAACATCGATAACCCTGGGGCGTTCTGCAAAGGTGAGTCTTAGAAAGGTCAGGCTGAAGACCTAAAGCGACAGTACTGACATACACCTAGACCTGACATTGATGAGCTCCCCCTGACTGTCCTCTCTGTGTCTCTGTCAAAGCCCATGTCAGACTTAATCATGTCCCCCACCTCTTTGTTCTCCTTGATGTCTGCAGAGTGCAAGGTTGCAGTCCACAAGACATGCGAAACCAAGGTAAGCCCCATTTTTCTCTGAACTATTCATCCCAACTTAAACACTTTGCCTCACTCTTCTCCTGTGTCAGCACTTTGTCAGGGGTTCACATGTTAATGTGCTCTTAGTCTGAAGTGGAGTACGCCTTGTGCATTGACCTACTTCTTTGGTTAACGATGGCCTCCCCCTGAACTGCAAACCTTAAGGTTGAGTGACTGATTCTGTCCTGTGTTAACTCAGCAGGTCATCAAAAACCTAAATGTCACAGTAGGAATTACTCTCTTCAACAGATTGATATGAAGCATTTTTGCATATAGAAGAGAAATATAATGCACAATATTTAATATTCATCAACACTGTCTGGGGGAAGATCTCATGGGCCGAAACTGAGGGGGGCAACGTTGAGCTTTTTCTGTGGGGGTCAAAGGAGGAGGAAAGCTTCACGAAGCAACAAAGCTCAGGGAGATGGCAACTTGAAGATTATTTCAAATTTTGTATTAGGATTTGTGACTCAGGAAATCTCTTTCTCTTAAGGGCTTTCTCTTTTTGGGTAATGTCTCTGTCAAATAATCATTCTGCATTGTCTGCAATCATTTCTGAGCACTGTAATTGTTGCCTTTGACCCTCTAAGTTTTATTTACATCTTAAATATGGGATGTTAGTGTTTTGATGTGCATATATAATCAGCATTTTGTGTAAGAATTGACATACATAATGTCAGCTCATCTGGGTTAGACATCTCTTTTTAGAGAGTGTCTTGGCCAACATACAGTAGGCAGCAGAATAATCCTTAAACTTTCCAACAAACAATGAGCAGCCAAACATGCAAACATTACACTGGACACATTACTATTATGTGGATATTGAAAATAACAAGTGAAACCAGCAAATAATTGTCAAAATTGACCGCAATCATAATCATTTCATGCAGATCCCCTTCAAAAGAATTGATGAGACCGCCCATTTAAGTTTCAGGAATCTTTGTAAATTGTTCCTAGAAAAGACAGCTGCAAACTTAGACGTCATTCTCCCTCATTCATCTCAACCTTAGGAACAGTCAGAATGTGCATTGCACAGAAGGTGATGAGTTGAGCCATAAGACAGCCACTATGGTATATGAAACATATAAATAATTCAATTACAATGCTTTTTCTTGCTTTGAATCAGTGATGAGTATTTTCAGAATCAAAGTAAAATGGCTTTTTGTTATTATTTTACACTTCCATTAGCAGCAGCCTCCTATGCTCTCCTCTGTCCTCACAGCAACTCTGTGTCACACCACCGAGTGAATCTGTGACCTTGCTGCAACTGTGCTGCTTTGCTTCACTGTCTAACAGCACAAACAAACCCTGCGCATTTGCGCCATCTCCTTTAGTCCTCAGCTCTTCAGGTCAGCACAAATCCTGTAGGATTTATGACCAGAGGGGGCAAAGCCCCCCCCCCTTCATACACACACACACAGACACACACTGTAATGTACTGCTGGGTACTACCAGCTGTTGTGCCTCAGCAGCATGCATCAAAAGAAGATTATTATTTTTGTCATACTCGTCCCCCCTGGTCACCACAGCAATAGCCAAAAACAACTCATGGTGGCTGCAGGAGAGGCAGGCGCCGTGGCGACCAGAGTGGACATCGTCACACAGAACGATGATCAATGTGGACATGAGAAGTCTGAGCGGGTAAATATAGAAAATAACGAGAGTGCCGTAGATGCCTGCCAGTGAGTGATCTGTTGGGGGACACGAATTAGTGAGAGGCAGCTGGGGAGGTAGAGTGTGTGTGCGTGCGTGTGCGTGTGTGCGTGTGTGCGTGTGTGTGTGTGTGTGTGCGTGTGTGTGTGTGTGTGTGTGTGTGTGTGTGTGTGTGTGTGTGTGTGTGTGTGTGTGTGTGTGTGTGTGTGTGTGTGTGTGTGTGTGTGTGTGTGTGTGTGTGTGTGTGTGTGTGTGTGTGTGTGTGTGTGTGTGTGTGTGTGTGTGTGTGTGTGTGTGTGTGTGTGTGTAATAAGTCCCATTCGGGGGTATTCATAAATAAGGGGGAACATTAGGTCAAGGCCACAAATTGCAGTCTGCTTCATGTCACGCTATGCTCATCCATGTGTCAATATATTGCATCTTTTTCACTTCTTTCATCCCTTGCATCTCACTGTCATCATCTTTTTGTCAACCTTGAGTCTGTTTGATAGCATCTGTTCCCTGTTTTATGTTGTTGCACATAAAAGCGTCGGCCATCTCCTCACTGGCATTGTTTCACTTTTTATGTCTTAAATGCTTTTAACATGATCATTTAAGTAAAAAATAAAAGACTCACTGTTTTGTTCTTGCATCATTGTGAAGCTCTTGAATTTGTGTTTAATTATGTATTATTATTTTATTCACCTATTTAACATGGACCCATGCAATTATTATTTTTATATGCAAACTCTAAATTTGGTGCCATGCACATGTTTCTAGCTGTGGCTAATTTGCAACCTTTGTCATGGTGCCGCTTTAGTCTGCCTCTTGTCATATCTCTCTATGGTCACTGCACATCAGCACCATGTGCCTCTGCAGGGCTGCCCACTGTCTGCATGTGTTGCATTGACTAATTGATGCGTATGTGAGTGCATGTGCAAAGAGAAAGTGCTCGCACAGTGACACGCGTTACAGTCTCTGTGCGTACGACAGAGGCAGAGCGAGAAGGGAAGGCTGTTCCGCATGTGCTGTTGGCACAGTGGGACAGTGTGTGTTATCGTGAGAGAGAGGGAGGTTAAGGGCGCTGGTGAGAGAGAGGGAGAGAGAGAGAGAGCAGAGAGCTTGTATGAGAGGGAGAGTGGGGAGGTTTGTGTATCCCACTCCACAGACAGGACTACTCGGAGTCAGAGGGGAACACTGAAGCTGCTTGTTGAGAGGTAAAAACTATCGGCACTCTATTTACTTTGTAACAGCTTTGAATTTCTCATAAATATGCAGTTTTCCTCTATATTGTAAATCATTCTTTTTTACTGAGCAGCAATAGAACAACCTTCTAGCCTCTTTATGGGGTATGCTCTGTTAATGTGGCATGTGATTGTGCATATTATTTCATTAAAGCTGTAAGTCAGTGCACTCTCTCTTTGCCAAGAAAGAGGATTTTCATTGACTGTGATTAAGGCAAGTGCAGAAAATGAAGCAAGACCCCTGCTGTGACCTACAAAAATACAGAGATTTTAATTTTGAATACTAGAGAGTGAATGTATAAGAGTTACTTTTTAATGAGTTTGTTGACTATATATGAGCAAGTTGTTAGAATATGGAGTCTGCACTTACATCCTGATATACAGTATATATATTACTTTATTTGCTTGTTTGGGGGGTAAATTAGATGTGTGCGTTTCTGTGTGTTTTTACAAGTGTTTGCAAAAATATAGGTTTTTCTTTTTAGTACTTTTTTTCAATATTCAATTATCTTATGTAGAATACAGATATACCATGTGTATTCTGTTAAAATGCAATGTTCTGCAGTAACTGTGAATCTATGCACTTCTACTTCAACACTGTGTATACAGACATGCTTGCGTTGTGTAAAGTATTTCAATAAGCCAACAGTTTGCTGACAGAGACAAATGTCTATATAACCCCAAGTCAACTATGCTCACATCATCTGATGGATCCTAATGCTGCATAGTGAAATACAGATGGTTATGCTGTCTGCTCGTGCACAGCAGCTGTTCTGTGAATGTTGAATGCTGATTTCTGAATTGATATAGAAATTATGATAATATAATGGACCCTGTGCTAATAAGTAATTGTTGTAATTTCTAATGCAGTCCATTAGTCCTGATTATTGCCAGCGGAGCTAGAAGAGATCTCTAAAGGGTTTTTTGTGTGTGTTAAACACATGGAGTAAACAAACAAGCTGCTGTATGCTCATTTCAGCTGATTTATTGCTCTAGCTTGGATGCGACTGGTGTTTATTATTCTGGGGTTCTTGCTGATCAGGTATTTGAACAACATGGCAGCAAGTTTCATGTTTTTCAGCCTCTCCTGTTGGTTGTGTCTCACCACAGGAGACACAACCAATGTCCTAAAGTCATTCTTGATGGTGTTGTTTGACTGTAGAAACAGCAGAGTCTAAAGAGATGGAAAACTCGGCAGGATAATGTTTGAAGATGATGTGGATAGAAAGCCACTGATGTGTGGACATCACATTTGTGTTGCTCATTAAAAGCAACCTAATTGCACGCACATTTTGCACAAATAATTCTCAACTTAAATGTGCTTCACTTCTCATAAAAAATCCAGTGTAAGAGGACACACACACACACGTAGGCATGCATGCAAAAAGTCTTTGTTTACCTATTGCTTTTAATTTCCTGAACCCATAAACCAGGTTAATAAGAGCACTGAAATCCGTTTTTTTTTACTATTCCAGGAATTAGACACTCCTATTTTGACATGATCAATATTGCAAAAGATGTACAAGGCACTTGTTTGCGATTGTTGGATGTTAGATGTTGTAAGCAAGGCAACAACAACTACATTCAAATGTACGATGCCAAGATGCAGCCCCACAAGAAACAACTTTACTAGAGATCCATTTCTCATACTCCTAAAATTGTCATTGCTGCTGCTTTAAGAATAGTAAGTGGACTTGCGAGATGACTGACGGACTTATATACAAAGTGAACCTTTGAGTGTTCTTGTTCTGAGGGACGTGTGATCTAAAATAAGGAGCTCTATCAAAATAGCTCAGTGAAATCTCTCTGCTCTATGTCAGTGGTCAGCATGTTCAGCTGTTGACATATTTCTCCCATCCAGCTTTCACTGTCACTTCCTGTCTGTGTTTCTGTATGCCTCTCCTTTTTTCTCCTTCACATCTTCACGTCTTCACATTTGCCTTTTTTCACCCCTTTAAGCTCTGTAACTCTGCTCCCAGGACTTTTTTTTGTTGGTATGAGTCCTCATCCCTTCCCTTGTTCTCTTCTTCTCCAGTTTCATAAAGTGATATGCCCTGGTTATGTGTGATGCTTATCGAGGTGTCCTTTGTCATCGGATGTTGTTTATTCAGAGGGGGAGGACATACTTGTATCTCACGGCAGGGATGATGGTGTTTATCCTGTCCCCAGGCACTGAAAGAAGAGAGAAGCAGAGTGTGGGATTGCAGCAGAAGTGGGGTTCTGCAGAGTGTAGGAAATACAAAAAAATCAGGGGATCAAAGATGAGAGGAAACCAGAAAAAATGCAGGCCGATAATGGGAGAAGAACGAAGGAAAGGCAGTCTTTCATGTTAAGCCTCCTAAATGGTAGCCACTCCCAAATGTGCCCTCTGGTACACAAATCTGTTTAAAAAAATCTTGTGTCTCAGTTTTATTTAGCTTCTTTGGGCTTCAGTGTCATTCTGTGAGACTATGGAACTTGGAATAAGCAATGGTTATTTTGCTTTTCCAGTTTTAAATGGGAAGGCTTACTCACTTCTCCCTCTCCTCAGTGTGACGTCAGATCTGAGGTGACTGTCAGAATGAAACTCGCTCCTCCTGGATAGCAAACTGACGCCTGTGTCTCAAACACTTACATGTATCTCAAGCTTCCCTCTAACTGACTCAGCTGCTCCGGCAGATCTCTGTGTTGGATTTCCTTTCATTGAAAAAGAAGCTATGATTCATGATGTGGCAGTGAAAAACTTTTCTGATTCCTGCCACAGTTAATCTTTTGTGGAACAGATTCACAACACAAAGCTGTAAAGAAGTTTGGATGTAGATTAAGGCTGATTAATCCATCAAATCTTTAGTTAAGTCAGATAGGATGTATAAAGTGGAAAGTAGTGAAAATGTTCACTATAGAGGCCAAGACGAGCCCAATCGCCTTTAAATCTGTTGACTTAGTAGGAAGTTTGAGCATGCAGCTGGTTAGCTTAACAAAGTATAAAAACAGGAAACAAAGCCAACATAGCTCTGTCCAACCCTCCTACTAACGCCTTTAAAAGCTTACCATGACTAATGAAGATATGCTGAAAGGAAGAATATTCAAACTTCACACATGCTCAATAGTTTAAATTGTTTTCAACACGCTTATTTTGGCCAACAGGCTGCCTGCCAGCAATGGCAGAATTGCAGAATTTGCTGTTTGTTTCTGTTATTTTCCCAATTTTTGACTGTCTGTTCACTGAAACAAACTACCTACCGAATCTTTGGGAGTAAATTTATTCAAACCAGAACAAAGGAAGATAAAACAATTGATACCACTCCCATATCTGTCTGAGCCAGCAGCCAGTTAGCTTAGCTTATATCTCCTAGTTCTTTCAGGAAACAATCCCCCTAACAACACCTCTAACACATCTCAGTGCTAATGTGTACTTTTTTTCTTACAATCTTTATGCTAAGCTAACTCTCTGTAGGCAGTATCTTTATGTTATTGCTGGGGACATGAGATATACCTACTACCTGTCTATTTAACTCTTGAAGCATGTTCCCCACAATATTTCCAATAGAGCTAAAGATGATTTATGAAACAAAATGTTGAAATATTAGCTTTTCACATGTGAGATTATGATGCTTATATTAATGAATGAAACATTTTACTTGATAAACAAGGCAGAGTGAACCATTTCGAAAACAATCCAGACACCCAGTCCTCTTAACAGTAAGTGAGTCCCTGGGGGCGTTGTTGAGTGCTGTCATTGGCACCACAGTAAATGCTAGCTGATGAACTAGACAAACTGAACCAGATGGCTCCATTCCATGTGGCTCCATCATACAGTCCACATACGTTAATGAAGAGCCTGAGGCTGGCAGGGCTACCAAAGACACGTGTTTACATTATGCATGTGTGTGTTTGAGTGTGTGTTTTGTATGTGCTTGCGTAGGCTACATGTGAACCCGGTGTGACCAGTGCTGACATCCTGTTGCAAATTGTTTCCTGTTGACTCTGGTGTCTTGTCCCTCTGTCTTTGTGCTTTATTTGGTGCTTTCTGTCTTCATGTTCAACCCTTGGCGACTTTTTACGGTGTACATGTTTTTTGTTAATATGTGGGTGCACATGTGTATGTTGTGTCTGTCTCCCACTGTTCCTTCCTGGACCACTTTATTCATTTAACCACCATTATTAGGCTTAATAAGAGACGAGTTCTTCCCTCTGGCTGAATCTCTGTGTACTTTCATTTCCTACTGCAGGTTTTATAACATGTCTCTGTGATCTGTCTTTCTGCATTTACACACTGCAGAGTGTGGAAAATGTTTGCTTCCTGTCGTGGAATGTGAAGAAAACTGATTGACCCAAGCAAAGACGTGGATATTACGACATCAAAAATCATTAAATAAAAAGGGGTTTTGTCAGTATTTCTGAGAGATGCGTGACAATGAGGATGATGGCGTCATTTTGTCATTTCAGCAGTAGCATACTTTCATGAATTTGTTTTGCTGTGTAGTAACAAACTACAGCATGTCATTCACTTACCCATTCCTCCCTACATCACATGTCTTTTTCTATATTCAGCTTTGCTTTACATTACTGCTGGTGGACCCAGACTTCCTACTGTCTTGAACCTGCAAATCAAATTTGCTGCAAATTTTGCTTTAAATCAGATTAAAGTCCTGTAAAGTACAATTTACATGTCCTTTTCTGAAAGCATGCACAAGGAAGACCATTATGAGAGCCTCTTACAAAGTGTGTTCGGTTGATGCCTCATGCGTCCATGAGATGTTAACAATGTTGTGTTGAATTAAAAATCCTTGAAATTCACTTGTGTTGACTCTAATTTGCCTTTAATGTACTGAGACTTTGAAGAAGAAAGGCTAACAAGGTGAGCCTTAAAATCAATATCCACCTGGAAGTCATCTAACTAAAAGAATTCTGCAGCACTTTGAAGCATTTCTGGTCAGTGACTTTTTATTTTCCTGAGGTCGTTTCAGTTGTAGATCATCGTGTCTGTCAGGCATCTGACTCGTTAACCTGTTGCTTGACACCTGTCGGCACTGGCCAGCGCTCAGCCTCAAAGGGCAGCTCAGCTGTCAGTCAATCTCATGGGCTAGTTCACAGGTCAAAAGTTGACAGCGTGGCACCTCAAAGTTTCACAGTCAAAGTTCAAGGTCATTGTTGTTGCATTTCACAGTTCATTTCCTGATTTGTGAGCCGTGTTGCATTTCTTGTTCATCTTTCGCTATGTTTTTGAATATTTTTATGTGATTTACATAATGAATGGATACCATATAACTAGTCAACACTTTTTGCTGGCTTGGCTCCTCAGTCTCAATTGCTTTCCAATAAATAGGGCTGTCTAGAAACGATTTCAGAATCCTGTTCTTGTCTATTCATTGAGTATTGTGTCTCTGGGAGCGATCTGTCTTTGTTTAAACCTGTGTTTGGGGTTTTGGAAAGTTACTGTTGGCTCACCAGCAGAAAACCAGGACTGCACACCACATGTAGAATCTTCCAACATGAAACTTCAGCCATTTGGTCTCCTCCCGCGTTTTTACCAGGCACATACATATAATCAATTATTTTTTTCTGAGGATATGTTATTTTACTGATCTAAATAAGTCAACAGGCAGCTGGAGAGGTAGTGTGTGGGTGGGTGTGTGTGTTTGTTTGTGTGTGTGTGTATTTTTGTGTGTGTATATTTGTGTGTGTGTAACTAACTCATCATGCAGAACAGCTAAATCTTTGCAGACAGCCTCTTCATCAAACCAGCTGCTGCACGCATCGGAAAGGAAAGTAAGAATAAATGTGCTATCCTCTCAATCAGCTCTTCATCTCTCATCCGCTCATCTGCGCGACTGGAGCGAGACCAAGAGCGATAAACCAAACACATGACTTGGCATGCAGCTTCCCCGTGTGTCTGCGTCCATGTGGTTATGTTCACAATTAACCGTGTGCTTTCTATTTCCTTTTAGGCAACTCTTACCTGTACCTCAACCCCAGACCTGGTAAGTATGTTTACAAGATCTTGTAAGGAAGTAGCTTCACAATAAATCGTGTGATCAATGATAACAGAGTTTTTTCTCTCTGGATTGTTCCTTAGCACGGCTCCTCCAAATCCACACCACAGAAGAAAAGAGGCTCCCTTCCAAGGTACAGAAGCCCTGAATTACCTCCTTATGGTCATACATATGTAACATTAATGACAAAATAAATTGCACAGAACTTAAACTCTTGTTCTTCTGAAGCCTGTTTCAGCACTACTAAAACAATCACTCTCCAAAATGTCCAGGAGTAAAAGTGTGGAAAAAGTGATGGAGCATGTGATGGAGCGTCACTATGACTTTGACCTCACCTACATCACAGAGAGGATCATCTCCGTCTTTTTCCTGCCAGACCTGGAGGAGCAGCGGTACCGCACAAACCTTCAGGAAGTGGCCTCAATGCTGAAGTCCAAGCACCAAGACAAGTTCTTAGTAAGTCATCAAACTGTAAACAAGAAATGTAAAAACCCAGGTCTCCTAAAATAAATACATAATTGTACGGTGTGGCTGGAACTACAATGTATTTTTAAAAAATCATGAGCTTGTGTAACTATCCAAAAGATATTAGTCTTTTTTGTAATTAAATTAACAACCATAATGTTCATTTAACTGCTTCCTGCTCATTCATGCGGATGCTGGAAAAAACGATATGTGACAATGTTTTTATGTCTGACTTTTTAGCTACTGAATCTATCAGAGAAGAGACATGACATCACCAGACTCAACCCAAAGGTAAAATCATTTTAAAAGGATCACAGATTTTTAAACTATAAGTGGAATCATGAGTGAATTACAAATCATAGTTTGAATTATTTTGCCGTCCAGGTGCAGGACTTTGGCTGGCCTGATCTTCATGCTCCGCCCCTGGAGCAGATCTGTGCTATTTGTAAAGCCATGGAGACCTGGCTGACCACTGACCCTCTCAATGTGGTGGTTCTCCACTGTAAGGTCAGTGCCACCTGAATGCAGATGTGATGGCCTGATTGGTTACAAATGTAAAGAAAAGTAAAGGAAAGCTGTTTCATGGTCATTTTAATCTGATGTCTGACAGGGTCACAAAGGGAAGACGGGGGTCATCGTGGCTGCCTACATGCACTACAGCAAGATATCAGCTGGGTAATCTTGAACTAACATGGCACGCAAATACCAACATGTCTGATGATCCAATTATGCATGCTGAATCTACGTCTATCACAGTTCCATTTTTACCCTAAAATTTGTTCATATCTCTACAACGTTTTTATGTGCTGCCATCAAGGCAAAATACCCTCTTTGATCACCTCTCACTAATAGTAATGTCAGCACATTAACTGTATGGTTGGAAGATAATATTGCAATCAAACAACCCTCGGAATATTCTTTTAAATCAACATACATCTGTTGATACGTCTGAAAATGATACGACTCAATTTCACAAAGCCAGAGTTGACATAGATGATGTTTTTTCTGTGCCCAGATAACAGTCGTAAGTGTAAAATTGCAAATGGAAAGAAAGATCCAGATGCATACAATTAATGTTTTTTTTACCCTGAGAAAATGTAAATAGCCATAATGTCAATAAAACAGTAATTTTACAAGAGACTAAAATGTCGGAAAAAGTCAACAATGACAGACAGAAACATTTATTGCATGGATGTTGTTTCATCATTTAATATTGCACACATGCTTCTGTCCACAGAGCGGACCAGGCTCTCACCACTTTGGCAATGAGAAAGTTCTGTGAAGACAAAGTCTCCTCTTCCCTACAGCCCTCTCAGAACAGGTCAGACACCCTAAAGTATCTTCGAATTGTCTTCTCTCTTTTTGTGCTGCATTTTTTTTTATCATATTGTGTCATCATCTCTCTCTTCTTCAGGTACATTTACTACTTTGGAGGTTTACTGTCAGGTACCATCAAAATGAACAGCAGCCCCCTGTTCCTCCATCAGATCCTCATCCCATCATTGCCAAACTTCCAGACAGGAGGAGGTCAGTTTCACACAAAAAAAGCCAAACATTTCATCTTGAGTTTTTACACTTTTTTTTAGCTTTGGTATTAAAGTAAGTTTAAAAAATATATTAAACAATGTCTAACATAAATAGGAAAAAAATGCAGTCTTTGCTTCTTTATAAATGACTTGATCTTTTTTTTCTTATAATCTGTCTTTTGATTCTTCAGGATTTTACCCCTTCCTGAAAATCTACCAGTCTTTACAGCTGGTGTACACTTCAGGTGTATAGTAAGTATAAAAAGTCATGCAAGCGGATGCTTTTCTTTCCACTGTCTAACTGAGAGGTGTTACTCGTACTGACCGCAGTCTGTGTTTAGGTGTAGGCCAGTCTGTGCTTATGTTAAAGGTCAGATATACTCTTTTTTTCAGCAAGTCTCCAAAACATTTCTATGAGGTTTCTTGTTCAAACTCCACTGTGATCCTGTTTTTTATCATGCCTATAAACACCTTCTGTATCTGTAGCTTTAAATGCAAGTGAGCTGTTATCGCCTGCGCCCACCTGAAAGGGCTGGGGTGGCTCTGGCTTTCTTGCACCACGCCTATTGTTTATGGTAGAATCAGAGGGTCATCCACCTGGGGGATGAGTTGCTGCCCTTTGTGATGTCATGAAGGGAAAATCTCCAAACGGCCTGTTTGAGCACACATTTCATCAAGAGTGGAGAAAAAATGGATAGGATGGACTTTTCAGAACTGGGGGTTTGTAGACAGGCGAGGAAGACATATTGTTCGAAAGACATGGCAAAGTGTGTTTTGCATAATATGTGATCATGTTGTTTGGGTTGTTTTTTATCTGGTGTGGTTTTGTGATTTGTTTCAATTCTGTGTGTGTCTGTCTGTCTGTCTGTCTGTCTGTCTGTCTGTCTGTCTGTCTGTCTGTCTGTCTGTCTGTCTGTCTGTCTGTCTGTGTGTGTGTGTGTGTGTGTGTGTGTGTGTGTGTGTGTGTCCAGTGATCCCCAAAGCTCCAGGGCCCGGAAACTGTGTGTTACTATGGAGCCAGCGCTGTTATTAAAGGGAGACATCATGGTGAGGAAAAGTTAATGTGACCTGTATGTCTGTTTGACCTGTTTTTTTGGAAGCCTTTGAACACTATATCCAACACATACAGATCATCACTATAATAACTGCAAAACCTCAATTGTTTTATAGCTAAATCCTGCAGTCGAAGGCTTTTATTCCCAGTTACTAAACTGCTGACTTTGATGCACTTTGAGTCATTGCCTTTGAAAAGTGCTGGATTATTTTTAAACCACTTAAGCCACAAATCCTCTGTAGAATATGAAAATGCACACTTAATTATTTTCTTGCGCTGTCTTGCATGACTCCTTGAGATGCTTGAAAGGCTTCATATTCCTCAGAGACTTACAAAGAAACAGACTGAAACATATGATTCAAAGCAACAGAACCCATAAACAAAGCAGATAAACAGTTTTTCTTGCTTTTCCACCAAGATGTCAATGGCATTCATACATCATTCATCTCTCTCTGCAGGTCAAGTGTTACCACCGACGGAGTCGGTCAGCAGAGAGGGAGGTTGTGTTTAGAGTCCAATACCACACATGCACTGTTCATGGAGCTCAGCTGTGGTTTGGGAAGACTGAACTGGACATGGCATGCACAGGTATATAATAAAGGGTCTGTTCAGGTTCTAGGGAAATGCCTGGAATGTAAGAATGAGTCATTTTCAGTTTTTGAACATTACTGAGGCATTACGGCAGAGAGCAAAGGAAAGGGTATAGTAATTCTGGAATCTGGAAGTACCCGTAAATTCCGTACTATTGAGCGCACCTGGATATAAGCCGCACCGGCTAAAAATAAGTAAATAAATGTATTTGTACATATATAAGCCGCACTTGATTATAAGCCGCAGGTGTCCACGCTATAACAAGAGCTATTTACACAGACCTAGGCTACCGGTAACATCCGCAAATACTGTAGCGTCCGTACGGACGTTAAAGGACGACGAGAGCGTTCAAATAATAACTTTTAATAACCCGATCACTGTCGGCCGTGACCACGCCGTTTACAGCAGAGAGCAACACATCACTTGCCGTAACAATCCAACTCTCTCCCCCAGCGTTCTCTCATACAGCCACTCAACACGTTCTCGCTGGTGCATTCACTGACTCTCCACATAATCGGAATTATGAACACATTATCAACTACTGACTTTACAACATGAACCGTTACAATACGAAGCCTGGCCGACGGTGTCTGTAACACGGCTGATGAAAAAGATGACCGTAATATATTTCACAAGAAAAAGTCCATCCATTCACTGCCTCAGAATGACTTCATTACTCACTTCCTCAGTCTCTGTTGTCGCTGTCAGTGTCATCTTAACGTGCAGCAGCTCTGTTAGCTTCTTTGACAGCCAGGTCGATCGCCTTTAACTTGAAAACTGCATCATATGTATTTCTCCGTGTGTTTTCCATCATGAGGGTGCGTGCATGAAGCGCAAAATGACTGATATTAAGATCCGACGTGACGAAGTCAAATGTTTTTGCGGCAGAAGCTCATTGTCCCCCATAAAAAATCCATGCATTAGCCGCACCGGAGTAGAAGCCGCAGTGCTCGAAGTGTGAGAAAAAAGTAGCGGCTTATAGTCCGGAATTTACGGTAATATATCACAGCCAGTAGGCTTTTTAGACAATACTACTGCTTAAATATACTTTAGAATTTAATATATCCTAAGCATATATACAAATGGAACAATGCTGCTGTATAATATGTTTCTTTCTTTGGTCAACATGACTGTATAATTCAAAACCCACTTACTTTTCAGATCATTGTGGTGTTTGTGTGTCTTTTGATTCAGATGACAAATGACATTATCACTTAAGATGAGACTGAATTGCTTATACATGGTTAAGTAAGCAGAAGTCTCATGTGAATAGCTCTAAGTGCTTTAGGCTGATGCATGAATACAATATATGATTAATATTACAAACGCACATGAAGGAAAGAAAAAAGAAACTCTTTTTGGAATGCATCTGCATAGTGTTTCTATCATCCTAGTGTTTCAGTATCCTTTTTAAGTTTCTTTATTTATTCACGTGGTTTTCCTACTTCACAAACCCCAATTTTTCCTCTGTTTTTATCAGTCTCTTAAGACACAATCTGGATATTTTAGTCATTGCCTTTGTGCTGCTCTTTTTGTAGATGACAGGTTCCCTCCCGATGCTACAGTGGAGTTTATCTTCTCCAATGGGCCAGAAAAAATGAAAGGTGATTATTCTCGGCTGTTTGCTGTCTGTCACTGCATCTTTTGGTGTATTACTTCATCTTTTAGTATTTTTTCAATACATTCACGACACTTCATAATAAAATGGCTGCCTTTTAGGTCGAGAATACTGCAAAAACGATGTGTCTATTAAAGTCGACTACAACACATCAGACCCTGTGGTCAGGTGGGATTCTTATGAGAACTTCAACCTTCATCATCAAGACAGCATGGAAAGTAAGAAACATAAACACACAGGTGTAAAGTTATCTTTGAATTAAAAGTGATCTATCAATCTATCTCTTTTCCAGATATCTGTCATACAAGAGGCCCTCTGGACGGCAGCCTGTATGCCCAGGTGAGGAAGCGTCGAGGACCTGGTTCGACTGCCTCCGCAGCGTCAACAAATAGCTGCCTCACAAGCAGCCCAACAGTCAAGCCACACCCTCCGAGCCCGCCCCAGCCTCTCAACTACATCCCTGACTCTAAACGCTCCTCAGTCCCATGTGATCACTTGATAAACACCATAAACCAACCAGAAAGAGACACTAAATCCCCATCAGGGAAAGGAGAATGGGAAGATGGATCAAAGGAAAAAACTAGAGTCAAAGAGAGGGATAGAGAGACTGCTATTTTAGATGATGGAGACCCGTCAAGTCCTGGGGGTGTGAGGAGAGAGCGCTTCTGCTGCGGTCGAGCAGGTACAAAGTGTGGCGAAGTTGGTTGGGAGAGAGAAAGAGAACCCTGCATTTCTAACAATCATTGTCTCGGCCGGTGCAGCAGTATTAAAAACAACCCAAAAAGCCAAACACTGCCGGCCTTACCATCCAAATCCATGTCACCGCCTCCTCATTCAACTCATATGGAACTCTGCCATCGTCATAGTTCTCATCCTTTACCAGAGTTACCATGGGAGCGTCCACCCCCACCCCCACCCCTGCCTTGTTTCCACAGGCCTTGCTACCCGTTCTCCACCCCTGAACACACCCACCAACACAGCCACACCCTACCAGCCACAAACAGACTCTGCACTGGGGAAGAGTGCCATCTCTTCCATTACTCCAGCCACAATCCAGCCTCTCATCTTTCCCATCAATCACTTCCCTCCAGTCCCTACAGGGAAATGTTCTTTGGCTCTCCGGCACCATCCTCTGGTTGTTCCTGTCGGGACTGCTCCAGCAGGAGAGAGCACCAGTCCGCCTCAGTGAGAACATTCAGTCCACTGAACCCGGACCAGTTGGAAAACCCTCATTGGTCCAAAGGACGAGCCAGAGAGCCAACTCCGCTGTGGGAAAGTGAAAATCCATGGGAGGTGGCAAGGGAGGCAGAAATCTGGCAGTGTAAATCAACCATGCCAGCATTTCATGTCTGCCAGCCCCCTTTGGGTCAAGGTCAGAACCCAGAGCAACCTAGATATGCCATGGCACTCCACCAGGGCTACCCAAGCCCCCAGTCTCTAATAGATGTGCGGGATGGAGCCAGTAGTGGGTACCACACTCCTCCACAGCCTCGCCATTCTTGTCCCTGCTCTTCTCATCAGTCCTCCCCGGCAGAGAGCCACGAGAGCCGGGGTTACGCCTCAGGGTATCACTCTGGATCAGCCTCACCCCTGCCTGCTAATAGCCCCTCACCAGGCAGAGGAAGACTGCCCGAGAACCCCTCTGGATCTAAAGACCAGCAGCACACTGAGCATAATACAGGTGAACTCTAGATAGAAACTGTATGGAGTGTCTTTGAACATGCAAAAAGCATGTGTGTTACAGCTTGTCTCACTTGTTTATTTCTTTTTTATACCTCTGTCTTTTCTCGTTCATATCATCTCTATTTAAGTGGAACAAGCCAAGGCTGACATGAAAGATAACATATCCGAGTGTTCAGAAGGTAAATCCGACTCCAATGACCAGTCAAGCACGGCAGGAGTGGAATCTGATCCTGACTACACAATCATTGGTAGCAGCAGTCCAACACACACAGAAGACAGGTTAGTGTAGATTTTGTTTTTGACATCCACAAATACTGAAAATGAAAGCCTACAGTAATCATTTTTATGTTTTGCCTTTTTTTAAAGTATACCTGTTGATAGCCCTCCTCAAAGCCAAGAAACCCCCACACAACATGAGCCCAACTCAAATGGCAGCCAATCTATGTCACCACTACCAAGAGAAATGCAAAGCCAAAGTTCCAACATATCCATAAGCTCCACTCAAGCATCAAATGAGCAAAGGTTTTGCTCTGATGGTATGACAAGAGAAGCCAAAATCCAAGGGCATCCAGGAGGAACCAACCAATTGCAGTCTTCAAGCTATGCCACTGTTTTCATCACCCCAGTCCAAGTGCAACTCAATGGCTCTAACCTTCCCACTGATTCTCCATTCGATAGCAGCAGAGGTGTATCCATGACCCCTTCTGCAAACTCTAGCCCTTCCAACACCTGCCCAAATTCTCCTATTGCCTCCCCTGACCTTCAGTCGTCACCTCAGCGCTCAACATCAGCTTCAGACACAGCAGGACAAAGACTGACTCCGGACAGAGATGGTTTATTAGACACCAAACCACCATCACCTGTGCCCGATGGATATAATACACCAACTTTCCCCTTAGCATCCTATTACTACCCATTACTAAACGTCCCGCATGTACCATACACTGGGTACACTGCCATCACCATCCCCGCCATCCAGCCCCCGCTCCCAGAGAAGAAACGGCTTTCAAGCACAGCAGGATCCCTGAATGGACACAACTCTTTACTCCGGGTCTCCTCTGCTCCTTCCCCAACACACCATGTTAGTTTCTCTTCCGCTGTGGGGGAGCAGAGACGGGGGTCTGCACCATACAGCTGTAGGGATGACTCAGATATCAGGGTCAATGCGAAGTTTGTCCAGGACAGCTCAAAGTACTGGTACAAGCCAGGCATTTCCAGAGACCAAGGTGAGGCTTTAAGTTCAGTACAAGGGATGAGCAATGTTTTAATTCATGATTATCAACCTAATCACAAGCAGCTTGACCTCCGCCATTTTGAATTTTACATTCCTACTCTATGCCTTTTGTCTTGCAGCCATAGCTGTTTTAAAGGATAAAGAACCAGGAACTTTCCTCATCAGAGACAGCAACTCCTTCCAGGGGGCCTACGGCCTTGCCCTCAAAGTTGCCACCCCGCCTCCTAATGCCAACATCATTGGCATTAAAGGTATCTATCATAACATGTTATTTATAGCAATTAGCTAGCTTCCAATGGGCTTTTTTGAAACCTTACAGTAGCCAAAGCATGGATGCAAATATTGGAATATTCAGTGACTGTAAATGATTTAGCTGATTTGTTTCAGGGTACCAGGCTGCCATCCAATATTTGTTTTTGCTAGGTAAGGTTACGAACTGAGGAAAATGGCCCACAGGTATCAGAGGTAATCATGTTAAGAGCAGGTCATAGCTCTCATTCAAGACAGGGCTTACACTAGCAAAAAATAATCTAGCATTCCTTTGTTTCAGCAATCTAGTCAATAAACATAATTAGTAGACCAGGGTTTTGTGCAATTGTATTTCCTTGGCACAGAGGTTATCTTAAATCAAGTCATTATACACTGTCTTTCACAAGTTTTTCAGGAAAGCCCAGTAAAGTTTGAAGACAAACACATTGGATGTATGTAACCAGCAAAGGGATTGGCATGCTGGCTACTTGTCATTTTATTGTAGCTAAATGGGACGATTAAATAGTTATCTTCACTGGCAGAGTACAAAATACATGCCAAATATCACAAATAACTAATAGATTTCTTACATATTAAGCTGTTTCTGATCCATCTGCATCTGTTTTCCTTTGCTTTAATTTGCATTTATGCTGTTATACATGGAAAGAAAATTAATCTTTTAACATTTCACATTCAAGTTCATGCATTTAATGTTTAAATTACAGTAGTTACATAACCAATCCTTGTTTTAGTTTGAAGTGTCAGTGTTGAAGTATGCAAATTTTAATGTTAGCATCAAATTTGAGTCAGGGCTACTAAAACTGAGTTATAACTCGGTCTGGTTTGCATCAACCCTGAATATTATTCTCGTGCTTTTCTGTGAAGGTGTGTTTGATTTTGCTTTTAGTTGTACTTACAGAGTAAAGCAGGTTTTAATAGACATTCTGCTTTTGTGCATTTTAGATGTCTTCTGTTCAGTGGTCTAGTGCAGGATATGCACAGGTATATCAACTTATTTCAGTCTCCATAGGGTACACTCTCTTCTTGATTGACAATATTTAGTCGTGTGGTGCAGTTTTTTCCGAGGCTGTTGAAGAGATCTCCCTATTAAGTCCCTAATTGGTTGGTACACACTAACTATGTAAGTGCAGTCTTACATGTCGCTGTTTATAGAAGAGGGCATTTATACTCTGCTGTACGGGACACTTAAAAAAATTAAAAAAAAACGTTGGGAGAAATACCCTCTTCTTTAGGCACCACTACAGCACTGATTCTGTTCATGTATCAAGTAAAAATGACCAAGTAGCCGAATCAAAATAAAGAGACATCTGGGATTTAAAGGTATCAAAAAACTACAACCTGATACTTTATTTCTGTTCATGTATTTTCATAGAGTTTGCGCTGCAGAAAGAAAGTCAGTCGTGTTTTTCATCCTCACCTCTCTCCTCCTTCCCTCTTCTATCCCAGGGGATCCTCTTGAACAGCTGGTGAGACACTTCCTCATCGAGACAGGGCAACGGGGAGTGAAGATCAAAGGCTGTCAGAACGAGTCCTACTTCGGTCAGTTATGTGAGAGACACAACTGCCAGAATATATTTCATATGTTTAGCAATGTTTGAGACACTGAAATGGCCTCTTTTTATTTACTCTCTCTTCAGATGTCTTCCTAAGATCTTCTTTCCTTGGGTGCATTATAATCCTGATCTGCTCTACTGTTGTCTTCTTTCTGTCTTTATCTCAGGAAGTTTATCTGCCCTTGTGTACCAGCATTCAATTACTCCCATCTCTCTGCCATGTGCGCTTCGCATCCCAGAAAAAGGTCAGATGTTTTTTATACATTAAGATGTCGTAGTTTCTATGCCCAAATTATATGTAATGTAATTTTCACAACAAAAATATAAAGAATATAGGGTTAAAACAACAAATACTGAATGGATCCTTGTTAATAAGATCATTTTAAATACTGACAATGATGTTTCAGACCTCGTCGGTGAGCTTCAGGAGGTGCAGAGTGCGACAAACACCAGCACAGCAGCTGACCTTCTTAAACAAGGAGCAGGTAATACATGTGCTTGTTTGGTTTATGCTCATATTGAGGTCCTCAATCTTTAATTTAATCTTCAATTGAGGACCTCTTCAACATTAGTTGCAGTTCTCCCCTTTGACCAGCAGAGACTGCAAGAGTGTCACATTTTCAAAGACAGACAGACCTATTATACCACACCTTTTTTTTTATTTAAATGTCTTTCTTAAAAACAAGCTTGCAACGTGCTCTACCTGAACTCTGTGGAAACGGAGTCATTGACGGGCCCCGAGGCAGTCTCTAAGGCAACCAAGTGTACTTTGGCTCTGAGTCCACGTCCAGTGGCAACAGTCGTCCACTTCAAGGTGTCTGCTCAGGGAATCACTCTGACAGACAGCAAGAGAAGGTAGGCTACATCTTTGACGTCTGTCTTAAATTGAAATGGATAATCCTGGATATTTTATTTTAAAAAAGTGTTTCTTGTTGTGTCACACACATATACCGTGAGCTGAAGTATTGCTTGTGTTTACAGGGTATTTTTCAGGAGACACTATCCAATCAGCAGTGTGACTTTCAGCAGTCTTGATCCGCAAGACAAGAGGTTGGTCATTCAAAATTAAAACAGAAATGGCTTTTTTAATATGCTGGGACTGCTGACTATGTTCAGTTAAAACCAATAGTGTATTTTCTGTTGCTGTACAAAGATTTTTTGATTTGACTTATATTTAAGAAATATAAGCTCTCTGTGATTTGCCTGCCTCTTTGGTTGCATTGTGGTTATCTTAAAAGCGCTCGTCTGAGCTGAGTCTTTGTTTTGCAGTCTCCATGTCTTTGTTATTCATGTTCCCATTGTTTTGTCTGTGTCTCTATTTATGCACCCATGCTTCAGGTGGACTAATTCTGATAGCACTTCAAGCAAGTAAGTGCTTGCTTATAATGTGTGTTATGTCCTGAGTGAGTTATATTGTCGACAAAATCAATGTGCTACGTTGCATGGCAATTAATCACAATCAGATCTGGTGGAGTGGATTTTTTTTCTCTTTCTCTTTTCTATCTACTGTCTTTTTTCTGACTGCTTGTGTCTCCTTTTGGCTGAAGGATGTTTGGTTTTGTGGCGAGGCGGACAGGCAGTGCTACAGAAAACGTTTGCCACCTGTTTGCAGAGATGGACCCCGAGCAGCCGGCTGTAGCCATTGTCAACTTTATCAACAAAGTCATGTTGGGACCACAGCTACACAGATGAGAGAGCACACACCCTGGTTTAAAGGGGAACCTGGGGGAAACATTAGTTTGATTGTGACATATTTTTGATGAAGTGCGTGTGTGTGTGTGTGTGTGTGTGTGTGTGTGTGTGTATTTGTACAGGTGCACCATTGTGCTTGGCTGTATGACTGTTTGATGACAGATTCACTCTGACTGATGACTTCTCTGACAGGCATAGTAAACAGTTTACTGAGTGAACAGTTAAAGAGGAAATGCTCTATCATTTTGGCAACTTTTTTATCCAAAAGAAATTTATAAAAATTAAAATAATGCACAACAAACTTCACATGCTAATCTATATTGAAGTTAATTCAACATCAAAATATTAAGCCAACAGAGAGTTCATATGGTCATCAACAATGCACTAGAATGTCAGAGTCATACATGAAAATATGTTAAGTAGCATTTTTCTAATGTGCCAAAGAGTATTGGAAGTTATGTGTTTTGATTCTTTAAGGAGAAAGTGACTTTCTAGTAAACTAGTATTATCATGTTTTTGTAAGAATCAGTATTTTCTTTGCTAAAAAAATATTGAAACAAGTCTTTAGTCTATAAGAAACGACTAAACCTACATCTACATGCTAATAACTGCATTGTCATGTATGAGGTAAGCCTTAATGCAGAATTAAATGTAAATAATTTGGACAAAATAGTATTATCTAAATGTTTTCTAAAGCTATACATCATAAAACGCCTTACTAGAAAATATGGCATCAAAGAACATTCACATGAGATCGTTCATATCTGCAGTGTTGCAATAATGAATATATATATATATATACTTATATATATATATATATATATATATATATATATATATAAGAAAGCAGGTTTTGAAAAGTCCTCATATTCCAGATATATAAATTACACATGTTAAGGATTTACCCTAAAGAGGGAGTTTGACTTCAAGCCAAAGACTTGATATTGTGTGAAGACTTACATTTTTTCTATTTACATTTTTATTTGGTATATGCTTGTTTTCTATAAAACAGTATTTAGATGGTTTAAGCACAATCATTATTTTTTATAATGAATTTCTATGTAAAGAAGTAATATATTTTAGTCCTGAGATGGTTCAAAAAAATGTGATGAAAATTGAAGTAATAAAACAGAATGATTTAAGTGTGTGCTTCATTATTCAAATACTCGTCAATTACAATTTAAAAATTTTCTTCAGACTCCATCATTTAAGTCCTTGTTGGTTATTTGCTTTGAACAGCTAACATTTATAATCTTATGAAACCTTTAACTAATCTTTAATTGCTGGCTTCAGAAAGAAACCACTAATACCATCTTTTTCTCAGAGGTTGTACAGTCATTGTAATGTGTGGTCAATTTTTGTCTCTTCTATTTACTTTTGCGTATCGCTGTGCTCTACTGCATTTAACAGACTAAGCTAACTCCTATAAACATTTTTTTTTAAAAACGTGTAAAAATACTGCCCACATCTTTTTTTACTTGAGCTTCTCTGAGCTCATCTGCCAGACAAAACACTGTCCCTTTTGCTTCTTAATCTGATTTGGTATGTGGCCATCACCACATTGCTTCAAGCACATTTGCAATTAATGAACCACCTGTTATATCCATATGTGTGATCAAAAGGTCTACAGTCTGCCAGCTTCAACCTCAAGACAGTTAAATTAAAGGAAACGTACAACTAAGGTACATCTCAACAAAGGTGAGGTATGATATAGCATATTGAAACAACATTTTTGATTTATTTATTTTGCGTAACGTATGCATAACATACCTAACTAAATTTATTGAAAATTAAGCTTAATACACCCTTTAGATATTTGCAAAGTTTCAGTCAACTTTGTAAGATATGTGCTCCAGTGTCAGTGTATTATTTCAGGGGTGTAGGGGTTTAATTTAGGGGTGTAAATCTATGGGGGTTCAACAGACGTAGTTCATGTATCATGACCTTTTTTTTTTTAATTTATTTTGGTTCAAAAGGATGAGGTCCCACCGAGATTTGAACTCGGATCGCTGGATTCAAAGTCCAGAGTGCTAACCATTACACCATGGGACCATGTCTGTCACATTCAACGGTATCCCTGTGTTTTCATGTTAAATCACGATATAGCTACTTTTAGACAACCACTCATGTTGTTTTAGATATTAAAAACGGCACCACATGTGGACCTTTGAACTCAGCTCATCATCGAACGTGTGTCGGCATCATCATCTTACCGACGTTAAAGCTAATTTTACGTTAAAGCTAACTGACAAGCTAACGAAACGTGTGTTGAGAAACAGGCAGCGACGTTAAAGGGTGAATCCAAAGACAGCTTGTTTGCATCCGTTTCCATCTACAGGTGGAGATAGTCGGCCACGTTTGTCCTACGTAGCCGCTGCAAACATGTATAACAGATACACTGACAAGGATTGAAGCTATTTTATGCTACTTTCAATTAGGCGGGCCGCTAGCTAGATACAGCTTGTCATCCGGACTGTCAAAATAAAAGCTTTGTTTTCAAAATAAAGTTGATTGGTTTCAACTGAGACGTTTCAGTGTAGTATAGTGTATTTTTTGATGCGTTTATAGACCTATGTTTTTTCCCCAGCAAAATAGTTTTACTGTTTGGTAATAAGTTATTTTTAGTGTAAGCATCTTCTGTTACATTTTTAGATTCGTATATAGCTTACTGATTGTATACATATTTGTAAATAAACTTACATTTATCTCATATGGGATAAAAAGTAATGTGTCTAATTAAAACAAACCAACACATGCTTCCATGGAAGCGCTCTGTGATTGTGGTTGAGCTGATGTTCCTGTGAGGCAGGTTCATGCATACACACAAAGATCAGACTGATAGTAATATTAGGTTTTCCATCATGTAACATTTAACCAGACAAAGCAGTCTTTTTGGTGCCCAGCTGTTTTGACATTTTACCATCCAACTCTATTCTTGAAACCTTTTCCTTTCCACTATTAGCAACCATAATGACTTGGTGGTATACTCGTTTCATTAATACATTTTAATACTGTATAATAAGAGTATTATTCTTTGATATCTATGTTTATGTATTATTCCCTTATGAGTGAGAAACAATAAAGGCTCCACTTATGTGTGATTGCCTGGAATTAGCTTAACCAATCACACAGCACTACATTGCAATCATAGGCACGAGGGTTGTTTATGTTATGTTGTCATATAGGGACCATATTGCAAAGTAAAGGGATAATGAGTCTTTTCTTGTCTTTCCAGAAGAGGGAACCAGAGGGACTTTATGGCCCATGGCTGTCTACTTGTTCAAAGGGCTCTCAATATTGTAGCTCTTGGTGACTCAGTGGAGGAGAAAAGTATGGACGTGCTACAAGGTTTCAGAATTTTCTGTCTGCAATTTAAAGATCCCAGTCAGTCTAACAACATCACTTGAGTTTGACTTATAGCAACGGTAATGTAATTTTTGTCCTTTATAAGGTCTAGAACCCTTCAGCAGTCCTCTAAAGGACTTTCAAAAAGAAAATCAACCATTGGTCTCTAAAGAACATATCTAAAGAAGACACAGGACTTCCAACAATGCTCAGGAATCGCTGCAATGAAAAAACTTTAAAGACAATAAAATTATAAACTTGTCTCATTTAAAAAACTAAATAAATCCAGAGGTGACACTAATAAGAATATGTATAACATTGAAAGTGTCTCTGCATGTAACTTCTAAAATAAGAAAATACAATATCTTGAAATGGTTAGAAAAGAAAAAATGTGTTATTATGTATGTAAGGTTTCAAATGTTAATACACCTTTTTGACATGGATGCTCTTCTATTACATGCTAAATGTAAACTTAAATAATAGTGTAAACTATAACTGGATTACAACACATTAAAATAGAAATAAATAAAATTGTATTCTACCCCTCAAAATACTTCACATCAGTTACAAAACTGATCCACAAATGATCAGTCTACGCATTACACTGGTTTTAAAAAACAATTGTTTTGAATTTTACATAAAACAGTCTGCTGCAAACTTTATAGGCAGCATTTGAATGAAAGACATTTTGCTTACAAATGTAACAGTCTGATGGCCTTCATGATGATGCTTGAAGGTTTAAAGCCAGCATAGTCTGTGGCTCGGGATGAGTGTAGTCTTGTGTGTGTCTGTAGGCCTCCTTCGAATGCCTTGTGTTGTAACTGTGCCAGAGGTATGGTCGTTTATTGCCTGGAAGAAACTATGCTGTTTACACCACCAGCTGTATAGCTTTAAAGTCCAGGATGGTGCAACATGGACACCAAACAATGATGCAGCTGCTTCTCTGTGTATAAGGTAGAGAGGATCTAAGGAGCCATGATGCTGAATTTACATGTTGACATTTCTCTGTACTGCTGAACTAAAGGAACCTGAAACTGCTGACTCTCTCAGCTTAATGGCATATTGATGAGAATGAGGGTGCCCCTCCACCCCCATCCACTATCATCTCCTACAACTACGGTACTTATCCTGGCACCACAGTTAAGGATCTCAGCTCTGCTTTTATGTCAGAGAAAGATGTGTTTTTTTTATACTGGGAGATAATGCAAAATAATATAATGGGTTTACAGTACATGTCCTAAGTTTATCTGACTACTCTTGAACCTCTCCTAACTAGCTGGCAAGGAATCTGATTTTCCCATATTTTAGGTGTTCAAAAAAATATGGATATATGCATAACATACCTAACTAAATGTATTCCTTTGTATATGTGCCTGAATTAAGAAATATAATTAACAAATCTTACTGTTTATGTGTTATCAATCAAACTATGAAAGCCATTACACAATCAGTTTTTGTCTCTCTTTCATGAAAACGTGTCAAAAGCTGATGGCCTTGGTTTTGTTCTCAAACTGATGAAAGGGTTGCTGAGCTGTGCCACGCAGTTATGTGTGATCAGGGAGTACTGGCATGGGCTGGAGTGCTAAGAATGAAAGGAGTAAGTGCCAATCTTAACCACCAGTCCCCTTGCCTGTCAGCAAGTCTAGGATTCAGTTGCATAGATGTGGTCCCTGGGGATGTGGAGAGTTCAAGTGCATGCTGTGCGGTCATCTGCAGTATTCTCTTAAGAATGAAAGGGCAGTCAGCAGTTAATGTGATCCTAAGATTATCTATTTGTTCTGTATGCAAAGTGCACACTGTCTCAATTGCTTGGGGAAAGTAAGTCTTCTTCATGTGGGTTTTGACCAGCAGCCTGAAGCATCCCATGATGACAGACGTAAATGGAACAGGGTGGTAGTCCCTCTGGCAGGATATCCTGGGTTTCATAGGCTCCACATGAATGCATGTGCCAGCACTGATGCAGGCAATGAGTTTATCCACAAGAGCATCTGCAAGCTGATCAGTACATGTTTTCAGCATCCTGTCAGAGACCCTCCCAGGTGTTTAAGTGGGTTTGTATACCTTAGGGCTCTGCTTATATGACTGGACACAGGTAGTTCTCATGATGGCTTGTTCTTGTTGCTCTGTGACAGTCCTCAGGCCACCAAAGAAAGATTTAAGACATGATGGTTTTTACTTTTGCATTTACTTCTTGGAGATGAAGTAGTTAAATGTTGCATAATGAAAACAGTACACTTTAATCGGTTTATACATACCCTGAATTTCCCTCGGGATCAATAAAGTATCCATCTATCCATCTATCCATCTATCCATCCATCCATCCATCCATCCAGCTATCAAGCTACATTTGCTTTTGTTTTTTTAAATAACATAACAGTGAAGTGGCAGTCCAAAATTATATATTTGCCAAAAATGGAAAAAAACAAGACTTTGGAAAAGAAACCATAAATTAAACAAAGTATGATATAATAAATTACACTAATACCCAGCAGGAAATAGAAGTAACAATAAGTAGATGTTGCCATTAAAAAAAATCCCATAATCTGTAAATCAAGTAGAAAAATAAAGACTGCCTTACTTTATTAATTTGTCAAATAGAATCATGTAGCAAGTCTTATTTTCTCCAAATTCATTAAGTTTACAGAATTTAGTTAGCAGAGTGGTGTTCTTCCAATTTAACAAGATTAGTATTTGTGCCAAAACAGAAGTGTAAGCAGTGCATTGAATTGGCTATTTGGTAAAGCAGTCTCTTTAGGTTAGCGGCCAAAAAGAGTTGGAAGAAGGGGTGGGTTCATAATTGAAGGTTTACATACTACTTTTAATGTAATGCATCTCCTCTGAAAGGGAAGCCCTACTGAAAGAATGTTTAAAAAAAATGTGTAAAATGTATGAGTTCACCATGTTTACCTGTCCTGCACTGTTCCTTTGCATTTCATTGTAGCTTCAAGTCAAATGAGTCTCTTCTCAAGGCATATGCCACAATGCACTCTGTTAATATGCAAGTTATTTATGTCTCTGCACCAGTGCTGCGAAGACTAATTCCCTTACTTTTAGTGGGTCAAGTGTTTCTGATTTATGATTTCCATTCTTCTGTTTTCCAAACAGCGAGCCAAGCTCAGTGTGCAGGGCCAGAGCATCTGAGGACACAAAGTGGCTGGGCCAGCATACATGTCTTACATGGGTGTTGTGGAGCCAAACAAATCACTGTTCGCTGAACGGGCTTGATCCAGTGCTTGTGCCAGACTTGGAGACTACCCAAGCCACAGGACAAGGATCAACTCTCCATGAGTATGAACCTAACACCCACACACTTTACTACTAGTTACCGCACATGAATCAACGGCAACAAGCTTGTGACACATTTCTAAGGTGCAGCAAGGCTCAGGTTATGCATATTTTTGAGTGTCATACAAAATACAGAACTGGATGTTGACGTTTGTACATAGGTTTTACGATGCGACCCTAATTGTTGAGTGGTCCTTAACAAGAGCTGGCAAAAAAATATATGAATCCTGTGAAATTAATTATGAAAGGAGAAAAATATGTCAGAAAAGATTGTGGGAAAAATATTTGTTGTATTGGACAAGGTGTTGCTGGCAGGGGATCTTTATTTTTCATGGGGATAAACAGCAGCTCATGACAGTTTACAACTTACACATTTGATAAACAGAGAGAAAGAGGAAAAAATACTATTCCTGGAAAAAAAACTTTCATTATACCAATTAAAGAATTGAAAAAACGATAATTTTAAGTTACCACAAATAGATTGAAGACACCATATCATTATTGCTAAAATAATAACAATAATTTCAGTTTAAAATATTAAATTATATGAATTAAAAATATTTTTAAAATCTATAACATTAAGGCTGTTAGACGGTCAAGGGTGCTGTGAACAAGATTTTCTGTTGCATCATGATCAATTGTCCCCATTGCTCAGTTTTTGCAGTTTTTTGCACGTTTTTAGTGTGTTTTCCTGTTTTTATTTGTGTTCCATTACTTTTTCCTTTTGTGAAGCACATTGTAACACACTCTTACATAAATAAAGACTGACTTACAGTTTAATTCTCTTTTCAAACAACATTTATTTTTTGTGTTTTTAGCCAGCACCAGGAGTAAAGAAAGATGACTTGAGAGAGGATATACGGGACCGGATGAGGCCCTCTTTCCCTTCTCCCCCTTTAGTACTGTGTACATTATAGACACACCCCTCACCTTCACCCGAGCCCCTCCGCATGGCCCCGTCACACACACAAACACCACCATGCATAGGTTACACCACAGAGCTCTTGAAAACTACCGTGAATGTCAATTTATACGAAGATGTTCAACAATACGGACGATCTTCACTATAAGGGGAGCACACCGGCATTATCTCTGCATGACGCAGTTCATTGTTTCACTCGTTTGATTTTTTTCCCCCCCCTCAGCTTGCTTGACCATCTTTCATGCATTGCAAACGCATAGACAGATCGCCATGCAGCGGAATTGCTTCCCAGCCTACCACTGTACCGCAGAGTAGACACACCCCTCTCATACACACGCCTCACTGGACACATTTGCATTGTCTCAAAGAAATCATGCAGCAGCATGCACTAAATGAAAAATGTATGACCAGACAGCGCTCATATCATGTTTTCAGCCTCTTGATATCGATGTTGTTTTGGCTCGATGAAATCTCAAATGTAGGCGAAGGGTCAAAGCCTAAAGCTGAAAAACAAAGACAGTACGTGTTCGACCTCAATGAGACGATTTCCTCTAGAGAGACACTACAACATCTCTAAAGATAGCACCGTTATCCCCTCATCGCGTGCCTATAGAATTGGAGATCAGGGGCAACACGATGTTGCTTTAAACCTCACGCGGTCAAAGTTGTTTACCTCTTCGTTACCTCTGACGTCACGACACACCCCTGTTTGAAAGGGCAGCCTCTTGGTAACGAGCGGCGGAACTGGCCAATCAGAGCCGGAATACGCAGAAATGTCACCAACCAAAACGCAGGATACACGCCGAGCCCACCTGCGATTGGTCACCAGAGGGGCTGGGGGGGAAAATCCCTCTTTCCCCGTAGCAGCGCTGAAGAGGGGCGGTGCATAACAAAAACTAATGGCCATCTATTTGGGTCCTGAAGAAGGAGGGGGTATTGCTCGTCGGACTACCGTAGGTGTGCTTGAGTTTTCCTCATGTTACTGCGGACGTGTGCCCGTCAATGATACATTGCAGCGCCTTTAGCTGTCTTATTGCTGGACGTTATTTAGCACCAGTCGGCGCGCAGGTTGTGAAGCAGGCTGAACTTGGTGCCGCGTTTTCGGGTTAAAGCAGGCAGGCTAGCCACGCTAACGCTAGCTACTACCAGCGTCTAGAAGGGCGGACGAGTTTGACGTCTTCTCCTCAAGTCTCCTCACATTTTACAACGAGCTTGGTACAACGACGTCCCCTCTCTCCCTCTCCTCAAAGCAAGTCCACCCAGCCGCCAACATGGAGGGGACACTTCTCCAAAGAGCATGAAGACGACGAGAGACGGCGACTGAAAAGGATTACAAGCAACTCGGTGTTGATGGGGGGGAAAAGTTGAGCTGAGGTATGAAACTCGCATGCACAGGAGGAATGCTAAAATGTAGACTTTTAGTTATTGTAAATTGTGTTGCGCAAAACCTCCAAAATGTTTAGCAGACTTCAAGTGCTTACCTGCTTACACTGCTAACTACCTATATGATGTTTACCACTGAGATTGTTTGTGTGTGTGTTGAAAGTGATTGTGCGTTACATAAACGGAGTAACAGCAGGTTACCTACTTAAGAGTAAAGGCCCACTCTTCTAAATGCGACATGCCATTTTGCTTTTGTATTGAACAGGACTAACTAACAACTTGGGAAAATTCAGAAGAAAGGGTTCAAGTGTCAGCAGCTATTGTACAAGGGGCATGCGTAAACCTGAGGTGAGACATTTTCTCTGTTGCTTTGATGTGCACACGTGTTTAGTGATAGTCCTGTCTCTTTTTCAACACACTCAAAGTTTTTTTTTTTTAACATGGATTTCATTGAAGTTGTTGCACTGATTATTTGAAGTTGTATTTACTCGTATGTACATAAGCATCATATGAACAGAAATGTCCTTTACCTGCAGATAGATGTCTGAGTATTGTAAACTTAAAAACTCTTACTACCGTATATACAAGTTGTAGCGTTTGTGTATTTTCTGGAGTAGTTTTGAAACTTTGTTGAAGCTGTCATGGTGAACACCTGAATCAGGGACATGCTACTCAAACCAAATGAATAATACCGAACATTTGCTCCGTTATCAAGTCTGCAGGACTGAACATGGAAATCTTAACGTTCATTTTAGTGGAGGCTGTTTTTTCCTGTCCATTTTAAAAGAATCGTTCAAACAACCACAAAGTAAAATGTCTCTCTATATTATGCAGGGTCAATTTGTATTGTGACTAGAAACATGATAAACTGGTGAATGGCTTTCGTGAACTCAATTAATACATTTAGCTCTGACGTCACACAACATACACTCACAGTTCGTCTGTATGAAACCACATCCAGACTTTTTTTTTTCCACTTTCAAACACGCACTGTTTAATTTTTTTTGTTACACCTGAACATCTCATTTCATAGATGCAGAGAAGCTGACAGAAAAAATGAAAGAATTAATGACTGCTAGATTCGTGGCTTTCTTCGGCCTTAAAAAATACAAATGGCCCTGTCTTCTTCCAACCCGACTGTTCAAACACTTGAAAATCAAATCTACGTGGACCAAATACAGCATGCAGCACGGGGGCATAAATGTATAATCCGCCCAGTAAGCTGTCATTCTCACACCTATCCATTTCTGTTTATTACACAGTTTGACTCCTGAAATATAGCTGCTAGGATCTTGTTTTTGTATCAGCTGCTATTTGCCTGTTTTGAGGAAGAAGGGGAAAAAATGAATGGGTCTCTCCTTTTCAACAGCTTCTGGAGATCAACGGTCACACATGCTCTGAATTTATACGATGTGGAAATTTACGAGAGAACCCGTGTTATTTGGGATAGCTTTGAGGAGTTCTCTCCAATGACGAGCAAGCATGGTGGAGCCTTTGACTCAGTCTTCAGTTTCTCTGTCAGGAGAACGGTGTTGATCAGCCGCGTTGCTTTGTGCCGTTTATTGATCGTAGCATGTCACTCTTGGAGCTGTGTGCGGTGGTGGTGGTGGTACAGTCCATTAGGTCTCCTGTACAGTGAAAAACACCCCGCCTCCTCCCCCCTTTCGTGACTGCAGTAATTGGTCGCTTCCTCTCACATGTAACCCTATAGAAAGAAGGGGCTGCTGTACTTCACTGTAAAGACCCACATGTATATGTTCTCTGTGCATGCATGCTGTTTGCTACATATGTTCAGTCGCCTTTGGGACTAATGAAGTGTTAAGTTCCCCCTTAATGTCCTTGGGTCCTCAATTACCTCCTGTGGATGATGGTTTCTAGGCCAAACACATCACACAGGTAATGTTTGTCGTATATGGAGCACAAGTCATGCAGAAAAAATATCTTGGAAAGCAAAATAAATGTCAGCAATCTATACCAAGGGTTGTTTCTTTTTGTGTATTTCACTGTATAACAGGAGTACAGGTTTTTTTATGATGTATAATATACATCTGTGCTCTATCGAGGGCAGGTTTGTTTTTTTTTAATTTCAGTGTGTAACAGGTTTTAATTTAAATAAAAACCTCAGTAGTTGCCTTTTCATCAAAAGTTCAAATTCCAGTCATTAACATTTGGACATATTTTGAAGTCAAGTATTTCCTTTAAGTAGACAGCGTTTTATGGAGGTTATATAACCTTTACTTGTGGGCTAAGAGCATTTGCACCCACCTCACCCACATGTCTGTTGTCCGTCTGGTTCTGTCTATTTTTCTGTCGACGTGCACGACTTTTGCGCGCTTGAGAATGTGCATTCTCTGTCAGATTCGCCATAGACATAAACAGGACTTTCGGTGTGTGTTTGAGTGGGCCTCTCCCTGCGTCGTCTCTTTCCCCTCTCCAGAGTCCAGCAAGGGGCCCAGCATAAGGGGGCAGGCTGCCGTCACTGCCTCTCGCAGGCCAGCACTGAGGCCTGGGCGAGGGGGGGGGGCGCAGAGACCATAGGGTTGGACACGGGACATAGGACCCCCCACCCCTTTCCACCCCCAGTTTAGCCCATCCTGTGTGGGGCACAGGTCACCTTGTCATGTGCTATTACTGCTGCTGTAACATGCTCCCTGTGATCGTAGGAAGAGAGCATGAGATAGACCCGTGGAGGCTGCAGAAGGGAGAATGAGAGAAGAGGACAGGACTGGACTAGTCTGCTCAGCCAGTTGTTTAGCTTCATTACAGACTGGGTTTGTCTAAGTTGTTGTTGTAAGGTCCACATTGTCTCTTTTTGTCCATTGTTCTCGCTGTTTTTTTTCCCCTTTTTTTTTCTTCAAGAAAATGTTAATTATTTGAATTAAAAATCTATTCTTAAATCCCAAATCATGTATTCTTGAACAGTATTTGATTTCCCTCTGTTCCTTCCTCCTGCTTTAAATCCCTCTTTTACTGCCTTTATTGTAGACTAGTCTACGTCTAGTACATGTGTGAACCATAAACTTGTCTATCTCAGTCGTAGGCCAGCACGCTCTCTCTCTGTGCAGCCCAGGTCATTCCAGATCTGAATTGTTTTATGTCTCTCGTGTACTCATAGTGACCCAGCCGGAGGTATGCAGTATAACACATCGCCTTATGTTTTCACCCTCTCAACCCACTCCACAACGTCTTCCCATTCCTCTCTCTCTCTCTCTTTCCTCTTTAAAATATTTCTCCCACCTTCTCGTTTTCCTTTTTCCCCCTTAAAGAGAAACTTTTGGCAGCATGGAACAATTTCAGAACCATTTGTGGGATTGCGTCATGTGATGTAAAGGAAGGATGCTCATTGGGCTAGTCCGAGGGGGCCTCCTTCTCGCACTCAAGCAATCCACAGCAATCCCTCGCTTTCTTTTACTGCCGTTATAGGTCTGGATGTGATTCTGACTTTGACTCTTATGTGTTGGGATGTGGTCTGTAAGCTCATTGCTGACATTCTTGGGACATGATGCCAGAGGAATTTTTTTTTTTTTAATTTCCCGCTCTCTCTGCCTCTTCTGCACGTCTGTGTGCAGTAAAAAAAAAGATCCCTCATTGAAACGATGTCTGGATGCTCCTCTTTACCCACTTTGTTAATCTTCCTCAATCACATTTTATTTCAACACCTAGGCACTAATGGTACCACTTAATTAGGTTTGTTAGTTGGTGGAGGTTGGGTTTTATAATCGCTTGATATTGACTTTGATGAAAGTTAATCTAACATCTGGGCTGTGGTCCAAGGCTTTTTTTTTTTTTTTGCGCTAAGGTCTCACTTAGGTCTTCTGTAAGTAATAGGGCACCTGACAAGGAAACCAATGGCCACTTTCCTGTTTGCTCATTACATACTTAGACAATAGTGCAGCTGAAAATGAAATGGCGAGTAGAGCAGAAGGAAATAAGCTACCTTATGAGTGGTATTGGACTCCTGCCATGGTCCACCTTGGCACTTGTCCCTGCATGTTTATCTCCCAGCAGCTCAGACTCGCTGTAGATACGCTAACTGCTGCAGGAAAACCAAGATTCCAAAAATGACTTCATTCTCAGGACTCACGTGTTAGTAACACTTAACAAGTCTTTACCTTGGGGTTTCTCAGATTTTGCACTGATTGACATGAAATGTCGGCTAATTAGGAGGTGTCAGAGGTATCATCTGGGAGTCTAGAAGGCAGATGGTGTGAACAATTAACACAGATAAATGGGGAACAGGTTGCGTAGTGTTCTGTGGATTTGATGCAGATTTTTGAGTTTATTCTATTACACATAAAACGCTAGTTTAAAAAAAAAAAAGGAGAAGTATTGAACTTGACTTGTGTTTCGTGTATTTTAGGTCAAAAGGGTTTAGGCTTTTTGGGACTCGTTGATATTGAATCGCCCCAAACAACAGAATTCGGTCTTTAAGTCCAACGTCAGTCCCTGGCTTATGAGATACACGTGTGTCATTTGTACCATGATGTGAATAAATCAAAGCAGGAAAAGATGAGTCATCAGTCTTCTGCATGCAAAGTGGCACTTGTTCTCCCTCTGCCACTTTGTCTGGTAAGAAGAAGGGGGGAAACTCCCCGGCTTTTTCCTTCAGCTCCACCAATGTCTTCATTTTGCAGCTTTCACCACCCAGTTCAAATGACAAGCTCGAGTCAGTTTGTGGTTCTGCGAGTAATTACAGCAGGCCTCATCCCTTTTGCTCATCGCTTTCCCTTCCCTGCATCACATGATCTCTCAGATAGGGCTGTCAGTGTTTTGTTTTGAGCGGTTCTGTGTAGTTGCAGACCGCGGCGTGTTTGTTGCACAGTAGGTGAACATGAATCTAAACATTTGTGACGAGGTTTGTCTGTTGTTTCTAGAGATGAAATGTTAAGAGGTTAATGAATGTGCAACCTTTGGTTAGGTCAAACACACCGACTGTTTTGGGATATGTCGTTTTTCTTATTGTTGTTGCAGATCATTTTTTATTGCGTTCCTGAAATAGACCATTCAGAAGTCATTTCACCCTCTTTTTGTTGTTGCTGATAGATTGACCATTCTCCCCTACAATCCTCAAAAACTGGGTTGCCCTTCAGGGTCTTTGCTCATTGGCTGAGTAGGGGGGTGTGGCGGTAGTCACATGTGGGGTTATGTGAGCCACCCTGTGGTGGGTATCAGCCTCTCTCATACTCTTCACAAACAACACATCAGAACCTGGAAGTTTGAAATGTGACTGAAAAAAACAAGAGCATAAACGTGATGGCATCATGAAAGCAAATCGCTTCCTGAAAGATGATTTTCTACAAAATAGAAGCTGTCAGAGATGAGACATTTGTATTTATTTTTAGCCCGAGATTGGATGTCTTGTGATCGTGTATTTTTAGCCCCCTTTCTAAATCACAAAAAGAGCCTGTTTGTTGTGTTTGCCTTCTCTCTCTCTTTCTCTCTCTGCTGTGTCTTTGTCCCTCGTAGTACGTTTGTCTTATTTCTGCAGCAGGGTATGCTCTGTGACGCTGTAACTCAGGGTAACAAAGAGGTCACCCCTCCCCTACTCGCTGCATCTATGTTTATATCGCTGTCTGTTTTTACTCCATCTCTCCAGCGTCCACCCTACTCCTCCCTGGCCTGCTTCTCTCGTGCATCTCTCTCTCCTTCTTCCCTACTATCACTGCTCCTGTCCGCCCCCCCCCAACCCAATGCAAGCAACAAACAAGATGAGAACTGACTCAGCTGAGCTATCTGTGCTGTGAGGTTCAATGGACACATAAGCAGTCAAACTACCTACGCTGTGACAAACTCAACGTGATTGGTTTATTTATCTGGATCTGTATAAGCTACATTCAAGGTTGATTGAAACTATTGCTCCAGAGGTCATTGAAGGAAAAAATAAAAGGAAATGGAGCCGAAATGTATTTGTGCCTCTGTGTAGCTGTGCTGTACTGACTCGGATATTGTAATGCGCTTTCTTCTGGCATCAGCAAGCTGAACATCCACAGACCAATTTGTTCAAAAACATAAACAAATGCTGCTGGCAAGCCGGGCCGCCCACTTGGAGTACTATATCAAACATCCATACACTGACCACTGGGCGACTGGCGCCCCCGCAGGAAGGCCTTTAACGTGTAGCAAGAGAGCTGGCCACATTTGACCCGTCTTTGCCTCCCTTCACCGGCTACCTGTGAGTTTGAGTTCTTGAGTCGTGGTCGAGTTGAAAATGTTATTGCAGCTTGTTTTTAAAGTCTCAAATGTCCAGGCCTCACCGTATGAGCCCGACCGCTGCCTGAGACCGTCCTGCAGGGCAAAATGCACTGAGCAGTTTTTTTTAATAAACTGGACGGATCACAAAAGGTCACTAAGCCTTTACGATTCACGGACCAAACTCCCTGCTCTCAGGCAGCGTCCTCTTTACATGCCTTTTTATTTATTTTTTTTCTTCAACTTTGTCTTAGAGTTGTACTTCTTCACCAGGTATCAAAACTTTGTTTGCTCCTTTTCTTGGTTTAATTGTTAATTGTAGTATTTGTCTTTTTACTGTTTTGCCTTACTTTAAATGTAAAGCACTTAGTAGCTTTGAAAAGTGCTCAATAATAATACTTGTTATAAGTATTATAGTAATGATTAAAACATTTGATAATGCTTCAGTAAAAGTGGAATGACCCGGATAGTTCCTTTTTATAAACGATCTCATACACTCAGGTAGAACATGTTCATAGAGATTTGTCTCCTTGACTTGGTTTAAGCTTATTCCTTCTCATACCAGTCATGTGGCTGAGATGAGCTACCTTAATTACCCTCAGTAGTTCTCCTCGTCACGTGGAATGTGTGCAACATTCAAGGCCGCACGCACACTGTGTTTCTACACATTTATCTGCTTTTTTTGCTTTTTCTGACACGACAGACGACAGCGAGTCAGCCCCACTGGCACTAAGTCCTTCTCCTCACAAGCAGAGTCTGAAGAAAAGAAAGTGTGTTCATGTAAGATTTAAAAACAGACAGGTTTGGATACTATTTTTGTGTGTGAGAGGAGACGTCTATGGCGGGGTCGTTGTGTAGCTTTTGGTCATGTTTCGTCTTTTGTAAATCTACACAGAGTTTTCAGCTTAAATTTCTGCCTTACATTATCACATCGAAAGTTCAAGATAAATTATTCAAAACTATAAATTATTTTGTTTTTCAACGTTAGGAAACGACTCTTTTTATCCTTTGGGGGAGTTTTTTAAATTATTTTTTAAATACAGTAATACTGTTTCAACATGAACAATGCTTCATCAAATTTCTATCCCAAGTTTCTATCTCAGCCTGAGTTATTCTTCAAACCGCTTAGATACGCTTCTTGCTCGTTAACTTTTACAATACAAATTGATCCTATTTCCAACCAAGACATTTAGTAATCACAATCCACCATAGGACCTTTCTGAGAATGATCTTAATAAAGCTGCTGCAGTGTCTGCTAGCTTGACAGGAACAGACAGACGGTTCCTTTTGTCGGGTTACAGTTTTGCTTGGGGAAGAAATGTGAGAATTCCATTGAATTCCATAGACTAACACTTGGCTCTTGGCATGCTTTAGTTGGAATGCAACATCACCTCTCTGCAAAACTAAGTGTTCCATTTTATTTAATTTTTTTGCATGGTACAACAGATCTGTATACAACCTGCATGATTTCCCCAGGTCAGCAGCTCCAGAAGTTGATCTTCAAGTCTTCAAAGTTTGAACACAGTCATTGACATCAAACGTCACAGTCACATGGTAACTGTTCTCTTACTGTTAACACTGTCTAATTACAGTACACAAGCAGACTGGTAGTACCTGTATATGCTTCTTTCCCATTGTGTTAATCGTACATTGCGGCCTCTGTCCCCAGTTGTCGGATGACTAATTCATTTGTAGGGACCTCCCACGGCGGCAACATTATGTTGGGGTTTTATGATGTAAAATTTAGTTACATCATAAAACCCCAACATAATTAATAATTAAGTTAAGTTTACTTAATTATTAATATAAATCAATAATTATTATTAAATTGAGTTTAATAAACCTCGGAGCACCACCCTGTAAACAGGGAACAACCAAAATATTACAAATATCAGTCTCAAATTACTTAATTAAATACCAATATCATTAATAATTAATAATCTGTATTTAATTGGAGGTGTGAAATCCGAACACAAAGCCCTTTCACCCAGCCTAAGTCACAAAGCAAATCCACAGTGATCACAAACAACGACTTTTTGAAATATAATATAATTTATTTGACAAAGAAACATCAAGTTAATCAATGAAACTCAATCAAACAACCAACTGTTATAAACTAAACTACAGGTAACAAGAGAGAGTCAAACTCTGTCTCTACCTGATCTATGTTTCTGCAGCGTCTGAAAGCCACAGATATCTATGTGTGTGCGTCTGCCGAAAGGTGCGTGTGTGAGTGCGTAAAAGGTGGGGAGAGAGCGAGAGAGAAAAGAGCGCACCTCAGAAGCTCAATCGCAGCCTGGAACTCACGCACAACTCAGAGCATAGTTAACTTCACTACCAGAAGCCAGTGGCTGGATTTGACGGCATTCACACTAGTCTTTCTGATAATGAGTCTATTACCCGGTTATGACGCGAGAGTTCACAGAGAAACACACGGGACGCAGCGGCCCAAATAAAGAAAACAAAAGAGGTTTTACTCTGGTAAAACCTAAGACGCAGTGGTCAAATACCAAGCAAATATTATCACCGTTTCACAATAATAACTCAGTTATTAAACACACTCTCTATATCTAACTGCCCAGACCTAGCTAAGCCTCACTTGTAACCGCTTTGTCTGCGGTTGATGAAAGGAAGAAAAGGGGTCCTCGGAACGGTCTTTCGCCGTCTCCCTGCAGTTGTATGGTGATGGCAGCGCATCCAAGGGGTTGAGCAGAGCCGTAGTGTCCTCCGTCGAGCGAGGTGATCTCCGTGGATGTCCTTTTTTTACAGGACGGAACGAGACGTAATCCTTACGATCTCTCTCAATACCGTTTTAATACGGGAGAAATAGAACGCTCTTCTTAGAGATGCGTTCAAATGGATGATCTAAGCTCGGAATTCAGGATGTCGGTATGCTTCAAGGCCTTGGGTTAGCTGCGCGCCAAAACTTTTGAACAAAGAGAATCGTGCTGTGAAACAGGAAGCAGAGTTGTATCCTCGGACGTCGCCAGACGACGTATGAAAGAGACTGAACAAGGGGGACACGACCGGTTTTATCCCTCCCAAACTTCACACCTATGTGTTAGGTGTGGCAAAGCCTTCTGGGAGTACCTGCAAGGCATGCTGGGATAAAGAGTCTTTTGTCATGGTTCTCCAAAGGGACACAGCCTGAACTTTGTCATCCTGGCTGGACCCAACACATTCGAACTCAGAACTCATCATCTCTGTTTGCGACTCAGAAATCAGAAGGTTACTGTGACGTATGAGGGATGCCTGATGTTTCACATCATCACTGCAATGAAAGATTGGATGAGCGCTGTCTATCGTGTACACGCGCATCATGTGCATCACTCAAGAGTTGGACATTCAGTAAAGCTGGAGACCTGTTTCCTGGCTTTGCGTGTCCAAGATTGGAACGAGTACAGATTGGGTCTAATAACCTGATGCATTATTTAGCGCGCTCTCAATACCACTGTGCATTTAGTGTAATGGCCTGTCAAGACTGAATGCAATCACAGAGGACTGACTCCACTGATCAGTTGATGATGTTGGAAGGTAAATGGGTGTTTTGTTTTTTTCCCTTATTGGTTCAATGTGAGCGATGAGTGAAGATGCCTCCTGGGATTAGTTTTCTAGCACGCACGCAGCCATGCAGATTCTTTGATTAGCTAAAGGCTGCCCCATTTACACGATAGCTATTAAGATTTGGAAGCTAATCTATAAACCTGTAGTAAGGACTGAGAATGCAAAGACGCTGCATTGTGATTGGCCGCTAGTTCACATCAGTGTCAGTTTGTTGTTTGTGCCTTCATGTAGCTCTAAAATCACCTCAGTCTCAGCCAGCAGGGAAACTTAAACCTTTAAGTCAGACTAGTGTGAGTGCTTGAAATGTACAACCAGTGTCCGTTCATACATCATGCCATATACAGCAAGTGTTCGTAGAATGAATAGCCTGGGTGCCCTATTTTGTTGGCATTACAAAAGGGTTGACGTGAAGGTGTGACATCTTCGCTTCATGTGATTTATGACGAGTGCATCTTGAATTGCCTGGTTTGTAAGTTCTAAAGGACATTTTGAGATAAACGTGCTTCACCTTGGATCAAGAAATCTGGGAGAAACGAAACCGGTGAGTTCAGGACACACCCTTGATTATTCTGTCAGTGGACGCTGCCGTCATTAAAAAAAAAAAAAAAAGAGTGTGGCCCACTGCTCTTAGAAACAGGAAGTGTTCCCTTTTTTCCCCACCTGCAGGTCCTGAATTGCCTCTGGAAACATTCCCTGTCACGTCCATAGATACTACACATCGTATAATTGAACTATTTGAAACGTGCGCTGCTGTTGCTACAAGACGTGAACGTACGACAGAGGCCTCAGTCAGTGCCGTCACTGATGCCTGCAGCAGTAAACCAATAACTGAGTCCTCTGTTTCCTGGCTTCCTTTGACCTTTTGCTTTAATAAGGACTTCATGTTCTGGTAATAAAATTGGTTAGGAGCAGATATTGGATTAAAGGCATACTGTTCAATTCCAGGGTTCCACTAAATACATGTAATTGTTCTTAGGTGTACTTTGTATGTTGTAGTTAAACCCTTTACATCATTGCTGTTGAATTTATTTTCTTTCTTTTTTCTTTTTTGAGTTAGTAGATTCTGTTAAGTAAGCGTCCCTTCCCTTCCCCTCAGCCTCCCCCCCCGCCCCCCTCAGTCGCCTGGCCTTCCCCTTTGCAGAGGAAGAAAGGAAAAGAATAAGAAAGGAGCTCTGTGAAAAGGACAGTGACTGTTTGTTTATGAGGATGCTCGCCTTGCGGTGACATGTCTCCCCCCCCCACCCACCCACCCACCCAAAACACACACACACACACACTCCTCCCCCCTCACAAGGCCTATAAGTGAAATAGATACTTTGAGCACTGTGTAATCAAAAGTAACAAAGATCAGGCATTTTAGAGGGGAACGTTTTTGTTTTTCCACTTGATTGATATAGCGCCTCTGAACAGAAACTCGAGTTCAGTTCACCTCCAGGTGTGGCACAGTGCGCTTGGATCTGTCTGGACAGGGCACTTTGTTTGTTTGCATGTTGATGAAATAGGTGTGATTCACATGATGAAGGGTTTTTACAGTACAGTTCGATCGATGTTTGTTCTAAATATTTGCACATATAAAAAAACGTGTGAAACTCGGAAGCTGATATCGTTGGTCTTCTTCCTCTGTTTCTCTCTCCCTATCTTTGCTCAGTGATGGATACAACCGTTGTGAGCACATCCACTCTGGCCTCCGAGGAGTTTGATCGAAACATGCCGAGAATCTGTGGCGTGTGCGGTGACAAAGCCACCGGTTTCCACTTCAACGCCATGACCTGCGAAGGCTGCAAGGGTTTTTTCAGGTATGCGTAAATCATCGTTGACAATCCAGAAAATGCAGATGTACATTTCTAAAGTATAAAGTCTTGTGTAGCACAACAACAGCTCAGAGCAGCTGAATGAAAACAAACCCATATGTACTGATGGAGGTATTGACACGTTTACGTTAACATTCAAACAGAGATGTGATCTTGCGTCGATATTTTCAATGACCACCCACACAATGTAATTACCAGTTGCGCAAGAACACGTAACAGCTGACAACACTAATGCTCAGCAGCACGTAGAGAATATAAATAAGCTTGCTCCTATAGTTAATGCCTCGGCTGCTTCCTGCTCATTCATACGCACACAAGTTTCCAATTCAGCTGAAGACTAAACTGGAGCAAATCATGATCTAGAAAGCCTGGCGTGCACGATGTGTCCGCCAGTATTTTTTTTTTTTTCTTCTTCTTCGCCTGTTCCCTCTCTGCAGTGTTGATATTTAAAGGAGAGGATGAAAAAGACGGATGTTTGATAATCTCCTTCCCCGTCTCTCAGCTGGCCCTCGCTTGAACTCTCAGCATGCATGCTTCTCTCTGTGTTTTTTTGCTCACATCTGTCTACAATTGTTCCTACATACACGTCCGTCACCGACTAAACCATTACGCTCTGCGTCACTGTTTGGCAATACGTATGTTTTACCCAGAGATTCCTGGCTCTCGGCCATATTTATAATGTTTCACACAATCCCGGGCTGAAAAGCTGAAAAAACACGCTTCTAGTTCTGCTGTGATTTTTGAGTTTGAGAAAAGAACGTGGAGGTTTGAAACAAAGTCCGAAACATGTTCACACTTCAGCAGGGTCTTCATTTAAGTCGTAATAACTTGAGTGGTTACTTTCACGTCGGCTTGTGTGTCTTTATAACCTGATATTTGAACAGCCTTAAATCTCTGCAATTGATATAGGCGCAGCATGAAGCGCAAGGCGGCCTTCACGTGTCCCTTTAACGGCAGTTGCACCATCACCAAGGACAACAGGCGCCACTGCCAGGCATGCCGGCTCAAACGCTGCGTGGACATTGGCATGATGAAAGAGTGTAAGTATTACATGTGACCGCTCTGTTTTCAGGACAAAGCCCTGAACTTCACACGTTCTGCAGGTAATGCGCGCTCTCAGTTAACGAGGGCTTTCTTATAGAATGGTTTGACGAGCTGACCAGAAACAGTCTTCTTTTGTTGTTGCCGTGGACTTTTTGTATATTAGACTCTGCATGCAGGACTGGACTAACTTCAAAAACTTGAAATCCTTCCGTACTTGTTTTTTTTCTTAACTTTACACGAGGCTGTTTGCGGTTCAGGAGGCCTACTGTCCCCTTTTCTATCAATTATGTAATAGTTCGACTTGGGTCAAAGATCTCAGGTTCTTTGCTCCCATTAGTGTGTGTTCATGTTCTATTTGAACTTACAGAGCCTCCCCACATTGTATACAGAAAGTTTAAACACCTGCTGTTATGTACAATCTAGCGTGGCCTCCTCTTCGCACACACTCGTGTTTATTTTGCTTCTCTAAATAGCAGGTACATTTCTTCTTGTTTTCCCCTCATATCCGGATATTGTCCACAGGCCTCTTTTAAGCAAAGGCCTCTCACTTCCAGCTGAATGTTCTTTCCCCCCGGAGTGTGTTTTCTGGGAATACCACAAGAGCGGAGGTGGCAGCAGCAGCACCACAATTTACTGTACAGGAACAGGAGCCAGCAGCGTTGCCTTTGCAAAAAAAAGAACAAAAAAAAACACAGCGACATGTTTGTCGAGTCTGAGCGCTCCCGTCTTCTCTCTTCTTGGTTCCTGTGAGTGAATTCAGCGGCCAGAACAACAAGGAGCAAACAGAACAAAAACAATGCTTTCAGTTGTTCGGTGCAGCAGGGGTCTCCATATGGACCCGTCCCCTCCCATGCTCTTCCTCTAGGGAATAACAACCCCACCCCACCACCACCACCACTAAACCCCACATTGACATAGCTGTCATCACAATGTGAACCACAGGAAAGCATAAAATCCTCTTTTCTGTCATTTTAAATTTTAAATATCTTATTGTTCATGTGTTCCTGCTCTAAATTCAACTTTCTGCGTGGGTTTAAAAAAAAAAAAAAAGACAAGAAAAGAAAATCACCGTTCACATTTTTTCCTCAAGTTTATTTTTCACCTTTGTGTGTTTGTATAATGTATCACTCTCTCCCCCTCTTTGTCTTCCTTTATTTGCACACTCAGTCATTCTGACAGACGAGGAAGTACAGAGGAAGAAGGACCTAATTCAAAGGAGGAAGGACGAGGAGGCACAGCGCGAAGCAGACAAGGAGGCAAGGAAGCCCAGACTCTCAGACGAGCAGAGTCAGGTCATCTCCACGCTGGTGGAGGCGCACCACAAAACATACGACGACTCCTACTCCGACTTCTGCCGCTTCAGGGTTTGTGATACAAATTCCCCCACAAACAGCAAACACAATATGGATCCATCTGATAGTCTTCATTTAGCATCAAGGTTAAACCGTTCCCAGCAGTTTCAACATTTAACTCATCAATTAACAACGTTAATAATGTTTTCAAACGAGTGCAGGAATTGGTATGTTTTTCAAGATGTCTAGTTTGTAATGAAGTCGTCCACTACTAATTCACGGTCCGACAGGGCTGAGATGTTTGAGACTGATGCTAATTTGTGATGGCTTTAAGATTCAGATTAAGATGGGGGCCGATAAAGTAAACAATCAAAATGAGGATTGGATCTTTTTTTTTTTTTGCACTGATGGCTCTGTAAAATATACTGAGAATGCTCCATTTAAAATAAGAATGCCTTACTCATATTTAGCTCCACTGCATGGGATAAAAATCTGTCACATAACGCTCTTTTAAAACACCTTCAGCACAATGTTTTTTGACTGAACATTTCAAAATAACATAACAGTATGCAGATTAGATATATCCTTGTAACGCAACAGCAAACAGCTGCATCTGTTTGGGTTCAAAGAATATGCAGATAGTAAATGAATAATTATACTATTATACTTAATAATAATGATAATGGAAAAATGAAGTCTAGTTGCTCAATTCACTTTTTTCCATTTATTGAAGAATCTGATTTTTTTTTCAATATCAGGATGAAAACAGGATTTAATTTTAAAAAAACATGATAATAACATGAACTATCTTGAGAATCTTTCAGTGTCTTTATAAATGCCCTTTCTCTCCGATGCAGCCTCCTGTGCGTGAGGGCCCGGTGACACGCAGTGCCAGTAGAGCTGCGTCCCTCCACTCTCTGTCCGACGCCTCCTCCGACTCTTTCAGTCACTCTCCAGGTAAGAGAGGACTTGAACATAACAGGGAATGTTCTAGGCCAAAAATCCAACATCACAGTTGACCCTTTGAAAGGATCATCTGAAACAAAAAGAAACGCAGAGTTGAAGGGTTATGATATCAGTAAAGCCAACACTTCAGACGGTTGTTGCTGTTTTCCCAGTTCAGCTGTTTGAATGTTTACTTACGTAATCTGCTTTACGGAGAATCCTGTGACAGGTCTGTGAATAACCTGGCATCCCCACCTCCTCCCGCACGACCACTTGACTCCTACTAGTAAACATCATTCATGAATGCGTCTGTCACTAATGGAGGCGACACGGTGAGGGCTACAGTCACATGGCTCACAGCCAACACTCTGAGGAGACAAATGACTCCAAACAACTTCAGCTAGCTCCGCATGCCTGGCATGTTGTCATAGCTGTCACCTCAGCTTTCGTCCAACTCCTACTGACCCGACACGTGTATTTTCAGATGATCCTTTTCCATCAACAAGCCTATATGCCTTGAATTCTTTGGTTCGTTCAGCACAGAGAGCGTGTCTCGTGTAAGAATAGTGTGACATTGCTTTGCTCTATGTATAACCACTTTTCTGCCCCCTGCTTTTCTCCGTCCTTTTCTTTACTCCCCCTCCCTCGCTTGTCTTTCTCGTCTTGCTCACCGTAGAGTCCGTTGACACCAAAATGAACTTTAACAACCTGCTGATGATGTACCACGAGCAGGGCAGCAGCCCCGACTCCAGCGAGGAGGAGGGCTCCAGCTTCTCCATGCTGCCCCACCTCGCCGACCTGGTGTCCTATAGCATCCAGAAGGTCATCGGCTTTGCAAAGATGATCCCAGGGTTCAGGTATGTCTGCGTGATTTGGTTTCGGTGTTGTGAATGAATCATTTTCTGGAACCTTTCACAACAAAGAGCCAACATGCATAGTCTGGACAAATCCGCTGGTATAGATTTAGTTTTCCATCCTAAGAGAGACTAAGAGTTCATGGGTTTTTTGTTTTTTTTTCGTTGTTTGGACTTTAACGAAGACATTGTGACTTTCTGTTTTTGATTTGTTTTTTTTTACAGATAAAAAAAAAGAAACTTGCTCATGTAACAAAGACATGAAGTCTGGCATTATAAGATCCTTAAATAAACAAAAGTTTACATGCAGAACTGTCCAAACACATTTGTTTATGACTTGCCTCTGTGTGACTTTTTACCTAAATGTGCGTTGAAGACTTTGAACACCTGCTTGTTTTTCTGCCCTATTAGTCGATATTGTGCCATAGTGATTGCTATGGTCTAAAGGCCATAGGTAACTGGAAAGATAGCTGATGCATTGCAGACAATATTTTATGTCGGGTTGTTTCTTCACTGGACGAGATTACACATTTGCTACTGTCCTGTTGGTGTGAAGTTCAGCTCTTGAAGTTTGTGTTACTAGGGGATTGCTAAACACTCCTATCTAGCTGAGCGCTCGCCTGTCTGCCTCTCACGTACACCCTCAGGTTGTCCACCTGACGATCACAACGTTTTCATCACACAGTGTTTACAGGACAGACTGGGTTTTGTGTCGATGTTGGATTGATAAATGGTTACAGCTTAAGGGATGCGAAAAGAAAAAAAAAAAGAAAAATCTTAAGCGTAAACAGAAGACATCGTGACTGTTGAGGCAAAATAGCAATAGCTGGCCTCGACTTTGTTATAATCTCGTCCCCGTCTTTCCCACATGGCAACAGTTGCATTTCAGCACGTATGTCTGTCAGTGCGTCGACGGGGACAAAATGCTCAGTGTCTCAGGGGTCACCTCAAAGTCAAGGCTAAAACGAGTTAGGGCCTGTATTTCCTGAAAGTTGTCGTCCTCACCGGCAGCAAGTGATAGACGTGGTCGGATTACCTGTGGAATGTTTGTCCACTTGTAATCTGCCGCCTAAGGCCAGAAAAACAAAGCAGACCCCCCCCCCCCCCCCCCCCCCCCCCATAGATCTGCAGGTTTTAACTCATGTCTCCTGCTAGTTTAGGAGTTGGCCAACACATTTGCTGAAGCAGGATTTGTCTGTGACGCAACAGCACATAAAACAGCCTCAGTTTGGCTTCAAATGTGTTTCTGATCCACACACGGTCAACAGCAGGGAGTCATGTTTTTCTTCCTCCACAGTGTATGTTTAAAGACTTTGACTGACCTCTGACCTGCAGCCTGTAAACCAATGATAAGCATAATCTTTTCAATTCAGTTTTCCATCTGAGCCTGACATGTTCCAGACCAAAAAGATTCAAAACGGGCACAACTTGTTGTCAATGCATACTTGTTTATCTGTTTTGCTCTCAGCCTCCTGTAAAACTGAACGCGATTGAGGTTATCTGAGGACTGCGTGTTTAATAGTTAACTGTTTGTGGTTCACCAGCTCAGTCGGTGTTTTCGTTCCCTGCAGGGAGCTGACTGCAGAGGACCAGATTGCCCTGCTCAAATCCAGCGCCATAGAGGTGATCATGCTGCGCTCAAATCAGAGCTTCAACCTAGAGGACATGTCCTGGAGCTGTGGCGGCCCTGACTTTAAATACCAGATCAGTGATGTCACCAAAGGTCGGTCTGAACTCTGCCACGTGTACACTTTTAGATCGCTGTGAAGACAAGCTAGCGTTTTGGACTATGAATTAGCATGGCAGTTCACTCATTTAGCCCCTCCGACAGCTGAAGGAAAAAAAAAAAAAAAAAAAGAGGCGCATGTTACACATTAACACTCCCGCGCAGGAAGCAGCGTGGCGTTGAGGAGGCGACCAGATCATTAGTGTGGGAGAGCAGATAAGATTACTTGAAGTGGCCTGTGCTCACACCCATAGGGAGAAAAAAAAATGCTAATGCACGTTTTTCTGCTAAACCAGTCTTACATATCCGCAGAGGCCCCTGTGGGCATGGCTTTCATTTGCCTTTCAAACAAGAACCCTCTGACGGGGATCAACCAAAGAATGTTACTCCTGACCTGCTCACCGCACAAAACAACCACTGTCTGCTCAGGGAGAAGTGTGTTCCTTACAAGAATTTGTGCTTTTCTTAAAATACCCCTGAAAAGTCCACACGAACAAGACCAGAATATACTGTGGATTTATGTCTTTTCTATGGTGAGTCGAGACCAAACAAAAAGAAAAAACCTTCTGCACATTGAACATTAGCACTTCAATCAGAAGGTATCTTAGCTTTAAACGTCCTGCTACGTATCAAAATGAGCATTTCCTTTCTAAATTAAAGGAATCATTTTCAATACTCAAACAGGTTCTAACAGATTTACAAAACACATCGGTGTTAAACGAAAATGAGTGGAATTAGTCCGTCCCCAAGAAACTTTAAAAACGCCGGCTTGAATTCAAATTTGCTGATTAAAAACAATGTTCGCAGCCATTAGTTCTGAGTGACAAAAATCTAAATAACGCACAACGTGCAGGAAGAAGTCCTCTCCAGAGAGGCTTCTAACAGGCAGAATGAAATATTAATGAGTCAGAGAGGGAGGCTAACGTTCCCTGGAGGTTCCCTTTATTCTGTGATATACAGTATGATGAAGCTGATGCCGTTTGCTGCACCGACAGTTCTGATGTGATGCGTACTTCTTTAGCGGGCCACACTCTGGAGCTGCTGGAGCCCCTGGTGAAGTTCCAGGTGGGTCTGAAGAAGCTTAACCTGCAGGAGGAGGAGCATGTGCTGCTGATGGCCATCTGCCTGCTGTCCCCAGGTACTGAAGAAAACATAGCGAGGGTCAACAGCATGAATAGTTAATGTTCTATTCTTATATGCTCTTTTTTTTTTTTCAATATAAAAAGTGTCATTTGGGTTTTTAGTCCTGATTGGAGAATTGCACTTTAAACATAAATCACAGGAAGGAGCAGATCTCAGCTACTTTAAGGCTGAAAACACATTTGTCTGTATGTTACAGATTGCTATATATACAGTGCATACATTTTACATGTTGATATTTAAGCAAGCATGTGTAACTAAGTGGTTATTTGCATTTCTTTGTATACATTAGAAAGCTCATTAACAATGCATCGACGTGAGCTCCATGATCTAAAATTAGAACGACTTGACCCCGAACGGTAGAAAGGCAACCACACGTGTAGATCACACATTTGGCATTTAGTGTGATCTACACAAATATTTCACGATAAACATTGAAGTCCCCCCCCCCCTTCTCTCCTCCTCTGCAGATCGCCCAGGTGTTCAGGATCACGTGCGGATCGAAGCCCTCCAAGACCGCCTGTCGGAGACCCTGCAGGCCTACATCCAGCTTCACCACCCAGGAGGCCGTCTGCTGTATGCCAAGATGATCCAGAAGCTGGCCGACCTGCGCAGCCTCAACGAGGAGCACTCCAAACAGTACCGCTCACTCTCCTTCCAGCCGGAGCACAGCATGCAGCTGACCCCGCTGGTGTTGGAGGTGTTCGGCAGTGAGGTCTCCTAAAAGGCTCGGTGGTCGAGGTGCAGCTGGAGACACGATCTCACTGGTGGAGAAGAACGAGTTGAGGATGTGAAGGATGGACCAAAATTGGAGTTGTGGAGGTTGAAGTGAGTGGAAGAGAGAAAGTGGTGTGTGTGCGTATTTTTTGTGTGCGCGTGTCTCGTTTAATCAAGGCTGTCTCGACATGAGAGCAAGCAGATGTTAAGAGACACAGTAAACAAGGAGACTTCATGAAATACAAATTCAGCTATACATACAACTTCTCTCTACGTACAGTGTTTTTGTCTGTATTTAAATCAACCAACAGCTGCTTCAGATACCAGGACATTTTCTGTGTGTGTACACATGTATGCACACACCAACACAACAAACATACTCAATTATTCATTTTTGCTATTCAGTTGAGCTACCTCTTGGTTTAACTGGGGTTGTTTTATACTTACATCACCCATGTGAAACTGTAACTTTAACACAGGACAATTTAGACACAGTGTGGCTGCACTGGGGTTGGGTGGATGGGGGGGGCACTGGTTAGCGCTGTCGACTCACAGCAAGAAGGTTCACGGTCCGGACAGGGCCCGTCTGTGTGGAGTTTGCATGTTCTTCCCTCTGCATGCATGGATTCCCACCCGGGTACTCTGGCTTCTTCCCACAGTCCAAAGACATGCTTGTTAGGTTGATTGGTGACTCATTGCCCTTAGGTGTGCATGTGAGCACACCTGGTTGTTTGTGTCTGTAAGTTGGCCCCGCTGATTGACCGGCGAGGAGCCCAGGGTGTACCCCGCTTCTCGCCCAATGACAGGTGGAAATCAGCTCCAGCCCCCTACGCGACCCCAAACAGGATAAGCTGTATAAATAACAGATGGATGAAACTTAGATACAGTACGGCGGACAACGTTTTAGTTTACCTGTGCAGAAGCAGCGCCTGCACATCACTCTGACTTTTTATGATGTTTGTGATTCCTTTGTTGGGTTTGTTTTCATCTGCTTCTCTCCAAGGCAGCAGCATATTTACACATCAACATATATATATATAAATATATATGTCTGTGTATACAAATCAAACGCATGCCTTTCACCTTTCACCAAAGGTATGGTCAACTACTTTCTCAATAAGCTTCCAGTACCTAAAAATAACCTTGCTGCTGCTCCATGGCTCGTTTCCCCCATGAAGCCATTCAACATGGGGGCAAGTTGTGCTACTGGCCTCGCAGCCAATGAAGGAAACTGTCATAATATAGGATAACTGCAGAGTGCAGAACTTAGTCTGTAATTTAGTGAGGTTTTTGACAGGACTTTGGGGTGTATGGTTTTGAGGTGAGAATTAGCCACTAAATGTGTTAGCTACTTTTTACTCTGCTAACTGTCAATCAAACCAAGCTCATGGCTTGTTTCTCTCTTTCGGAAATGATTTGTTCATTCTTCTCTTGTATTTTTTATTTCTTTGTAAATACTTAATTACTACCACATGTATCCTAAGCACTGTTATACCACCATTACTCAAGCCTATGTATTGTTATACATTATCTATATTATCACAGATTTTAAAGGGCTAAGTTGCCAAATCTAACTGGAATAGTAAATGAAGGCCAAAGCAAGGGGCCTATCTTGTTTATATATAGCTGCATACCATACTTGGAATTGGCATAGCAATGGATGTAATTTCAACGGATGCTTTTTTTTTTTTTTTTTCTTTGGTTGGGGGGATTGTTTTATTGGTCATTTCACTTTTAATAACAATTCCATGAATTGTTCCTCCTCAGTACGCGGTGAGCTCGCTGGGCAGAGAGCTTAGGAAGCTGCTTCAGACCTCCATAGATATCACACCCTTTCATTTGTGACAGGGACGTGGATTCTCTAGAATGTCAGAGGGCCTGATTGTGTTGCTGGTTCACCTCCACGGCCAGGCCCATCCTGTTTGATGATGTATGCTGCGCAGCCCTCTAGTGGCTGCATTGTGTAAATACCAGGTATAAATATGTAACATGTCTGTCGCTGTACATAGGGCTACATAGATATTTCTACAGACACATTTTTCTGAAATATATATGCAAATTCAATATAGACCCTTTTTTTTTTTTGTTGGTTTAGAATCACTATCACTACGTTCTGATACTCTATGCTCTTTGTTTGACGTTGATCACACTTCTTCTGCTGAGAATGGGTGAGGACTAGCCTGGACTGGGATCACTCGTGTATTGTCAGATGATGTGTTCGCTCTCACTTTTCACATTCACTCTGAGAAAGAGGACAAGCGAACCGTAACCATGCTGCTCTGCTCTCTAATATAAGCCATATGTATCACCAAGCTAGTAATACACCTACTACATTTACAGAACACCCAGAGCCATGGGGGTTCTCTTTCTATACACTCACACGCTATGTATCCGTAGCTTCTCTGAGATAAGCTTGTACATGATTGGACCTCATGCCTTTTACTGCCACCTTAGGCTTCTGCTTCATCAGACTCCATCTAATGGCATACAAACCAAACTGCCGAGATAAATGAAAACAAGCTCCTGTTTAGAGGTCAGTGATGCATGTGGAGTTATCACTGAAATATTTGACACAACATGTCCTTTTATATCAACGACTGAATGAAGCGTCAAGTCAATTTCCTGATGAATTCATGTGATGTAACCAGAGCCAACGTGCTTTGAATGAAATCATTCAGAAAGATGAGATCAGTGGGGGGTTTTTTTGTCTTCTATTTGCTGTGAAAGAAGACAGGCTTCCAACTTCTCAGTAGGCCGATGTTAGTGTGACATCTTGGAGAAAGATGGTCGAGGAGAGGCGTTTAGTTGAGCCGACTCTTAAAGAATTGGTCAATTTAATATGTTCACACAGTTCGGTTTCATTTGAACCCTCTATAAAATATTTAGTCATATCGTTGTCACTGGCTTTTATTCCAACACTTCTCCTGTCACTGTGACGGTGTGCATGCTTTCGGTCGGGACGTACACGACTTATATAATCTGCATAGCACAGAAAGCGAAATACTTTCTGGAGTTTTTAAATATTTACACAATGACGAGTTGTCCAATGAAGATCATGGGAATAATTTAGTGTTTTTGTAATACCAAGTGTCCCACAAAGCCCCCCTTTATTATTGGACGTGAAGAAGTCTCAAGTGTCTTTAGGCAGTACCACTCGAGTGTGTGTAGTATGTCAGTATGATGTGCTTGGTTACTGAACACTGACTTGTGACGTTTTTGAGAAGTCTCCATGCCGATTTTTCTCCGAATACACACTTCGGGTGTGTAGAAATGGGATTCTTGTTTTTGTTTTGTTTGTTGTTCATGAGAGCAATGTGGTGTTGATGTTTGTATGTTAAATACAGTGGGGAGGTTTGGTGAACTTGTAAGTGCCACAGGGAGAGTTCCCTCTACACAAGAACAGGGTCAAAGATGAGAATTTTAAATCTGAACAGGAAAAGTCTTGAGGATGCATCACATGGCCACTGATCCTTTTTTTTTTATTATTGTCATAAAAGGGTTTCCCTTTTTCATGTCTAAATATGAGAAGTATCTGTTGTGACCCTCATTTCCCAGCTGACTAACTGTACATAACGTGCAACTTACATGTTACATGTTCTGTCTAAATATGGGGGCATCCCTCGAGATTCCTGTGGGTCCGTAAGTTTTGAACTCTGCATTGTGGTTGGTAAAATACTGGAACTTGAAACCATGCATCAAAGGAAATCCACCACATGTGACATGGATCCATCATTTGAAACGTAACACACAATAACAATGCCTGCAATATGAAACTTATGGTACACTATCACCAGCAAAGCTTTACAGGATATCATTTGAGACATTTTTGAAGATTTTTCTAGAACTGTTGCCAATACAAATCCTGTCTGTACAAACATGTAAGATATGATCATCCATAGAAAACAGTCGGCCAATCTCCCACGCAAAGGCTTTCAAGTCTGTATGTTATTATTTTGTTTTCTTTTTGTTCTTCCCATTAGGCCAGGGATTGTAATGGAATCAACTTAATGTAGTTCTTATAAAAGGAGTGTCCACAATGGATGTACACCATAATCTACCTAAAAAACCTACCTCTTTTAGCTCAGATTTTTGCTTTAGCATTAAGCATTTGCCTCTGTTTTTACTTTTGTAATATTTGTATTCATGTTGATATTTATTGCTGTCTAATGAGTCATACTTGTATGATTACCTCAGAGATATCTCACAGATTTGGGAGAGTCCAGCTAATGAAGTCATTCATAGTTTTTTTTTTTTTTTTTTTTGTACAGTTTTTTTTTTCTTCTCAGACTTAACATTGCCTTTTTTTCTTTTTTTTTTACGCACAAAGTACCGGGGGTGTTTTTAAATATAGTGCCTGCACTCTGACCAACGGGGCTCAGACGGGCGAGGGAGAGGCTGCATTAACTCCCCACAAAAGACCTCCTTTTCTGTTAACAGGACATTTAGATACTTTTGAGCATCAGATGTTGTTGCTAAAGTCTGTCAGAGCAAACAGAAGAGGAGAATTCTGTGGGGTGAATGCAGCTTTAAAGAAGGAAACGCCTGAAAGACTTTGCGGCAGTAGGAGAAAGAAGAGTTGTGTTTGGGCTCCGCTTGGTACTGACAGCATGGTATTTGCTTTGTAGTACGCCATCCTTACCTTTTACTTGTTTCTTTTCCAAGTCCTTTCTTCCTCCCCCACACCCGTCCTGTGTCTTCACCTCTCCTTCTGTCCTAAAGTCTGCTCTTGCACCTTCATTATTCCCTGCCGATGTTTGGTCTAATATAGGAGAAGTGAAATCCTCAGTATCCATGCAATGCTGCTTTTTTTTTATCTTGAGCGCCACCAAGTCGTGCATAATCGACACAGCGTAATAATGCAGGCATCGTCCAAAATGTCAGCCCCAGGCGGTGCGACAAGCCTCATTGTAAGTTTGTGCCTTTTCAAAGGAACACAACTTAGTGGCGCTTATTGGGGGAATAAACTTCCCTTCAAATCCTAGTATCATATTAACAGAGCAACTACTCACTTTGGTGAATTTAAACCAAGTTTTTTTTTTTTTTGTATTCATGTCAAACTGCTTCAGGTAAACACTGAATGAAATAAGAGAGGTTTTTATTGATCAGTGAATACTGAGGAACGATGTCGACATGGTCACATCTCCCCCTGAGCTGTGTGCCATAGTTGGAGCCTTTCGATTTGGGGTGGGTGGGTGAGGGTGGGGGTGGGTGGGTGTTGAAGCTGGCTTCACATGCTGACGAGTGTGAGATTAGTCTCCAACTTTGGGACTCTGTCAGCTGTTTTGTTTTGATCATTTTTGAGGAATCAATTTTGAATTTGGTGTTGAATTCTTTCCCTGCATTGTGAACCCAAATTTAATCAACTAAAATGCCTGAACCAACAAAAAGCACTTAATGTAATGTTTGTAACACGTGCATACTCGTGAATCTACTAGCCATAAACTGCCTGTGTTGTTCAACATGGTATGGCTTCAGTTATCAATAAAAAGTTCAAGTCACTTAAATTCTAGTGTAATTGCAATTTATCCTTTGTCTCATTTTTTTTTTCAAAGATCTTCTTTTTTCTATTATAAATTGGTGTTTCCGTTATGTTATTTTTGTCAAATATTTTGCAAATCAAAAATAAACAATTGTACAGAGCAGTGTGATTCTGTGACTTCTTCTGTATTCATATGCTGTTCACATTTCTCATATTTGACACCTGTTTTACACGTTTAGTTGGTTGTTGGTTTAGTTTTTTCTGATCAAATGCTTCTTATTAGCAATCGAAGGCTGCTCGACATAAGAAGAAAACAATGTTCACAGTTTTACGCGACTACATTCTCAAGAAGCTCCTGAATACTGGGATTTCCCATAGTTACGCACACACTGAGGTGTATTGGAGGAGGTGTTAACATCAAACAATCAAAGCTATAACAAAAATCATGCGCAGTGGCGTGCTCAGTGTCACTCGTCCAGTGATCTCTCTCCCTCTCTTTCAGAAGAATACAAATATTATTGTTAAAGGAATATTCACCTAAATTCCATGATATGGAACCGCGTAAATCCGACAGCTTGGATTAAGTTGAATACTCTCTGAAAAGGCTCACATAAGTGCATCCATGTTGGCCCAGGATCTCATAGTTATGACATCCTGGTCTCGTAACATGTACATATATAAATAACTTGAAACACCAGAATGTAAAGATCTCAGAGCTCTAACAGCCGACTGTGTCAAAAAACTCACTTGATTCACTACCGGTCCCACATTCATAATAATCTGTAGATCTCCATGTTCACCAACGAGAACTACATCATCCGCATAAGAATATTCCAACAATCTCACAAAGTTAGAGGCTTTAACATGAAGAGCAGAATTGTTGATATAAATGGAAAACAATGACGGAGACAAAACATTGTCTTGCTTCCACCAACTTGTTGGTTTATTGTAGAAAATCTCTGTTTATCCAGTCAAACGCCTTCTTGAAATGAACAAAACTAACTTGTTGCATACGTCTGAGGTGATTGCATACACATGATCAATACATGCTGTAGCTTTTCTGAATTCTCATCCACAAGCCAACCTTTTCTATCAGGGTGGCTAAGTAGTCTGCAGTTAAAAGTGAAGAATATCATATATACATACTGTGAGTGGCAATCATGCCATTATCAAAAAAGAACTGGAATAACTCTTAATACACTGAGCAGCTTTGGGGAATTAAATTATTTCCATGGGAATTTCCACTATACTTTTTTGGACCAAATCTATTAATTCTTTGCCAAAACTGTTCAGGATTGGGAGTTTGTAAATGATCATTGTGTCATGAAAGACATCTATTGAACTTGTGTTTCACAGTGCACAACCTCTTGTCGTGTGTTTAAAAAATGAGGACCTACAGTCATGGAGGAAAATATTGGCACCCCTGGAATTTTTCCATTAAAAACATTCTCAATTTCTAGCTGAAATTGTGGCAATTACAAATGTTTTTGGTATAAATGTTTTTATTTCCTTAATGTGCATTGGAAAATTTCAATTCAATTCAATTTCAATTGGAATCTCAGAAATTTTGTAAATTTCTCCGAAATTTTGTAAATTTCTCCGCTCGCGAGATGAATAAAGGATTATCTTATCTTAAAAACAAAAAAGCGGAGGGAAAAAAGCCAAAATTGACAACATTTTAAGCAAAACTGAAAAAATTGGCCGGACAAAATTGTTGGCACTCTCAACTCAATATTTGGTTGCCCATCCTTTGGAAGAAATAACTTAAACCAATTGCTTCCTATAACCATCAAGCTTCTTACACCTCTCAGATGGAATTTTGGACCACTCTTCTTTTGCAAACAACTTCAGGTCTCTCAGATTCGAAGGGTGCCTTTTTGCAACAGTAATTTTGAGGTCTCTCCAATAACATTCAGAACTGGACTCATGAATGGCCATTTCAGAACTCTCCAGCATTTTGTCTCCAATTTTTTCTTGGTGCTATTTGAGGTATGTTTTAGGTCATTGTCCTGCTGGAACACCTATGACCTCCGAAGCAGGCCCAGCTTTCTGACACTAGGCCGTACATTGCGGCCTAAAATGTTTTGTTTTGTTTTGTTTTCCTTGTAGGCCTCATTCTGTTTTCTGTAAACATTAGAATGAGATGCTTTTCCAAAAAGGTTTACCTTAGTTTTGTCTGTCCACAAAACATTCTCCAGTCTGTCAGTCTTTTTATGTCTCTTAGTCAGCAGTGGGGTTCTCCTCAGTCTCCTGCCATAGCGCTTCTTCTCATTCAGATGACGACGTATGGTCCGAGCTAACACTTCTGCTCCCTGAATCTGCAGGACAGCTTGAATTTGTGTAGATGTTGACTGAGGATGTTTATCCACCATTCAAACTATCCTGTGTTGCATTCTGTTGCCATTTTTTCTCTTCTGTCCCCATCCAGGGAGATTAGCCACAGTTTCATGGGTGATAATCTTCTTGATTATATTACGCACAGCAGACAAAGGAACTTCAAGATCTCTGGAGATGGTCTTGTGACCTTGCGATTGTTGATATTTTTCTACAATTTTTCCTTTTTAAGTCCTCAGACAGCTCTCGGCTCTTACTTCTTTTCTCCATGCCTGGTGTGACACACAGGTACACAGCACAAAGGGTCAACTTTTATACATTCTAACAGGCGTCAGGTGTGATTTCTGTATTACCTGTTACTTGTCACAGCTGAGATTAAACAAGCGTCACCTGCTTGAAATAAAATGATTTACCCACACTTATAAAAGGCTGCTTTAGAAGGAATTTTGTTTAAAAAAAATTGAGAAATTGTGTATTTTCTGGAAAGAAAATTTAGAATTCATTTTTTTAAATGTCTAAATGCATTTTTGAGAAATGTGAAAATTGTTTATGCCACTAGTTAAGTAAACATTAAGTAACCCCTAAGCATCCATTCAGTAACCATTAAGTAACCCCTAAGTAACCATTAAATAACCCCTCAGTATCCATTAATTAACCATTAATTAACCATTAAGTAACCCCTAAGTAACCATTAATTAACCATTAAGCATCCCCCAAGTATCCATTAAGTAGCCATTAATTAACCATTAAGCAGCCATTAAGTAACCATTAATTAACCATTATTGAACTATGAAGTAACCATTAAGTAAAAACTAACTACCTGTAACCACTAAGTAACTTTAAAACCATTAAGTTAAACATTAGTTCCTTGTTTTACAAACACTATGGATTGATCACCATCTACCCATCAACTAATAGGTTAAGTTGCAGTTCATGCACCATTAACTATGCAACAATTTACATGGTTTATCCAGCGTTATCCGTTAAATAATCATGATCTACTCTAGAACATGTGATGAAGAAGTACTAACTATCGACCCATTGCTTACGTGCTTAGTTTCCCATTCATTGTCCATTAACTATGCAAAATGTGTGTTCCTTATTGTTAAGTGTTAGCAATATTTCACTCTTTCAAATTCAGCCACTGAGCTTAATCAATATTTGGTGTTATTTAGCAACTGTTTTGATAGAAGAGAGATGTATTTGATGTGCAGCTTTAAAGAGTAAGTAGCCTCTTTAAATAAGTCACTGTGAAAAAGCTGCTGCAAAAAAATAGTCGTGTTTTCATCTTGTGCCTTGTCTCCATTCAACTTTAATGAGAAAAAAAAGAAAATATTCCCAATGTTTTTTCTGTACATTTTATAACTCTGAATATCCAAAACATACTGAGATGTTTATTCTTGTATTTCTGACCTTGTTTTTTATTTGCTCCCTAAATGTCAGCTGTAAGTTTTTCCTTGCTTCTGATCAAGTTGAAATATTTTCATGCTCTCTCCACCAGAGGGCACTGTCACTCTTCACATCAACCTGTGCTCGCTCACTGACCTATGACCTCTCTGGTATAACTCTGAGGTCAAGCAGAGACAGTTCAAATTATTATGGTAGCACTGGATGTCCTCACCACTAAACTGTGGTGTAGGGAAACAAAACAGTTCTGGCGAGGACATGCACATGTGCGCGCACACATACACACACAGCAGACTTGTCCTTAGATATATCTGACATGTACAATATGTCAGGAGAGATTTGAGCTCACCTCAGCTCACCTCTCTCTGCTACATGTAGAGTACAAGATTACACGAGTGTTGATGTGCAGGAGGAACAAATACAAGGTTATCAGAGAAATCCAGTCATTGTTCGACAGTTAATTGTCAGCCCTGGGACGAAGCAGAGGCACTTCTTTTGACTGCTGATAAGGATTCGCTCGTGTGGTCTGCTGAGCCGTTGCGACTGTGCATCAGGTCAGATGAAGGTTAGAGGGGCTCTGGCTGAAGCAACATCCTTTAGGTGAGGACTCTCCGACTGCATTATCTCCCAACAGAGCAACCAGACTCTAAACAGTCTGTACTTTCTGCACAGTGGGCATATTACTGGATGCACATTGCCACAGAGATAAAAAAAAAAGTGTCGTTTATAACAGTCTTGTGCATCATTTAGGTGCGTCAAGGTGCAAACCTAGGAGTTTGATATATTCTATATGAAAAAGACCAAATTGCCTTGAAGTTGTTCTGAACCTTCAATCAACTAGCACTGATTTTCCCTTTTTAATAACCCTGAAAAATGAAGAATATCTATAACACATTTTGAAGCAGTCCTCATTCACATCTCACAGTTTTCTTTCCACTATCAGACTCATTCATTTGCTGCATTATGTGTAACTATGTCTCCGTCAAAGTTAACAGATATAACTCATTTTAAAAACAATAACAAAGTTTAAAAAAGTGCTGCTTCCTAAAAAATCATATATAGCATACACATAAACAAACCCAATAAAAACACAAAAACATATAAGAGCCCATTAGAACAACACAAGTCTGTAAAACACAAACAATACAGTTATTCATTATAACTTATATGCAATGTGTTCTCTGAACGACAATCTAAAAATAAATTGTATCCGGGTCTGCTTGTTATGACCTTACAGCCACAGCAGGCAGCTTGGTACTCTCCCTGCATCTCATGAAGAGAAAGAAACTAAATCACTGTCACAGACGAATGAGTGACCTTTTTAATTAATATTAAGAGCACGAGTTTTAATCCTTACGCTGAATGTTGATCATCTCTAGAGGGCCCATCGGAGAGCTGCACAGAAACAGCCTTGACTAAATAATAAAGCTGAACAATAACTAAATGCAATTCAACAGTTGGACATTTTAAACATATGTGCACATTTTTCCTAAAAGTAAGATTACGTTCTACATAATGTCTGTTGTGATGAAAATAATAAGTCAATATATGAAGTCACCTCTTTCAGTCTGGGTGCTCAGTGACCAGGGCCACACCAGGACAGTTTCTAGGAATGTGTGTGTCCATGGGGGTATAAATACAAATGGGTGGTGTCTTCATCTTATCACAGGCTGATACAGCAGCACATGTGCACACTGATAGGCTGCCATCACTTTATAAATGTAACTGTATATCTAGTCATGCCCTGCCATAATAAGGAGTTTTATTTTCACCGCCCAGCTTGGGGTAGGACTGTTCAGTTGGTACATAGCCGCCGACAGGGGGATGTCAGTTGTGACTTTCCAGTAATAACAAGGGCGTGTTGTTTTCTGTGTGCATATCTTTTGTGTGAGTGTGTGTGAAACACACACAGAGAGAGAGAGAGAGAGAGAGAGAGAGAGAGAGTTTTATATTAAACTTAACAGCTTATCTCAATGAGAAAAAGACAAAAACAATGCAATCATATCCATTATAACACAGAGCTTAATGAGTGTCTGTGTGAGCCTGTGGGCTGAAAGAGAGAATACTACTTTTTTTCCCCCTCTTTTACGAGTTATTCTGTGCCTGTTTGTCCTGATTGGATGCTTGGTGCCCTTTATGCAAGTCATTCAAATATCATTAGGCATGAACCCACCATGTGGTTTCAGTGCAGAATGTGAGGAACGCATGCGTGGCTCGTAGATGTTTCTCTGCTCTCAAGCCCTCCACAGGGCAAAATAACATCTTCTGCTCTCACATAGCGGAGGGTGGAGAGAGACTAAATACATACATCCAAGAAATGTCAATAAACCAGTGTATTATGAGAGATTCTGAGATCTAGAAGGTAACAATTTACCTGTTCTCTTTTAGTTGTAGCATAGCATACACAAAAAATGTGTTGTTTTTTTTTAAATATGAGTGACACTAAAGAAATCTGGACATTGTTTCAAGAAGAAAGAAAAACAGATTGGCTCTATCAAATGAAATGTCTCCTGTTCTTGTGCCCTTTTTACTTTCCAGGAAAAAAAGAGAGAGGGCCCCGATTTTTGTGCGTGTGTGTGTGTGTGTGTGTGTGTGTGTGTGTGTGTGTGTGTGTGTGTGTGTGTGTGTGCACGAGTGTCTAGGAAGTTTGAAAATAATGGCTGCAAGGTCACAATACCAGCCAAACATTTCCTTGTCTCTTCCCGTGCCCTATATTTAAACCCTCATTGTAGCACACACACAGACTACCACTTTGTTTGTTCACTTTTCAGCTACTTTAGTCATGTGCTTGTGGTCGCTATAATGGTCCTGATTTCATTATGGATGGAGTATAGGTCAAATGTGGGAGAAGATTTGCAGATGTGCAGATTTCTGTGTTCTCAACAAGATGTTTATCTTTTAATTTTTCCTCTCGTTGAGGTAATGAAGTTAAATATATATTTGTGTATAACTCAAAAATACTTTAAAATTGTGCCCTAAACATACATTGCTATATTTCTAAACTGCTATATAATGTTTTGGCTGTTTTGCTTCTTCCCTTCAAACAGCACATCTTTGCCCTATTATAAAAATGAAAACATTGGGAAAATTCATATCCAAATTCCTTGAGCCCAAAGTGACAAACTTGAAGTACATTTTGTCCAACTGATCCAAAGACCCTTTTTCATAGTAGACAAGACAAAACAAAAAATTCTTACATATAAAAAGAAGGAGTCAGCAAATGCCTACATTTCTTGAAAAGCACAATTTTGGTATTCAAATAGTTGGCACTAAAATCAGTGTTGACTGTATTGTTGAATGCTAAATGCTGTTCGACAATAAAGTCAGCTAAGACATGAGACATTTCTTCAGTATGGACAAAACAACGGTTACAGCTGTGTTATGAACCTGTATTTTGATGCTTGATCTTAATGCAAATGCCAGGATTCTAAAATGCTACAATCTAAATGCAAAACTGCTGATGATCAGCAGGTGTAATGATAGTCAGCCTCCGCCACTCTAAAACTCCTAACCTCTTGACATTTGCATTAAAATCAAGCATAAGTACAGGTTCATAAAACAGCTGTCATCAGTGTAACCATTGTTTTGTCCATACTGAAGAAATGGGGTTGCAGAAAGTGACAGGGGTTTAAAGTATGGCATTAAGAAAAACAGGGATACATGTACTGTATACATGAATCAATTTGGTGTCTTAAATACAAAACATCTGACAGAATAAGAGCATACGTGTGCAGATACAGCTGTAAATATTTGTAAGTTTAATCAAAGAGAAAAATGTATCCAGTTGGCAACTATGTGCACATAGAGTATGGTGTTAAATGTCATTTTGTGCGTCTGCTTGTGCATGTAAGTTGACTGTCTTTGTGGTTTCCTGAACATTTCACATCTTAGGTCTGCATAAGCTCACACACACCAATGTACAAAGCACATGTAATATTCCTGTAGGTGTGTGCGGATAAACCAAAATACAAGTTTCATATAAAATTGAGCTCCTGGGTTAGCAAACCTCTCTGGTGCCTGCACAGCACGTCAATTATGTAAGGTAAAGTGATAATGTTTGCATGCTTGTATTCCACTACCACTATGCAAGCTGTGCTGTAACTCAGAGAAAGTATAGTGTGTGTGTTCAGAAAGGGTCAGGATTTGAAGCTTTGTGTTCGCACCTCTGCAGTGAACCTTTTTCTCAGTAAAAACCACAATAGTGTTTCTGATCACAGCTGGAGGCAGGGGGACACCTGTCGACCCCCCACAACCCTGTGGTCACCCTGACCTATATACACATACATGCACACAAAGCGATCTGCGTGGGGTAGGAAAAAAAAAGTTCATCACCTAGTGTGGCACTTGTTGCAATCACAAAGTTATTTTATATATTGTTAAAGCCGCTACAAAGTAAACTGGCTACTCAACTAAAAAATTTAACACAGTGATTATTTACAACCTTATTCTCACTGCCTCTGTTAAACTCCCGTTAATACTCCCACGACATCTTCCTGTAATAGCTAATTCCTCCAAACATTTGTGTTATGATTATGTAGCACCTGTAAAAGAGTTTATTTTTGGAACTAGTGCCCAGCCACTTTAATTCGACATGTTGGTAATTACACAGTGTGACATTACAAGCTTCTGTTCTGTATTCTGTATTCTTCAATTCTGTATTTCTACATTCCTCAGCAGGTGGCAGCGTAAGTTCTTTGTAGCACATGAAAGTGGAACTAAAAGAAGTGGCTAGTGGCTAATAGTCTGAGCGCGTACTCTGGCGCGTCGACAAAAAAGTGTGTGCACGGTGCGGATGTACCGACAGCTTCTATGTCTTGCCATTTTTGCCTGTGAAGAAATAAAAGGAACGTTTTCGACACTATAAATGTCGTTGCTGCCTGAGTGGTGAGACAATTACTGAAGAAATCTTTAATAATGGCTTTATTTGTGTATGCCATATTTTGTCTTTTTAATCTTCCATCTGTTTTCTTTGTCTTTAAGTTTCACCAAAAAAAAGATGAGATAGCCGCCGAGATGAGGATGATTGTTAAACCAATTTTAACATGAACCATGATAAGGATGCTTGTGGGGGTTTTTTTGTTTTTTTTTTAATGAACAGTATCATATCTATTGACTTTAACATTAACCATACCTAACACAGAAGTGATGCAATTACAGTAACCGTGGTAAACTAGTAATTAGGTTTCAGTACAGAAAAGAGGCAGAACAGGTGGCGTGTGTGTGTGTGAGAGAGAGAGAGAGTGAGCATGTGTGAGTGTGTGAGTATATTCTGTGGTGATGGGGGAGAAGCATTTCCGTCAACACAGGTGCACTGTGAATGTAGCTCAAGCAAAGCCTCGATCACACACATACACACTCAATATTGTACACACTGCAACAAACACCTCAGAAATTGTGATAAGTGTCATCTCCCACCACAGCGACTGAGGGGGGTTTTTTTTCAGCAGAACTCTAAAGACGAGGGAATTTCACAATATGTGAAGCCTCTGGTGTAAAAACTCTGAACAAAAAGAGTCTCATTTCATAGATGTCGGTGCTGATGTGCCAACATTTCTAGCTCAACACAAAGAGGGAAAATGAAAGATGTGCACCTTGGTAATGTGTATTTGCAAGATTGTCTATGTATGCATGTTCATACACCGCCGTCCACTGGCTGTAACTCCCCCCCACACACACTATGCCAAACAAATATGTAGCTCGTCCTCTGAATATTGGGTGAGGCAAAATAAACTCATGACAATCCAGACAGCGTTGTTACGATTCAAAATGAATTTGGAACCAGACGCACGACTCAGAGACAGAATATACATACAATAATAATATACAATAATTTATTAAACAGCGAGTGACAACGGTGAATAAATGTACTACATGAAATATAATGTGACTAGACTGTGCTACATGAAATCTAATGTGACTAGACGGTGATCCCAAACCCCGGGGTCCAAAAACACGCGTGAAGTTGAGCCAGACGTAGACGAACGAGACGACGGGGGTGGAAGACGAGGTTGCAGGAAGGCAGACTTGGGTAGCTAAGAAGAGGGAGAAAAAACACGAGAGGTCAAAAACACGGCAATCAAAAACGAGCATTCAAAGATTCACTAGAGAACTGGTATTGACAGAGAGTACAAACCCATGAGGGAAGAACAATAATCTGGCGCCGGCAGCATGGAAGGAGCCGGCTTAAATAGTGTGCTGATTGGAGTGCAAACACCTGTGAGCCAACCTGAAACCAATCATGAATTAACGGGCAAGGGGAGACACAGACAGGGAAAACAAAACAAACACGTGGAAGCACACAGAACCCCAAAGATGACAGTACCCCCCCCCTCAATGACCGCCTCCTGGCGGTCCTCCCGGTTTACCCGGATTAGCACGGTAAAAGTTCTGGATAAGAGAATGGTCTAAAATCAGGGTTCTAGGAATCCAGCTCCGCTCCTCCGGACCGTACCCCACCCAGTCAACCAGGAACTGGAACCCCCTGCCTCTGCAGCGAACGTCCATAATCCTGTTTACTGTGAAGGCCGGATGACCGTCGATGAGCCGGGATGGGGTGGAGGGGCGACGGCCGGAGGGCTCAGCACACTGGTCACCGGTTTCACCTGAGAAATGTGAAACGTAGGATGAATTTTGAGAGCCGGAGGAAGTCTGAGACGTACAGCAGTAGGATTAATCACTCTTTCAATCTCATAAGGACCAATAAACCGGGGAGCCAGTTTTTTGGACGTCACACTGAGCGGAATGTCCTTAGCATTAAGCCAAACCTTCTGCCCGGGAACATAAACAGGTGCCCGAACCCTGCGACGGTCTGCCATCCTCTGGTTCCGTTCCTTCGTCCTAAGGAGCGCTGCACGAGCCTCCTTCCATGTCCTGCGAATCCGTCGCAGGTGATTCTGGACAGAGGGAACGGTGATCTCCTCCTCCTGACTGGGGAACAATGGGGGTAAGTATCCCAAAGAACACAGGAATGGAGTCATACCTGTCGCGGAAGAGGTGAGCAAGTTATGGGCATACTCCACCCATGCCAGATGTTGACTCCAGCTGTGGGGTCTCTGCGCAGAGACGCAGCGGAGCATGGCCTCAAGGTCCTGGTTAAGCTCGCTCTGTTTGCCCATTCGTCTGAGGGTGATATCCGGAGGACAAGCTGACCGTGGCTGCCAATGCTCGAACGAATGCCCTCCAAACTTGCGAGGTGAACTGGGGACCTCTGCCAGAGACAATGTCAAGGGGAATGCCATGCAACCTGAAGACATGAACCGTCATGAGTTCAGCGGTCTCAGAAGCAGAGGGCAGTTTAGGAAGGGCAAGTGAGCAGATTTAGAAAAACAATCCACAATAGTCAGTACAACTGTGTTACCTTCTGAATCAGGAAGGCCCTTGATGAAATCCAGCGCTACGTGAGACCAGGGGCGTCCAGGCACCGGAAGAGGACGAAGCAGACCCGCTGAAGGACGATGAGACGCCTTGCTCCTTGCACAAACTGTACACGCCAACACAAAGTCTTTTATGTCCACGCCCATGGTCGGCCACCATAAATGTCTTTTAATAAAATCCGTCGTTCTGGCCACCCCTGGGTGACACACCAGCTTTGAAGAATGTCCCCATTGAAGAACCTGGGAGCGCACTGCATCTGGAACGAATAAACAATTAACCGGTCCCCCACCCGGATCCGGGTGGTCCCTTTGAGCCTCTCTGACCATAGATTCAACCTCCCAAGTAACCGACGCAACCAGGCATGAGGGAGGCAGAATAGTGTCAGGTAAGTCCAGGATTTCATTGTCCTTGTTGAATTGCCTAGATAGTGCGTCAGGCTTAATGTTTTTACTACCTGGATGATAAGTAACGGTAAACTGGAATCTAGTAAAAAACAAGGCCCACCGGGCCTGTCTCGAATTGAGTCTCTTGGCCGTTTGAATATACGAGAGGTTTTTGTGGTCCGACCAAACCACAAACGGCATCTCCGCCCCCTCCAACCAATGACGGCATTCCTCCAGTGCCAATTTAACCGCTAGCAACTCTCTGTTGCCAACATCATAGTTTCTCTCTGCAGGAGAGTTTTCGGGAGAAAAATGCACAAGGATGAATCCTTTTATCATTAGAATCCCTTTGCGATAACACCGCACCCACCCCAATGTCAGACGCATCCACCTCCACGATGAACTGCTTAGTGGCATCCGGCTGCACCAAAATAGATGCCGATGAGAATCTCCTCTTGAGGTCTCTGAACGCCATCTCTGCTGCTGGTGACCAAGCAAAAGGAACAGTGAGGGATGTGAGTCTTGTGAGTGGTGCAACCACCTGACTATAATTCCTGATGAATTGATGGTAGAAATTGGTGAAACCCAGGAATCTTTGTAGCTGTTTTCGTGACGTCGGAGTGTCCCATTCCAACACCGCTTTCACTTTAGCCGGGTCCGTCCTCACTTGACCGCTCTCTAGGATATATCCCAAGAAAGAGACCGAGGCAGCATGGAACACACACTTCTCTACTAATGAGTTGTAGCGGATACTTATTTTTCACTGTGATGTTGTTCAACCCTCTAAAGTCAATACAAGGGCGCAGAGATTTATCCTTCTTGTCGACAAAGAAAAAACCGGCCCCGAGCGGCGAGGAAGATGGCCAAATAATACCCGAATTAAGGGACTCGGTAATGTACTTCTCCATGGCCTCCTTTTCAGGATTAGACAGGTTGAATAAACGACTAGAAGGTAATGAAGCCCCTGGGAGCAAGTCAATCGCACAATCGTAAGGTCTGTGTGGGGGTAACGATAGGGCTCTTTCTTTACTGAATACTTCACTTAGGTTGTGGTAAACCGGAGGTACTGCAGACAAATCTGTGGTGGAAACGGAGCGAGCACAAGGCGCTAATGTACACGAGGAAATAGTTGAAGTCAAACAATTAGCATGACAGAAATCACTCCATCCCGTGATCCGACCCATGGTCCAATCAATAAAAGGATTATGGCGCTGGAGCCAGGGAAGACCTAACACTAGGGGGAGCGTGAGAGGATGGCATGATGTGAAAAACTATTTCCTCTCTGTGATTACCTGCTAGTGTTAGCGACAATGGTCAAACGTCTCTGAATCAATGTGCGCAAGGAGTTGACCGTTTAAAGCGTTCACTTTAAGGGGAATTGACGTGGACTGACTCGAGATCTCGGCCTGTTTAACTAACTCCGAATCAATGAAGTTAGAGCTGCGCCTGAATCCACCAGAGCAAGTATGGTAAAAGTCTTACCATTCACGAAGATACTAGCTTCCAAATTGAGACGTTTACGAGGGGAATTGATTATCTCCGCTCTGCTCACCAGCACCCCTGCTGCTACTGATGAGCGGACTAGTTTAAACGATTTGGACAGTTCACTAGCCGATGTCCTTCTTCACCGCAATAAATGCAGAGTCTTAGTGAAAACCGTCTATTTCTTTCCGCAGGCGTCAATCTGCTACGACCCAATTGCATGGGTTCCTCTCCCCGAACTGCAGTGCGAGGTGGTTCACTCTGGGAAGGTGAAAACGCACCTCGTTTCTCAAAACTAGATGTACTGGAAGACTCTGACTAGGCAACCGAAAATTACCCTTGTTTCTGTTTTTTTGTCAATTTTAATCGCTAGAGTAATTAATTCTTGAAGGTTGTTGGTTTCCGCACGTCCCACCAACCCGTCTCTCACCGTCTCATTTAACCCCTTTAAGAAAATTCCCTGTAATGCTTGATCATCTCAACCCAGCTCAATAGCGAGTGTCCGAAATTCAACCGAGTATTCCGCAACACTGAGGGTATCCTGACATAAACTGAGAAGCTGGTTCCCCGAATCCTTGTTAGCCACAGGGTGATCAAACACGGACGCCATCTCTTCAGAGAAAACTTTAAACTGAATGTTATCATTAAGCGGATTGTTCCAAAAAGCCGTTCCCCACGTCCTCGCTCTGCCCGAAAGTAGTCCCAACACGTAAGCAATCTTAGATCTGTCAGCTGCGTAAGTTAAGGGTTGTGTTGTTGTGTACATTGAAACAAAAATGACTTACAGTCTCCAAGTTTACCACAAAATCTCTCAGGGGCTGGGACAAAAGGCTCACGAGGCTGGGCCGAACTGGGGGAAGAAACGACAGGGTTAGTGAGAGTGGCAGGAGCTGCCTGAGCAACTAACAATTGATTTTCCACATGATTCAGGCTGGCGGAAATCACATGAAGAGACTCCGATAACTCCCGGAGGGTCTGATCGTGATGGCCAAGCATAATTCCCTGAGACAAAATAGCGTTTCGCAGCAAGCTAGCTTCAGTCTCTGGATCGGCTGGTTCCATGTTTGGCCAGATTATTCTGTTACGATTCAGAATGAATTTGAAATATAATGTGACTGGAATGTGCTACACGAAATATAATGTGACTGGAATGTGCTACACGAAATATAATGTGACTGGAATGTGCTACATGAAATATAATGTGACTATAATGTGCTACATGAAATCTAATGTGACTAGACGGTGATCCCAAAACCCAGAGTCCAAAAACACGCGTGAAGTTGAGCCAGACGTAGACGAGCGTAGACGTACAAATATATAGCACAGCTGTATATCCAGGCCAGGTCACAGCTGTAATAAATGGTCAACAGCTCAAGAAGGTGATGAGGTAAAATGTGATGTTTGTATATATCTAGCAACTTAACATCATGAAGACAGTTGTTTGTGGTCCAGTTTAACATATAAAGAGGTAATGCAGAGCCAGTATAGAATAGCACATACCCTCTTAGCCAGAGAGACTGTTTCATCTACCTCCCACACACACAAACACACAATCACAAGGAGTCACATGCAACTTGTTCCATGCATTGGTCCTGTTCATTCAGTCTCTTTTTTTTCAATTTCCCAGGCCTGCTTCATTACAGAGAGCCCACTTAATCAGAAAAACATCCACCAAACAGCAGATCGGCTCTGCAACAGCTGAGCGAAACATCTGCAGGGTGTGTGGCCCCCTCCAGGATACTCTGAGTATGATTTCACTCTGCGTTTGACAAAAAAACATAAATTCAGTGATTCCACCGACAGAGACCTCCACCCTTTCTGCATACTGTTGCTCTTAGTATGTTTTTTCCTTCTCTTTTATATCATTTGTATTTGTCCCTAGACCTTGTCCTGTGAATCAACAGCACCCAACTCTCCTGTTCCCCCTCTCTCTCCTCTCTCCAATACATACAGCTGTTCCCTTGCCTCATGTTGCACATTCTTTCATTCTTTAGGGCTGTCAGGGACCCATTACTTTCCTTCCTGCTGTGTGTGTGTGTGTGTGTGTGTGTGTGTGTGTGTGTGTGTGTGTGTGTGTGTGTGTGTGTGTGTGTGTGTGTGTGTGTGTGTGTGTGTGTGTGTGTGTGTGTGCGTGTGTATTAATTTGAGAGGGGTCTAGCGCCTGAAAGACAGAGTACAGCTGCATGGACTAGAGCCCCCCTCACACAATCACACACACACTTCCCCAGCTGTTTGTCTCTCGCCAATTACTTTGGTCCAAGCTCGTCCTGTCCCCTTCAATCCTGCCCCGGTCCCATAAGCACCTTCCTACTCCTGCTATTTTTAGCCTGGGAGTCGAGGACAGACGGGGGCCCCTTCGCAGCCTAATCATGGGCTCCTCCGTGCAAACCACTGCCTTCATATAGTTTCAGCCCTCAACCTCCCCCTCCTTTGTCTCCCACTCCTCAAACTTCCCTTTCCCATCCTCCACATTTCTTGGCCAAGGGCTCAGGTAATATACTTGGGAATGCTAAACAAAGGAAAAGTGCAACACAAAAACAGGCACCGACCCGACAAACAACAAAGCAATTAGCCCAGTGTTTGGTCTGCTGGAACAACCGTGACCTTTCAGGAAACTCCCCCTTCCTGAGAGAGAAGGGTCGGCTTGTTGCTCAGGCTGATTAAAGGCCTTGAAGCACAACTGACAGAAAGTTTGGAAGTGTGACAGCACCTTTGACCAAGTGAGAAATTGTGTTTATTACAGAGGTCATTGGGACCTACTTTAGCCTGACAAAATTAGCATACGCCAGAAGTGTGCGTACAGAAAAGAATACTTCTTTAGACTGAAGTGCCCCTCCTTAATAATCTAGATACACATCCAAAGGACGGCAGTACAAGCCTTCTAATTGGACTGCTGGATTGTGTTGTATATCTTGCATTTACAACATTTACAAAATTGCGACCATCTTAGAAATTCTGCTGAAGGAAGAATGCTTGAAGCCAGTAGAATCAACTACTGCTCAAAAGTTCTCGGTTTGAACGTCAACATTATACAAATGCGCAGAAGTGTGGTGGAATCAAAAACTATCAATTTAACTATCAGAGAGATGTTTACATGGAGTGTACGGCCTTTCACAAAGCTGTTTTAGTCAAGGACCAGAGAAAAGAAGAATAACACAGTCTACACACATGCTTAACATACACACTGTCAAGTGTGTATGTATCATTCCATGTTAATTGTGCAATGTGAAGCTGTGAGTTAAACAACGAGTGATAACATTAACCTGTGGTCTGTCGCTTAATTATAGTGCGTTTTAACTTATAATTCCTTCGTGCGTGAGTGGAGGTGGGTCGCTGGAGGAGAGCCGAGGCTTTAGAATAGTTGAGGTGTCACCAAACAGCAGTTTGTTTTGGTTTAATGCTGGTGCTCAAGGCCTACGTATGCTGGAACAAAAAGTCACACATTTCTTCTTAGTCAAAATCAAAAAAAGTCAAAATATCCTGTCATCCCCAAAATGAACACTGTATTAAAAGTCCCATACTATGCATTTTCTGGTTCTGTATGCTCTTTAGTGTGTTTTCCAGGTGTCTTGTGCATGATTAGGCACATCTATTTGCACAAATTGAAAGTCCTGCGTCCTCATGCTAGTTGTAGCAATAGCCGTATGAAATGCTCGGTCCCAACCCCCCCTGAATGAAATTTGCCAGTGTGACATTTTGCCAGTGTGATATCACAAAACCAAGCCTATTGGCTCGTTGTAGCAAGACAAAGCTCGTGCTGCACGATCATGTGACATCTGTTGTGAGTGACCAATTACAACAGAGCGGAATGGCGGACCAATCAGACCAGACTAGGCCCACGTGGGAACCCTGATTGTGGGGGATTCAGAGTGTTGTAAACACAGGCAGATGCATGGAGTGGCAGTACATGAAAACATACACTTTTTTTCACACATTAGCGATTGTGAACGTACTTTAGTGGGCACATAAATTAGATATGTGAACCCTCAAAAAGCTTTAATATGGGACCTTTAATCCGCATTGCCTGGATCAGACTAGTCTCAGATGTCCATGGTTGCTAAATATTATATATTACCAACACTGACTGATATGATAAAAACAGGCTATCTCGTCTATTTCAACAGAATCCATTCACATGCTGATAAGACATTAACATTTTTTTTCTTTCCTTTTCATTCTCTTGTGATCCGTCTAAATCCAGATAAAGGTGCCCCCCCCCCCACCTCTCCTTCATCTCCTCCTCACATTGATCTTTTGGAACTTTCAACAGCCTGTGCGCCTCATTTGTTTCCAGATTATGCAGATCCCATTGTATTCCTCAAGGACTCCTACCCTCTTATCAGAGTTGACGTCTTTATGGTGACTCTCCTTTTCCTCTTCATGCTCTAAAGAAACTTTTTATCCATTTGTATCAACTCAATCACACATTTTTGCATCCTCAACTCCCTTTTATAACAGACCATACAGACCAAATTATTGCTAGTCATGGATCTGCAAATTAAATTAGATGCTAAATTACAGACAAAACATTTATTTTTTTACATTTATGACATTCTAGAAAATTGTTATAACAAGCTAAACATCCATTCATTGAAGTTTCTTTAACTAAAATGTAATCACAACCATCCATTTGTTGCTTTCTGGCTTTTGGTATAAATCTGATATTATAACATCACAAACCTCTTCTTTGGAAAGTTTGTTTGAAGAGAAACTGATTCCAGGGCATGCCAACCTTAGAATCCCTCTCACTTGCCATAAGGACAAAGGGTCATAACCCCCAAACACGAGTTTCCTTTGGTCAGTATGTTTTCCCAAAGGATGAAGTTACATTTGAACCACAAAGCTAATCCATCCCTGCTAGTGCAGCAGGAGAAGGAGCCAGACCACACAGCAGATGAGGTCAGAGGGTTTGTCGACCTCTTTAAATGCAATTCTCTTCCTCAGATGGAGAAGATCGTGGCACACACCCTAAAGTAAACTCAGGTGAATAACACTTAACAGAACTGTGTGTTTACTTAGCAGTATGCTGTTTCTTACTGACTTATTATGTCTGTCTGTGGCATTGTTTGTCTGCTGAAAGGTCTGTGAAGGTCAAATTAAAGTTGTGTTGAGCTCATGTTACTGTATAGAAATTTAGAAAAACCAGGAAAGGACCAGTCATGTCAGATTAAGACCCCATTGACAAGTTTGGTTGTCTGATTCATCCTTTCCAATATCTCCTGTATTGTTTGTGTTTTTTTCTGAGCTTTTTGCTTGACTGCTTCTAACTTTTCTGAAAATCTACTGCCCTGAATTTCATTTCACTTGTGTGAGAGCTGTAGCATGCGAAAAGAGGACAGAGAAAAGAGACAGGACCAAGTACATTTTGAGTGGCAAAACAACACTATTACTGTTTCCTACATGGACTTCATCTTCACCCCCATGACTTAATATTGTGGTATGTCAAACTTTAGTAAAATACAGGCTCAGCCCCTCAGACCATCTGATGTTGATGACATGAATGAATCGTATTTTTTTCACAGATCTCATTGGTGATCATTTAGAAAGAAAACACCACACTTTACCTCGCCTTTTTCACACGTTTTTTTCCGGAAGAAATGTGTATTTGCCAGAATGAATTAATCTCAGAAAATATTTAAACTCACGTCATAAAGTTTTAAACTGTTTTCCAGTGAATCACAGAAAGTAATTCAAAGTATATTTAAAGGATAAGATCTTAATGACACAAACTTATATAATTTGCTCAAACACCGTTAAATTCTCTCATAAATGATCATCATCCTGACAGTTTTCTTCCTCGTTAGGCTCACTCTGAAACGTAATTGCTTGGGTGTAATATGTCACTTTGTGTTAGTAATCTCCCTGAATGCTCAATTTGTGTGTTTACTCAGAAATTGAGGCTTGACTGGATCATGCAGTTTAAAGGGATAGACGAGCATTTCTCCAGAAATAGAGGGAGAAGTACTTTATGCACTCCTTTAGAATGAACTTACAAATAAAAGTATCACTTGTAATAATTCTCTATTGAAAAGACTCAAGGTCCATTAGAAAGACACACAGCAACAAACAAACATACAGCAACACACAGGTTAAAAAATAGGCAAAAGGCAATTATACACAAGTGATGCACATGATGTTGTGGTATTAAAAAGGACAACAGTTAAATAAACCAAAAACAACAGTGTTTAAAAATTAATGTACCAACAGACTTGTTGTGGTCCCACTGGATCAACCTCACACAACAAATATGTCTTTAATACAAGCAAAGCCCGATGCAGCTTTCTTATTTTGGTCCTCCGTACTTTGTGCATCCTAAATCAGCACTTCCTGCCATTGTCTGACAGACCTAAGGGAACACGCAGTATGTCATTCTCTCTTTTTCTGTCCCTCTAACACACACAGATATACACAACCTCTTCAACCCCCCCTCCCCCCCACCCCTACAACGCACCAACATCCCCAAAACTTCTGGTGCAGTGACAAAAAAAAGAGAAAGGGATCTGATAGGGCATAGCAACTGTGTCTTTCTGGAGAGAAAAAAAGAAAGATAGAATAAGGGGGAGTGATTCAATGAGAAAGTGAGAGAGTTCATATGAGAGGAAGTAGGCGACAGAAAAGTCAGACTGAACCCCTTGTGTCAACCAGTTGACTGTGACTCCCTCTGTCAGTGCACAGTCGTACTCCAGCGCAGCAGCACCACTCCCCTGTCAAAGCTGGATCTATCTCCTCTAGTCAGCCTGCCCTTCTGTCTGCTGCCTCTGTGATTGACTGGACCGCTGTGGGAGAGCAGAGGGACCTCTCAGTGGATGTCAGCACACCAACCTGGTAGGAGACGTTATATTTTCACATCTACAAGTAATATATCTACTAGTGCAAGATGTATTACAGCTGTGCAAGAAGGTGTCTTTAAATCTTGGACATTAACAGATGGGTATTTAACATGCATTGCTTTTGTATAATATGGACTGGAATTAACTGGATTAACTGTTAAGAGTTTTGCAGAGGTGTATGCAAACAGGATTTTTGGTCCAGTTGTTGTTTTGGTTCATCTTCACTGTTATTACCAGCAGATGGTCAGCTTTGGTTGTATTCAACTGCGAGAGGCTTGGGTTTTGTTTGGATTTTGTGATGCCACTATCAACACTAAGGCTTCCAAAATAACTTTGGTGCATGAAGGTTTAGAGGTTCCCCTTTTTTGTTCGATTTGTTTGCTTCTGGATGTGGCTTTTCACAGTACGAGGAAGGGGAGAAAATTGGAAACAGACCCACCCACCCCGGAGAGCTAGTCTGTCCATGAGCAGTATTAGAGCGCAAAGAATGAGGAGACAGTAAGACCAACAGTTCCTCACTGCAATGCTGAAGCACATGAGCATAGAGAAACGCAGATGAGTGTTGATTTGCTCAGGCAATAAAGCTAAACTTTGATTTGGTTCCCCAGTGTTAGCTGACGAAGCTGCTGTTCAAGCCGCATGTGCTAAGTAACTGTGTGTATAACTAAGCAAGGAGCAAATTTGTTACCCTGCTTGAGTTACTGAATAATGCTTGTGCATTCATCAGGTTTTAGACCAAAACATGTACTTCTATAGAAAACTGAAAAAGCCCTGCACAACAAAAAACAAGTTAGTAAAAGGTAGAAGATATAAAGTAAGTAGAGTCCACTGTGTATCACGTTTTTTCAACCTCCTGTTTTCTTGTCTTTTTGAACTATACATAAATCCTGCTTTATAAGATGAAACAATGGAATCAACCGTCGCTTGCTCCCCCCCGCCAAAAAAAACCCTGATCAATTTAAGCATGCTTAAAGATATCAGTGCGTTTTTTTGGGCTTTATATGATACTGTTATTCCTTGGTGTTCTCTTTTTAAGTAATGGGGTCACACTGATGACATTAGATGTTTAATTCTTAAGAGGAAACAGCCAGCTGATAATGGCCCGTGGGGACTCTCTGTCTCAGTGAAAAACTGAATCAGACATCTTCTCTGTGAGCGAGTCGTGTCACAAATCTCTAAATCAAGCAAAGTGAGGGCATGAAGGATAGGTCATTGATGTGTTTATGTTTTAAAGATAACGTCCTTTTTTCCAAAATGCAGGCACTCTCTTAAGTTTTAAAAGATAAGATACACTACATAGATAGAGCCTTAGTATTTTTTAACAAGTGTTTTTGTTTCTCTTAAAAACCTCATGTTTCCAATGACCAGAACTTGGGTTTATTGTAAAGTGAAAACTGCACAAGTGTACAGACACTGTGGCATGTTCATAACTCTACACACAAACTGTTCTCAAGGGGAAACGTGGTCCCTGTTTGAAGATAAAATGTTATGTGAGAAGTTATGGTAGTGGACCCACGACTGTGAAACCGTAACTCTCTTGGTAGCTTTTTAGCTCCAAACAGTGTTGCAGGGACCCATTTTATCGTTTGGATATAGTTTGTGTAATTAGTTCAGAAAGTATAATACAATTGTTTCACTTCTCCAACTTTCAAATTTCACCACCATCAATGGCATTGTGCACTTTTAATGTCTGTTCAATAGTTTACAGCACAGAGAAACAAAGGTCTGCTTAGTGTTTAAAGGACACATTTAAGTACCCTATACATGTTCCATTTATTACACCTGGACAGGCTCTTGCTTGTGTTTGGATCATTTATTTGAGTACCACCCCCTTGTGGAGTTTTTTTTTTAACTACAACAAACACTTTAATACTAATGTGGATGCATTTACCATTCAGACATGAAACTGTGTGGAGAGAATAAAATGTGTCAGAAATATTTTGTTGTTGAGGAGCAGTTAAACTTACTATTTTCAAAACTTACTGAACAGATATGGAAACCAAATTTCGCTGGAATCTCCATCTTCCTAAGTATTTACAGACATGCCATGAATAAAGCTGCACAGTGAAATGTATTGCTTTTCCCACTGCATGGAATCTATAACATCTCTTCATCCCAAAACACAAGAGACATTATAAGATATTTATAAAGTAAATATTGCATTGGCAGAAATTTCTGTAAGCTTCAGTCAGCTTGCAGATGTGTACAGTCTGACTTAAACAGATGTGAAAAAAGTTCAGAAGGGGATCAAACTGTTCTTAACTCTATGATTTGACCTTTTATTTAACACACACACACACACACACACACACGCACACACACAGGAGAGTGAGGGCGTCGCAAAGCAACACTTTCCACCATCAATGTTGGTTTCCAGAGAAAGCAGGCGAATTCTTAGTTCTACATATCCTCTCTGTGGGCTGACTTTTCTTTGCTGTAGGGAATGGAAACGGTCTTAAAGGCTACCAACCACTCGCACATCCTCCAGCGCCTTCTCACTTCAGTGTTACCACAGACCTGCTAAGGGGTGCCTACTGGAACTTTTCTGAACATCTTCAACATACATGGTGTGTGAGAAACAACAATTTTATTTTTTTTTTAAAAACAAAAGGACAACAATCAGTCACGTTATTTGTTGATATTTTTTGTGCATGGCCACTTTATGGCAGTTAGAACACACCAGCATTGACACAACAAAGAAAAATCACAAAGTAGATGTGACAAATGGGTTTTTGTTTTACCTACTCCTTGGGCATCAGGCGCAGTTTTTGTATGCTCCATTATTTTTCACCAGTAAGTTCTAACTGTCTCTGCTGTTTGGTGTGGGATAATTTACAGTGAGTGTATCAGAGCTTATGCTGCTGGAGGACTACGGTACTTTGATCTGAGGGGTTAGACTAACTCTTAAAAATAAAGTATAACTAAAACACAGTATGCTGGGTCATTGTTATCAGCTTTACATTTAGGTTCATTCATGTAATATTTTATTTATCTTTGACATAATATTTATCAATAGTTTAAGTCTCTTCTTCTGTTATTACAACTTAATTATCACAAGGATTTTCAGGACAGAACACCAAAATCTGAAACTCAAAAACTGGAAATTTAAGATGGTGGGTTACTGTACTAAACTAATTTTGATACATTTTTTGGGAGAGAATTCAGCACTCAGGAAAACTGAGAGTTAAACCTATCTATTTAACGGTTTTGCTAAATCTGTCTATAAACCATTGTACAAATACCTCCTCTTCCAGAAGGTTTCTCTTTGTGTCAAGCTTTTTTTGTATTCCTTATAAATTATAGGGAAATCTAAGGATAGTTTATGTTTTGATTTGTAAAACACATTTTAAAGCCTTTTAAGACAGACACATTTATGATCAAAGATCATATTTTGTGGTAAATTCGACAGGGAAAATACTGACAGAAAAGTTTATTTGAGTTTTTAAATAAAAGGAGATGTTGGTGAAAGAAGAAAAAAGAATTCAAGTATATGAATGGCTATGTTTCTTGTGTATTTTTGTCGATGCCAGCATATGTTTTGTCATGCATGTGTCTTTATATTTGTGGTCTGACCCTCTGTGTTGTAAAAATCCAATCATTGTTGCGGACACCCACTATTACCAGGGAAAATTGTTTGGAACTATCCAAGAGAAGAATTACAGTTTCACTTCATTTAACTACAAATACCATGGCTGGTCATTTGTTTTGGTACTTGAGTGTGGCTGTGCCTGGCTTGAGGCATCCCAGTGCCCAATGCCTGATTGTGCATTCAGTTCAAAGTAATTCATGCCGCTGCTTTTTCCATCTTGGAATCACCCTTTAACTATTCCTATCTTTTTCCTTACTCTCTTGGTTTCTTTCATTTTTTGGCAATCTGCCCTGCAACTGCTGCTCCCTCCATCACCGTATTGCCTGACTGCATTCCTCTCATTCCGACTGGCTTCCTGTGACTAGAAGAGGAGTGAGTCCTACTGGCCACAAAACTCACCACCAGAGTCCTACCCATGCCCTGTGTTTTTTTTTCTTCTCCACTACTGTTTTGGCTTTTAGTTTAAAAATCGTCTTGGGGATCCTGTGTGTATAAAAATGTGTCGCAAGAGAGTAAATCACAAAATGTTAAGTTTTCCACAACATCTCACCCATAGTCTTATTGTACTTTAAGGTTTGGATATTCGTTCTGCGAGGTCTAATGACTGTACTTAATGCGGTCAATCGCAAGTAAATAAAACACACACAGGGGCAATTTACACCTGGTATTAAGTATGCACCCTGGATGATCCGATTACAAAGGCCGCTCTACGCTTTTTACACCTGGACAGACCTGAGTGCACATCTTCAAATCTGTCTCCAGTGGCAACTTGTGATCAGATCTCAATTTTCTGCTTCATTTGCACATAAACAAAGAGTCTAAATCAGCTTCATTAAAACTTTCAGTAGTGATAATAAACTTTGATTCTGCTCAAGGACAGCTACACTCACCAACACCCGCTGCATCAGCAGCAGAGCAGCTCCTACTCACTCTAATGAACCGTTCCTCATTGCAATGCATGTGAAGAGCTGGATCATGCTTTGTAGTAGTGAAGGGAAATACATTGCAGATATGTCCATTGTGGAGTCAGGGCTTGAGCATGACAGACAAGCAGACAGACTGGTAAT